>NC_090257.1:28799132-28939132 GCF_037325665.1 Littorina saxatilis
TTTAAGATGGAAGTAAATTTACAGAGGCTATGAACAGAACATCTGATAAAGGAGGGTTTTCTTCTTTTACTTCTTCACGTTCGCTGAACATTTAGCAACAGACTACTGTGCAAGCTGCCTTTTAAGAAAGACACATTTTATTTTATTGTTGGCGGTAAAGATGGTGTGTGTACGTATCTTCGGTTGTGTGCGCCCTCTTAAAGATGGTGTGTGTGTGTGTACAGTTGTGTACGCGGGGGCGGCAGCACATCATGAAGTACCTGCACACAGAGGCCACCAAAGAGGACCGCAAGCGAGGCGTCATGTCCGACACCGACATGAAGCGAATCCTCAGGAAGTCTCTGCCCTTACAGCAGTATGTAGTCTGTGTGTGTGTGTGGTGTGTGTGTGTGGTGTGGTGTGTGGTGTGGTGTGGTGTGGTGTGTGTGTGGTGTGTGTGTGTGTGTGTGTGGTGTGTGTGTGTGGTGTGGTGTGTGGTGTGGTGTGGTGTGGTGTGTGTGTGGTGTGTGTGTATGTGTGTGTGGTGTGTGTGTGTGGTGTGTGTGTGTATGCATGCGTGCGCGCGTGCATGTGTGTGTGTTTGCATGGTGACAAATTCTGAAGGAGAAGTGTCTGATTGTGTGGGTGTTTGTGTCCATGTATGTGTGTGTGTTTGTGTGTGTTTGTGTCTGCATTTTGGTATGGGCGTGTGTGTGTGTGAGTTTGTATGGCAACCTGAATTCAGAAGAAGGAGAAGTGTGTGTGTGTGTGTGTGTGTGTGTGTGTGATTAAGCCACTTACCTTCTACATCAAGTCTTCCCATCAGTTCCTTTCACCTGTACATCTTCTTGAGGTTGTGTGTGTGCTTGCTCAGCTTGTGAAGAGTAATGATTAACAGCTTTTTACAGTATTGCTTAGAGCATGACTGATATGCCTACCGTTTCATAAGCTTTATAATTTTGTTTAATTTTTTTACCCAATAGGTTCACGGTATTGATTTGAAAGGATCATTCTGTCATTCTTTCAATCTAAATGTTTTCAAATCTGTCCTTTTTTAAGTCCGCATCCGAGTAAAGATAGAAGGTCAGTACTTTGCAGTCGTCTTAGAATCATTCAGTCTTCTTTACGTTCAGTTTTGGGTATTTTCTGTCACTTTCTGTTTTGGTGGTAATGATGGTCACAATCACTTGTTGGTTTACTTGTTTGCTTTATAATTGACTTTTTTTTAACAGTGTCATTGTAAATACGTTGAACACATTTTTGTAACTCTGATTAATACATTTTCGTAATGCTTTTCTTAAATTTGAATCATCTCTGAATGAAGAACAAGTCGTAAATGTTTTTGGGAGGTTTATATTGAAGACAAAAGTTAAACGGTAGATTGGTCATGAAGGAGGAATGAACTTAAAATATGCCTTTGGAATTTATTATTAGGCTTAATGAGCTAATTTTTTTTTCTACATTGCCAGGTAAAGGGCATAATTATTGAATTTTATAGCAATTAGTAGGGATTGATATGACCTGAGTAGTAAGCACTGAAGGATGATAGAAGCAAAAAACACATTAATGAATATTTAATCAGAAGTGGAAAATTACTCCTATTAAGTATGAAGTTTGCTCAGCCGATGTGGATTTGATTCCTTCTCACAGAAATGCAAATGTGTGATTTGTTGTTGTTGGTTTTTTGGTCAGCAGCCATTGTGTTTGGGGGGTGTTTTGATCTTCATACTTTTCAGCACAGGGCTTCGGTTTTTAATATTTCTCTGTTAATCTTCAGTGTCCTTTGGCTTTTGGTTTTATTTTCATTTTTCAGTTTAATTTTTTTTTGCGCCTCACAATCTTTCTTGTCTTGTAATTCATTGGTGTTAAAACGGCTTGATAACTGTTGGAGTTTATTTCTGTTTATTTCTGTTTATTTTCTTGTTTGTAAAGTCCACTGTACATTTTTTTAGATTGTGTGTTCCTCGTCGTTGAACTGTGCACCTCATCTAATCATTATCAAATTTTTCTGTTGTTGATCAAACACTTTATGTAATTCAAAACAGTGATGCTCAAAGATGGCTGAGGATTAGTGGAAACCTTTTCCTCCGAAAGCGTCGTATGGCTGCCTAAATGGCGGGGTAAAAACGGTCATACACGTAAAAATCCACTCGTGCAAAAACACGAGTGTATGTGGGAGTTTCAGCCCACGAACGCAGAAGAAGAAGTGGAAACCTTTCATTACAATAATTTGATTTATTTAAATGTGGTTTTAGGATTGCTGATGTGGATTTGCCTTGATCAACTTCAGAAATAACAACAGCGTAAAAGAGAGCAAAAATTAAAAGCTATGCATATTGACACAGTGCGGAGAGAGAACATTTGTTGTTCCACAAAAACCTTACCTGGCAAATAGTGGATTTTTTTTAATGATTAAATGACCTTTGAGTATGTGATTTTCTAGTGTTTTCATAGCATTGAATTATTATCTTTCTGTGTTTTGTTTTCCATTTGTCCTTAATCATGAATTCCGGTCATCATTAGCTTTAATGGTCTTTTGTAAGTTCATGTAATACATGCATCATATCCTTTGGACTGCTGCTTTAGAAGACTTTTTTTTTATCCTTAAAATTTTGTGATTGTTGTGACTCCAGAGTTTTTTTGTTTCGAATTCCAAGTTGTCACATCCCATTTATTTTTGTTTGAAATTCCAAGTGATAATTTCTCCTGTATATTTTTGTTTGAAAATTCAATTGGTAGTTTTTTGTTTAGAATTCCAAGTTGTCAAATCCCATTTATTTTTGTTTCAAATTCCAAGTAGTAGTAGTTTATCCTGTATATTTTGTTTCAAATTCAAAATTGTCGTATAGTTCTGTTCAAAATTTCATGTTTTCACAAACTGTTGTGTGCAGAACGTCAGACGAGTTCCGGAACATTCTGGAAGCACCGGAGGCCAAGTGGAAGCGCCACACGGTGCTGAGCAGCGACTCGGGTTACAGCACCGCCGACAGCCTGGACCGGAACGGCTGGCACCAGGGAGAGGTCAGTGTCCGCTTGACCGAGTGACCGTCATGTTTTTTTGTGTGCGTGTAGTGTGTTGTTTTATAGACATTGTGTTGCTGTTAGTGCGTGTTGTGCACCGAGTTGTTTTGTACAGTGGAACCCACTTTTTAAGACCCTCAATTTAAGACTCCCTCCCTTTTAAGACCTTGTTTTTTTAGACTTTTTGTTCAGAACCTCTGTGATTTTACCCCCCATTTTAAGACCAGCCTCCTTTTGAACACCTGATTTTTTCAGATATTTGGAAGTCTTAAAAGGGGAGTTCCACTGTACTAGAAAGTGTTCAGTTTACTGCTAGAAAAATTAAAGACAAGAAAGAGAAAAAGAGAGTTTTAAACAGGGCCTAGCATTGTAAGCCGTTCGGCGTACTTTATGCTAAAATAACATCTCCAGTACGCGGAACTCGATTTGGTGTACGCCGAAATGCAAAATCCTGTTATTCCCAAACGGTAAACCCAAACAGTCCCAGCTTTCGTTTTGTGCGCCGTTCGGTTCAATTCTCAATCGGTTTGACAGTTTGCTTGAGCACGCACTTCCTCTGGCATTGCGCGAGCATGCTTTGTGCCGGTGTTTTGTGGCTCTAGACTTGAAATAATGTCTCGAAGCTACATTGTTGAACGTGGTCAGCCATTCAGTGACAAAGAATCCAGGTATTCCTGGAAGTGGGAATGGCTGTATTTCGTTGATACGGACTATGGACTATGGCATAATTTAGTTGCTCAATCTTCTTGGGGGGGGGGGGAGGTCATTCTAGGTAAAAAATCTCCAAATTTGGGGGGCTTTGCCCGCCGAACCCCCACCAGGGGCTTTGCCTCTGGACCCCACTGGGGGCCTCCTGCGGCCCCCAGACCCCCGCCTTTGTAAGCTGAACTCACTTTTTCCAATGCTAAGCCCTGTTTAAAGTTAGGAAAGAAAGTTGAAAAAAGGAGGAGACATGGGGCTGGGAAGGGATAGAGAATGAAACGGAGAGAAGGACATAGAGGGAAGTTCAGAATACTGAAACAAAGTGTGCGCAGTTGAATTATTTTGCAAGTAGTAAGAGTCTGAGATCTTAAAAATCAAATGATTTATCCTGCTTTCCACTGTTACTGGAAATTCGGGGTCGATTTCATTTCAATTACAAGAATGAACTTGTTCAGGAAAAAAGCAGATTTTTTTTTTATGGCATATGAAGATCACAGAAAAACAGAAGAAAACTGAAGAAGGAGAAGAATAAAAAAAGGGGGGGGGGAGGGGGTCCAGTTTTTGTGGGGAGTCGGGTCATGTAAATATAACAGTAAATACTGTGAGGCAGAAATGTGAGTCATACCTTTGGCATGGATGTTGTAAGCAGAAGAACACTTTTTGCCACAGCTTTTTCCGGACTCTAGTTTTTGCTTTTTTAGTTTTAACAGTATATCACTGTGTTGTTTTTGTAGAGTTCAAAAGTACACGTCAGCATGTTTTATGTGGTATTTTTTTTGGTTGATTTCAATTTTTAATGCTTTTTTATGTTCTCTTTTTTTTCCATTCCGATTTTGGTTGCTGTGTGACTGTGTGCCTCCCTGCAATACCATTGGCTGATGTGCTGTGATGTCATCATTCTATGCTGTGATGTCATCATTCTATGCTGTGATGTCACCATTGTGTGCTGTTATTGGTGTGCTGCACGGTTTTCTTCTGGCAACACCTCAACAAACCTTTTTTGCGCCGTCATTGCCGCATTTGACGGAACATTTGGGATCACAATAACTGCTGACTCCGTGATCATATTTACCTCTCTGTGGTTGGTGGAAAATATTCACTTTCGTGGTTATTATGCTGGGTTTTTTTGGTCTGAAACCATCATGGGATAACTACATTTATGCAAACTGAACGCTGCCCTGAAACCCAACTGAATGTATTGAAAACTACTGCACTGGATGCTTTAAAACTGCCCCCATCACATGTGTGTGTGTGTGATGCCGTGACCACTGTTGGGCTGATGTTAAAATTGCACTGCAACCCATCTGGGTGTCTTGAAAACTATTGTGAAACCACGATGGATGCTTTTAAACTACCCCTTCCACGTGTGCGTGTGATGGCGTGACTGCAGCAGGGCATTGTGGGTGAGGGGGACGAAAACAGCGTGTTGATGAAAGCCGCAGCAGAGGCAGTGCAAGGACAGCGTCAGGGTCACAACAACAACATGCACATCCCGTCCGACATCGCCCGTGCCCGCCTTCACCCCACCCCCGCCTCCCCCTCCCTCTCCACCCGCTCAGCCTCCCCCCTGGCTTCCTCCCCCGCGCTCAACAGCAACAGCAACGGCGGCGTCAATGCGGCGCCAGACTTTGGCCAGGTGATGATGACCCCGCCCTCTCCTCTACCTCAGCGCCACTCCAACCACCACCAGCATCACCTCAACCATCAACCGCTGCATCTGCGGCACACCCCCTACACCACCCCCCCACCCCATCTCCATCCCCAGCAGCTACAACAACAACATCAACATCACCAACAACAACAACAGCAGCATCCGCATCACCAGCAGCATCAATCACATGCTCATTTTCAGTTCCACGTCCCTCCCCCTTTGACCGTCCCCCCTTCCCACCCCCACCTAGTGCATGGACACCACAGTGACGTTCGCTCCTTTCAGTCTAGTCTGTACGACGGGGGTGGGGGTGGGGGTGGGGGTGGTGGTGGGGAGGAGTTTCCCCCTCCCCCCGCCCCCCTGGCCCTGGTGGAGGAGGAGGAGCTGACTCCCCCCGTGACTCCCCCGACTCCCCTGACTCCCCTGGGTCAGCAAGTCATGAGTGTCACTGGCTCTCTAGAGGATGAGTTCACTAGGGTTAGTGCCTGCCGTCTGCCTGCCGCCTGCTTGCCTCTGTATCTTTTCTCTCTTCTCTGTTATGCTCTCATCTGAAGCCTGAAATTAACTGGGGCAGAGTTGACTTCGTCAAGTCTACTTCACAAAGCTTTGTGTGCTGAATTTTCTGTTAAAAGACTTCACGAAGTCAACTTCGGCCTCAATTAAGGAAGGCCTTTTAATGTTTATTTGTGTGTCTGTGCTTTGATTTGAAAAAGCTGTGAGCTATTAAGGCTGGAGTTTGCCTAAAGGGGTATAAAGTGTAACTCCAGCATTCATAGTTCACTTAATGTTAGACTACATTCACTTGCCAGTACAAATGTGAATATCATTACCAATACTTGGTCTTCCAAGGTACCGGGAAATGAAATAAAGAAGAAAGGAATTTCTTTTCACGCCACCCCAACAGTGCAAATTTCCTCTATATTGGTCTAAGAATGATGTGTGCAGTGTCTATCTTGAGAGTTTGTTTGACCTAGGGTTGCGTTACTGGCAAATGAATGATGTCTTTTTCATACCTTAGTGTGTTCATGTGAAGTCAACGTGTGTAGGATTTTTTTTTGGAAAGAAAATAACACAGAATTTCTACATAAACTGCACACATAAAGTATTGAAACTAATTATCTGAGCATTATTTTCCCAGAGAACAACATTCCCTGGGTTCTCCTTTTGTGATAAAGTCTTTCATAAGTGTAGCTCCCACGAGTCAATGATTGATCCTTTCTATTTTAAGTCAGAGTCAAGTGTAATGTTTATTTCTTGAATTAAACAGTGCACAAAAAGTGCATGACTGTTTTCTAACGGTTAAAATAATTTATTAAGTATTTCTAATTGTTTGTTTGATAAGCTCCGATTAGTACAAATTTCACTTTAAATGATCCTAAATGAGTGATTCTCAGGTTATATGCTGACAAACTACAGAAATTTATGAAAAATATACAAATCTCTGTGTGTTTGTGTTTGTATGTGTGTATGTGTTTGTGTGTGCGCGCCCATGGGTGCGTGCGTGTGTGTGTATGTGATATGAGCATTTTAAAAACAAAATATGTTGTTCCTATCTTTACAGATTTTTCCGGTAAAGAATTTGAATTTTCTCAGCAGTACGGCAGGACCTCTTTTTCACGAAAGATCACGTTTTTGATACTCATTATCAGTTTACATTTGTCTGACTATTTCCATCTTTGTGTTGCTGAATAGAAATTTGAAATATTTGAAGTCTGTATGTCAGAACCATACATTTTTAAACTTGGGGAAGGGGGCGGGAGATTTTCACATTATTTTGTGAAGAAATTGAAGTTGAAGGTAAAATAGAATTTTTTTCTTGAACAAGAGGTTCTGTTGAGCTGCAATATTGTATTCTGTTTTATTCTGTTGCTCTATGTTGTTCATGAAAAGGGTGCTTGAGTTGTTGCTGTGTTACTGTCATTCGTTACCTTGCCAATTTGCCCTTTGTCTAAGTTAACCCTTGCAGAGAATCAGACATTGATTGTTCTGGTTCACATTTGATTGATTATCAATTAAACCCGTGCTCGTTGAGTTTTGTGCCGGTATAATCAGTTCCTTCCATTTTGCATCAGTGCATGGTCCGTCTTATTTTTCCTCAAGTTTTGATAGTGTTTAAAACTGCCATGATTTCAACTCCTAGCAGCGTTCTTTCTTTTTTGAGTACAAAATCTGTTTGTCATTTCTCCTAAATATGTCACCTAACAGGCTAATTTATTACTTGACTGTTCTTTGCGCATTTAGATCTGTATCTCTATCTTTTGGACTTGAAGAGGAAACAGCAACAGCATCTTGAATTTTGAATGTTGTCAGGTTACTGAACTCTTTAATCATGTCTTAATGTTCAGATCTTTTGAATGAAACTGACATCTTTCAAACCTTTTTCTCTTTACTAATCATCCAGTCTGGTCCTCTTAATATTCTGAAATTACAAGGCTTTCTATCCTTCAGTCTACTCCGTATCTTCTCATAATACATGTACGTTGTATCTGAAACTGCAAGGTCTTCCTGTCATTCAGTCATGCTGAGTTATATCTTTCTATGATACTGTTAGTGATTGAGCTGTCTTGCAGTCACTGATGTAGTACAATATTCAGTTGTGATAGTTGATGTAGGCCTTTGCAGACCTGGGAACCCATACTATTTTGCCGTATTTTGTACTAATGTTTGTCTAGAATACGATCAGTAGGGTCAGAGGAAAAACAATACAATGAGAAAAATTCCTAGACTACCTTTCTTCACAAGCAAATCCGGAAGCCGATCCAGTATTTTGACACATGATTACAGTTTTTGTCAGTAAACATTGAAAGAAGAACTTGTTTTCAATCTATTGGTAAACTTAATTAACGGTGTGACGGACGCGTTTGAAACATGTTTGAATCATGGATGTTCAAATGCTGTGTGGAGTAAGCTAATTTTTTTAAAAATACACCAAGTTTGCTAGAGAACACTCCAAGTGCAAACGGGGTTTCCCAGGTCTGGTTGTATCTAAAACCGCAACTGGTCTTCCTGTCACTCAGTCATGCTGAGTATCTTTCTATGATAGTGTTTGTGATTGAGTTGTCTTGCAGCCATTGATGTGGTGTGATAATCAGTTGTGATAGTTGTAGGTCTTTGGTTTTCTGCATGCAGTGTCTTGCTTTGTGTCTTTGTGTTTCCTCTTGTTGGCAGACGTTACTTTGCAGGCAGGGAAACAGCATGGTGTTTCCTGAGGTTTCGCTAGTTCATCCGTTCAGTGTCAGTGGTGGTATTCTGTGTAACTGTCGCTGACGCCCGGGGCCAAATTTGACCAAATCAAAAAGCAAGAAATATTTGTTATTGGAACGTTTAAGTTTTGACAAAACAAGACAGAATTTCCAAATTTGACTACTTTAACATGTAATAGGCGACCCTGCAATCGAAGACTCTGCAATGGGTGATGCTTAAAATGTTTCTCAAGCATAATTGGCGATGATAGCCATCACTTGTGTTTTTCATGTTACCATTGAAAAGAAAAGATAAGACAAATTGGATAAATTAAGAGATAAAAAGTAATGCTGAGGTAGCAATTTGGCTTTCAGGAGGCGACTGTTATAATAGGTTTAGGGCAGTCACTGCAGGTGTTTTGCAACTTTACAGTTGAAATGAAAAGATCAGACACATTTGGATAAATGTAAAGAGAAAAAGGTTTGTGGGATGCAATTTGGCACACAGAAATTGATTATTCGTCAGAGTGCCATCAAAAAGTAGTTTCCAAGCAATCACAATCGACTTTTAGACTTTCGTCAAAAAGTAGTGCTAAAAATATTAAGCATGACCAGGAGCACTTGCCACCATGGGAGATTCTCAGCGAAGCCAGTGTTGGTTTAAATAAGGTTTTATTCAATTAAATATGATACATGTACAATGATAAAACAAGAAACAATAGGGACACGAAGTCAGGCGAATGCTTATATTACGTGCCCTACGCAGTTAGAGAATAACACAAGTATGATGTCGGACATAACATTACTGCCAGTATTGCAGGGTCTCCCTTTGCATTGCCCGTTTATGGTTGCAAGGGGTAGAATTCTACCCCATCAGAAAAAACTGTCGGCCATAACTTTGCCTGTGTTGTTCATGATAAGTAGAGCATCACATTCCTAGCATTGTTTTGGCATAGCACAGTGAACTGTTGTAGAGTTGACGCTGAGTGTTGTGCTGCATCATTTGATGGTAGATGTTGTCAGCTTGTGTTGTTTGTTGGTAGCAGTAGTTGAGCCAGGTGGACCCATTTCTCCTGACACTGGGTTACATTTCTTGAACCCACAAAGTTTGCAGGCATTGTTATGGTCCGCCCCGATCATAAGCTTGATTTTAAAAACTCATCTTATGGGCCATCGTTTGACGCTGAGATCATTTATGATTTAGTCCACTAGGTTTGTAGAGAAAGTTTGAAATTCCGCTTCAACTTGTTCCAAGTCTTCAGTTTTTTTGATGGAATTCCTCCAAGAATTCAATGTTCTGTGGTCACGTTCTGTCCCTCTTCCCTCTGCTTCCCTCTGCATTGTTCATTGCACAGCGTTGTTCGAAAAGGATGTGATGAAAATTCTGTCCAGGATTGTGAGTAAGAAGAACTTCCCTAGACAGTCTTGAGACTAAGTGTTACTGTCTGGCATCTGCCTCGAGAGTCCGAGAAAAATGTCCCTCTTTCTTTTTGCTGCGATGCCCACAGAATCCCTCCGTAAGGTGGTGCTCTCAGACACCTCATACGTAGGCTGCAGATGTCGAATTTGACTTTGACTGAAAGGTTTGAAATTACTGCTGCTGCTTCCCTCCCTTGTCCATTCCGATGCTACACCCAGAGGTGTTCTCTCCCTTTACACATGTATTCTAATTAAGCTGAAAACTCGGTGATTTCATCCATCACAAAATAAGATTGAACTGCTCTTTAAGTGTTTATAGTTTGCGTTTTGTTTACCTCAAAGGATGGAAAATGCAGTTTTGAGGTAGGACAAAAATTGAACTTGGACGGATGTTTGTTCATTTGTTCACAAGGACACAAGAATTTTAGTTTAAGTAGACTTCACTTGTACTCTTTTACAAAGACACTAACGTATAAATAGATCTGAAGAAATCATTATTCATGGAATCCGATAGCATTTTGTTTCAAAAAGATGTCTTTTCATTCATCTATGAGGTGACTGTTCTTTCAGCCAGTAATGTAGGGTAGGTGGAGACTTTCTGTCTTTCATTTTGTTTAATCCATCAACTACCATGCTAGTCAAAGATAGGTAAACGAAAGTTTTCAGCTGCAAATCTTTGAACAAAACTGGGTGAAATGAAGGTTAAGACATGTACTGTATCATGCACCAATTCATGCTTTTCCTAAATGTAACCATGATTTTCATTGGTTGAGTGTGAGTGATTAACCAATGAGTGTGGGTGTTACAGGAGCTGCAAAGACAGAAACAGGAGTACGAACAGAGGAAAAAGGAAGCAGAGCAAATCCGACTGGTGCAGGAAGAGAAGGAAAAAGAGGACCGAAGGAAAATGGCTCTTAAGGCAAGATTCTCAACAGTTTAACAAATTTTAATAAAAGCAAGTCGGCAAAATGATTTCATGTTATGCAGTGACGCAGATTTGGAATTTCTCAGATTTGAGATAATGAATTTAATTTGATTCGTTTGATTTGATTTGATTTGACTGCTTGGTAATTAATGTTGTGGTATGTTCAGATTCAGGAGGAGCAGCGAGCAGTGCTAGACAGACAGCGGGAGGAACAACAGCGGCGACAGACGGCAGACAGGCGGCAGCAGGAGGATCAGCAGCACAAGATGCAGGAACAGCAGCGCTTGCTGGACCAACAGGCACGACAGGAGGAGGAGGCACGCTTAAGGTCGGTCTTCACGCCACTCTTTGCTTCTTCTGCTTTGTTCATGGGCCAAAACAATAAAACAAAACAAAATATAAAAAAATAAAAATAAAAAATCCCTGCGCTTAGAACTGTACCCACGGAATACGCGCGATATAAGCCTCATATTGATTGATCGATTGAACTCCCACGTTCTCTCATGTTTTTGCAAGAGAGGATTTTTACATGTATGACCGTTTTTACCCTGCCATTCAGGCAGCCGTACGCCGCTTTTGGGGGATGCCAAACTTTGCAAACACTATCATGCTGAGAAATCTACCCATGGGTAGTCCCCTGAAATCGGAGTATGGCTGCCTAAATGGAGGTGATAAAAATGGTCACACACGTAAAAACCCATTGGTGCAAAAAACACGATTGTGTGTGGGAGTTTCAGCCCATGAACGCAGAAGAATAAGAAGTACTCATGGGTTTCACCACAGTTGAAGGCACAGTCTTTTCCGTGTAAACAACTGCTAATCATTTTCGCTAACAATGTGATTTTTCTTATTGATTTATGGAGAAATGTTGTAAAACTCTTGATATGACCAAAATGTAATTTTGGAACAGCCGATTCACACAGGGTTGTGTTTAGGGAAGGGAGGTAACCGTGATAGAGCACTGGTGTCACTTGCTTTGTGCGTGCTTCACTCTAAGACTTGTCCGTTTGGATGGTTGCTATTGCGACTGTTTGATCTTCTCGGTAAATCTGTAGTATTTTTGACGATGACAGCAATGTAACTAAGCATGCATATAGCGTGTACTGACCTGAATGGTGATGTTGATAGGGAGGAGGAGGTCAGGGCACAGGAAGAGGAACGTGCCAGACTGGAGGCCAAGCAGCAGGAAGACGCACGCAAAAACAAAACCACCAACAAGTATGTTTCGCTTCTTTGTTTTCTCTGCTATCTTTTCTTTTTATCCCTGGGAGTGAAACCTTGTAGATTTGCTGTGTGTTTTAGTAACTAGTCTGTCTTTCATTTTGAGAGGATGCTTGCATGTGGACTGTTTGTGTGTGTGTGTTGTGCGTGCATGTGTGCGTACCAGTGTGTGTATGTTTGCATGTGGACTGTGTGTGTGTGTACGTGTGTGTGTGTGTGTGTGCGTACCTGTGTGTGTATGTTGGCATGTAGACTTTGTGTGTGTGTGTGTGTGTGTGTGTGTTTGTGTGTGTGTGTGCGTGCATACCTGTGTATGGATGTTGGCATGTAGACTTTGTGTGTGTGTGTGTGTGTGTGCGTGCGTACCTGTGTATGGATGTTGGCATGTAGACTTTGTGTGCGTGTTTGTGTGTATGTGTGCCTGAGCGTGTGCAGTTGTGTGCATTTGTGTGTATGTGTGGGTGTGTGCATGAGTGTGTTTGTATGTGTGTTTGCATGAGTGTGTATGTATGTCTGTGTCTTCAGGCCGTTCTGCCTTTTGTCCCTTTCTTGTCATGCTACTGTTTATGGTTACATATTTCTGTTTCATCTGTTCATGGGAAGTTTTGTTCCTTCATATTTTCTTTTCCTTTTTTATGGTGGAGAGTAAAATAGTCTTTTGAAACAACACCAGTAGGTCTTTTAGTTCTATCAGAATCATGTGTCAACTCTTTTGTATACCTTTTGTTTGTTTGTTTGTTTGTTTGAACCTCTCACCCTTCTACTGGCCTGTATTAAACTTTAACATGTTTTCTCCCAATGGTGATGGTTAAGGAAATTACACGACACTGACAGAATGTTATTCTCTTTTTATTTTTTTATTTTATTGGATTTCTTTGTTAGTGTGGCTGTAACATTCTGCAAATTATGTAGATGGAAGCTTAATACCTTGACCTGTTTTCTTAGTCTAGTGTTCTAGCTGTGTGCAGCTCTGGGGTGGGGAGGGGGGAGGGGGTGAAGGAGTAGAAATAAATAAATTTCTGAGACTGTAGTGTTGTAATTAGGAGTCTGAAGGTCAGGTAACTTTATTGATCCTGACTTGTGTAGGTTTTTTGTTTGTTTGACTTAGTAGTTTTACACTGCGCTCGAGGTGAACAAACAGTATTGTCATTGATAGTGTCGTATATTATTGTATTTCATCGTTTTGTAGCCAGACATTTGTTTGGTGAAGTTAGCAGTCTCAGTAGTTTTGAAAATTCTTGTCCCGATATGAAGGTAGTGTTTACTATTGCCTAGCTTTACTGTAGATACATTACAGGTAGTCTGCCACTGCAGATGCTTTTCTGATGTCTTAGAAGTTCTAGTGAGGAAGATTTGTTCTCCTGAAAGAAATGTGCTGCCGTAACAGACTGCGGTGCTATTCTGTGACCAAATTTGTCAGAATGAATGAAAAAGAAGAGCAAGTTAAATCATCAGTTTGTCTCTTTTGTGCCAGTTACAACCTTTATGTTATTATCAATATTGTCAGTTGTTGTATGGGCTATGTTCCTGTCTTTCGGAGAAAGAAAGAATGTGTATAAAGATCATTGAAGAGCAAGAAAGAATGCTTCCTCTTCAAGAATGTGTCGCCATTTACACCACTGGCATCATTTAGTTCTTGCAAAAAAGGGAGAAGAAGAAGAAAAATGCTGGAAACCCTCGCTGTGCAGTGAGTGTGTGGAATACATGAAAAGTAAACTTCAGTGGAACCCCCCTTTTAAGACCAAAAAACCCCTCACAAAATCAGGTCTTAAAAAGGAGGCAGTCTTAAAATTTGGATACAGTTATAGAGGTTATGAATAGCAAGTCTAAGAAAACAGGGTCTTAAAAGGGGGGACGTTCCACTGTATTAATATGTGAATATAATGTGGAAAAAAGGTCAACACTATGGGGGGGTGGGGTTGTGATCTCTACCTTTACTATCTTGAGAAAACAGTGTTGCAAGGAACTTTCTGTTGGTAAGATATAATGCCAGAGAGTAAGTGACCTGACGGTTTTGCATTATTCGTAACAAGGAAAGCCAAGACGCCTACTCGAACGACCGCTCCAAACAGCAAAGCTTCGGCAGGGAATGAGACCAACAGGTATTGTAGAACTAGAGGCCCGCTGCAAGTACAAGCTGCTGTAGAATTAGGCTTGACTACTGCAACATTTGGGCATACGTTTATTTTATTCTGTTTCCTTATGACGCTTTCTTGGAATGAGCTGAGGCTTCAGAAAATGCTTGACTTAACTGCTGAATTTGGGCATACGTTTATTTTATTCCTTTTCTTTATGGCGCTTTTTTTGTTTGGAATTAGCTGAGGCTTCAGGATGCTTGACTTAACTGCTGAATTTGGGCATACGTTTATTTTATTTCGTTTCTGTATGATGCTTTCTTGGAGTGAGCTCAGGCTACAGGATGGAGGGCTTTGTACAGTAACGGTGCTGCTTAATGCTTTATCAGGAGAAGGCTGGAACAAAGAGGAGGCAGTGCTTTGTGTTCGTGTTTTGTTGCTGCTTTCCTTTGTATTGCTTTGCATACTGGGACATTTTTGATAAAATAGTGCAAAGGACTGTTTTGGATGGTTTTGATGCTGTGTCTTATTTGCTGATGATTGGACAGAAGAAAAAAACAACCCACAATAACAACACAACACAGAACATTAATGAATGAATGAGTTAAATGCATGATCAGGGGTATAATCACCAATGTGTTCTATCCATAATGACCTCCTATCAATCAATCAATAGGAGGCTTATATCGCGCGTATTCCGTGGGTACAGTTCTAAGCGCAGGGATTTTTTTGTTTTTTTTAATTTTATGCAATTTATATCGCGCACATATTCAAGGCGCAGGGATTTATTTATGCCGTGTGAGATGGAATTTTTTTTACACAATACATCACGCATTCACATCGGCCAGCAGATCGCAGCCATTTTGGCCTAGTAGTATTTGCAGACATGGTTATAACATGTTATTGCATTACGACATAGAAGCCAGGGCATTATCAGAATGAAAGTAATGGGCAGAATCAAAATGTTTTCAAAAGTACATTAGTAGCAGGAATAATCATAATGGGTTCTTCCAGAAGGGCATAGTAATGGGCATTATCATAATGTATTCTATTGCACGCACATAAGTAATGGGCATAATATGACATAGTAGTAACCATTAAATTACAATGTGTTCTGTACATTAAGGGTGCAGCAGTTAATTGGCATAATCATACTGTGATCAGTACATACACACTGACATAGTACCGGGTTTGATAGTATGTGCACCATGTGTGATGACATTGCAGTGGGTAAAATTATAGTGTAATTAGTACCGTAGTGGGCATAATCATAATGCACTGTTCTATGCGTAATGCCACAGTAGTGGGCATAATCATAATGTGTTAGATGGATAATTGCATAAACGTGGATGTAATCATAATGTGTTCTATCCATGAGGCATACTGCATTCCAGGGCATTATATAATGAAAATAGGTCAGTGAGCAGTTCTTCAACTGCGTAGTGGACCACATAAATGTTAAAGAGAAGCAACGAAAGCCAGAAGTATTTGAGCAACATGCTAAACTGTTCTAAAACTCAAACTGCACTGCAAGTAAGTAGGCAATCCCTGGACTGTTATGAGGTGAGATACAAACAGTTGGGCTGCTTTTCTCTGTTTACTCTTCATTCAGTCTGACCTTGTGTATCTTCATACCATCAGTTCACTCTAAAAATTAAAAAAAATGTATGACATTGGCAGTTTTCTCTCTCCCCCCCCCCCCCCCCCCCCCCATCTCCCAACCTACCCTCCTGTGTGCTACATTTGCTATACCCCCCCCCCCCCCCCCCTTCCCTGCCTTGTGTCTGGCATACCAGTGATGACTCATAGCCTTGGATTGGAGGGTACTGCTTCTCAGACTCTGGTCCCAGATAACTTCATTCAGATAGAGGAGAGAGGGAGGCAGGGAGCTAAAGTCAGAGAGAGACTGAGGGAGAGAGACAGAGACAGAGAGAGAGAAAGAGAGAGAGAGAGCTAGAGACACACAGAGACAGAGACAGAGAGAGAGAGAGAGAGAGAGAGTGAGAGAGAGAGTGAAAGAGAGCGAGACAGAGAGAGCTTTATATGTTTTGTTGCTAATTACCCAGGTTCTGTATAAGGGAGGGAAGTTTTCACAGCTGCTCATAAGTTTTTATTTGAAAAAAGTTTGGTAAGTGGAGGCCGATGAGTCCTTCTAAAGATGGATGGGAAAGGAGGTGGGGGGGGGGGGGGGGGGGTAAATATTGTATTACTCAGACACTGTCAGTTATACTTCACTTTTGTAGGTTTGAGAGGGTTTGCTGCTTTCTGAGAAAAATATTCACAAACATTATGGTAGTTATAGCATTGTTTAAGTGAGAGGCATTTAAGTTTTTAACCCTTGCTTATAGAGTAGGGGGGGTGGGGGGGGGGGGGGGGGTTGTCATGAAAACTTTATTACCAAAGGATTTTTCCCTTTTAGAGTTAGATCCAGAGGAACCTCTCTGACACCTAGGGTATGAGACTGGAGAGAGAGAGAGAGAGAGAGAGAGAGAGAGAGAGAGAGAGAGAGAGAGAGAGAGAGAGAGAGAGAGAGAGAGAGAGAGAGAGAGAGAGAGAGAGAGAGAGAGAGAGAGAGAGAGAGAGAGAGAGAGAGAGAGAGAGAGAGAGAGAGAGAGAGAGAGAGAGAGAGAGAGAGAGAGAGGGGGGGGGGAAGGAGAGGGAGCTGATAAAGAGTGTGTCAGAGAGAGAGAGAGACAGGTGTTTTAATAGCAGAAGCATGGTCCCCTGGTTACCTGAGGGGTGTGTTGACAGGTGTGGAATGAGGTAACTACAAAGACTTACCAGCTATCACAGAAGATTTTGCACTCAGGTCACCCTGCATATAAAAGAGGGCAGGAGGCTAACATCACAGACACCTTACCTCAGCTGGACTTACAGTGGTATCCAGGGAACCTGTTGGAAGGGAGAGACAAGAAATATGAGAAGAGACAGGCTCTCACACAGGGTGGCTGAATAGCCCTTTGCCGGGTACAGACATAGGAAGAAAACACAGCGAGTTACAGGCAAATGAATAGAATACAGTGGAACCCCCCTATTAAGACCTCCAAAAAGGGAGGGAGGTGGTACACAGGTAGAAAGTCAGGTGTATATTGTGACATCAGAGAAGATGCAAAGTGGTAGTCACGTATACAGTCAAACCTTACTGCAACAGCCACCGAAGGGACCTACCAAAATGGGTTGTATATATTATCCAGGTATAGTCGCCAATGACGGGGGAATTGTATAGAACAAAACAAATTCTCATCAAGGGGTGGTCGTTTAAGGCAGGTGGTTATTCAAAGGTGCAGGTGTCCAGGGCAGGTTCCACTGAACAGTGGAGCTCACCTTTTAAGACATAAAAAAAACATGAGAAAATTAGGAGGAAGTCTTAATTGGGGGTAAATTTACAGAGGTTACGAACAAAAAGTCTGAAAGGGAGAAGTCTTAAATTGGGGGTCTTAAAAGGCGGGTTCCACTGTATTTCAGAAGCCCTCTCACCTTCTCACATCATGGGCTGGGGCGTCCCTTATCTCGGCTTCTCATGTCTAAATTTATCTCTGATGTTGGAAACCCATGATGTCTCTATTCACAAATTTTCTCCAGCACCAAAAATATCTTCTAGGCGGGGAGCTGGTGCCAGAAAGTTGCCCTGCCACAGAGATTTGAGGCTTAAAAGAATGACGCTGAAAACCTTACTGTCAGGCCTCTGAGCTTTGCTTGAGTAAGCTTGGGGGATTTGGTGAATGCGTTGTTGTCTGCTGTGTCTGTTTGAAGAGGTGTAGGCGTCCTGTGAAAGGGTTCACAGTTTCAAAGCAGCAAGGTGTCGATCTGTGTGTGATTGGTTTGGTGTTTTACTTGTAGGTGAGTTTACAATGCAAGTGTTGTGGCGTCATAGGGTGCTTCTTTTCTGCTGTTTTTCTTGCCTGCCTTCTGTGCTCCTCTCCCGCTTTCTACCTCTGTCTCTGTTTCTCTATTCGTCTTTGTCCCTTTCTCTGCTCTTCTCTATCCCTGTCTCTGTTTTCTCTACTCCTCTCTATCTTTGTTTATCTATTCATCTTTGTCTCTGTTCCTCTCTATCTCGATCTGTCTGTCTCTGTTCCTCTCTTTCCCTGTCTCTGTTTTCTCTACTCTTCTCTATCTTTGTTTATCTATTCATCTCTATCTCTGTCTCTGTTCCTCTCTATCTCGATCTGTCTGTCTCTGTTCCTCTCTACCCCTCTCTCTGTTTTCTCTACTCCTCTCTATCTTTGTTTATCTATTCATCTCTATCTCTGTCTCTGTTCCTCTCTATCTCGATCTGTCTGTCTGTTCCTCTCTTTCCCTGTCTCTGTTTTCTCTACTCTTCTCTATCTTTGTTTATCTATTCATCTCTATCTCTGTCTCTGTTCCTCTCTATCTCGATCTGTCTGTCTCTGTTCCTCTCTATCCCTGTCTCTGTTTTCTCTATTCCTCTCTATCTTTGTTTATCTATTCATCTCTATCTCTGTCTCTGTTCCTCTCTATCTCGATCTGTCTGTCTCTGTTCCTCTCTATCTCGATCTGTCTGTCTCTGTTCCTCTCTTTCTCTGTCTCTGTTTTCTCTATTCCTCTCCATCTCTTCTCTGAAGTGAAACGTCAGGAAGTAACGCAGGAAAGAAAGAGAGAGGTTGGGTGAGATAGTAGGCTCGGGTAGAGCAAGTTGTTGCAGTGAGTTTATTAAATGTGATTAACAGTTTGTTCTGAAAGGCTACAGAGACATTACAGTGGTGTGATATTTCTTTCTCAGTTTAGTTTCAGTATATATGGCGGTACCAAAAAGCTAATGGTAATTAAATTAACAAACCTGGGGTTTTTTTATGTTTGAAGAAAAATGTATAGAAACAAATGAGGCAGATTGTCATAAAACAATTTAAGTCTTTACTTAAATTTGGTTATGGCCAGGTTTGGCTGTAAGACATGTAACTGGTAAGACGGTCGAAAATGATCATTTGTTCACCTTTCTGTAAAAAGTCGCACCGAGGATAAGTCAAGGGAGGTAAATCTCCCAACTTCCTTTTTCATCTTGAACTTGGCGTGGTAAGACGTGTCGTAACGGAGAACAAATTTTGTCATAATTGTTGAGAACAAGTAGAGAACACAGTGGTGTTGGGTAGGTTTTTAGAAAGCTAAGTAGTAGTCCTGTAGATTGTGCTTTTAATGCAACATCACAGAAAACCAATTACTACAAGCTTTTTGCAGTACAGGTTTATAGCTTAACATAATTTTATTTTACATTTTTGACTGATAATCTTGCTTTATAGAAAGTTTGTACTTTTCTTACACAAAGGTTGCACTTGAATTATGTTAACTGTGAATTTTGCATCAAGAAAAAAAAACACCCACAAAAAGGAATTGATGGAAATTCAAACACAGGCACTGACATACAGACAGACAAATAAATAAGGTAAAAAGTAAAATAAAAACGGAACAAAAATATCTTGTGAGTTAAGCGTCATAGCTAAGAAGACTATCATTTTGTCAATTAAATGGCTTTGATTCTCAGAATTATACTTGTAACATGATTAATGTTTGTGTCACATTGTTATTAAGCCCTATAAACTGTCTTCCTTCAGAAGTGCATGAATTTTGACACTGTAACAAAACTCTGTTCAAATACAGTTAATTAAAACTCACACTCATTAAAACTCATACATTGTACTGTACTCCTTACAGATGTTTTACTCCTGGTATACATTGATACGTCATGTAAACAATTTGTTGCAGTCGTAACATCACACACTATTACTTATAGCCAGTGTATTTAACTTAATATATACACTAAAAGCATATTATCATATTGACAGTCTGAACAAGGGAATGCCTAATTCTCAAACATATACAGTGTGTGATTGTTTTGTTGTTGACGTTTGAATTGTCTCTGTCATCACCATGGAAATTCTGTTCTTTATTTGTTGTGCATTCATTTCAAATCTGCCTGACATGCTCCCAACACTAAAAAAACATGTACCAGGGATGGGAATTGTCCGCCGTTTGGCGGATTTCCGCTTTTTTTAAAAAAAATTTCCGCCGAAAAAAATCGCATTTCCGCTTTTTTTTCTCAGCAAAAAAAAAAATGTTTTTTTATTTTTATTTTATTTTTTAAAGTCGGATTTCCGCCGGTTTTTTTTTAATTTTAGCAGTAGAAATTCCTCTTTTTTCGTATTTTAGTGCGAAATATGTAGTGTTTTACTTTTAGTGACAAACCCCCCCCCCCCCCTCCCCCGGTCATCAAAAAATATTTCCTCTGTTTTCCTTAATTTTCAGCCGTTTTTACAATTTTTAATTCCCATGCCTGATGTACACACACATGCAGTTACGACAAGCATGCATAATATACACACACACACACACACACACACACACACACACACACACACACACACACACACACACACACACACACACACTATTTTCTCTACATCTCTCTCTCCCTTTCTTTGCTCTTGTCTTTTCTGTCTGAAATCCACTGATTAAGTCACATTAAGGGATACGTTATGTTATGATATGTGAGCTCGTAAATGTACTGAAAATCTAAACAACAAAATGACTGTGGGTGAGATAAACAAAGTGAAAAAACAAAGAATTCTGTACTCACCAAGACAAGGACAGCACACACCCTAAAATTAAAAACAAATGAGATCTTCACCTATTTTTTCCTTTGTATTTGTTTGTTTGTGGTCCTGAAGAAGCCTCCATAGGTGAACATTTAACTTTGTTTTTGTGTGTGTGGTGTCTTTGTATGGGCGAGTACAGATTTCTGTTGTTTTTCAACTTTGTAGAGAAAGTCACGGGCACTGTACAGTCAGATAACCAGCTAAAGTGTCGTACATCAGCGTTCTAAATGTAAAGATGTTTTTGTTTTTTTTAAATGTTATCAAAACGTTGTGTCACAGTGACAGAAAAACAGAACTAAATTTTGATGAAACCATGCAAGTAGTTAGTTTCTGAGCAAAAAATGGATAAATATGAAACAAAATCAATGCTCATGCTTTGGCTTGTTTTTCGCATGCCTGCAGAGATATGTTTTCATTTGCAATTGTAAGTAAGACTCTATTAGACACAAAAATGGGGTATGCATGCTGTATATAATGCTGCATTGAAACAAAAAAACAAAGCGAACCTTGGCATGCTGTGAAGTCTAAACAAGCAGGCTGATTGTGTGTAGATTTTGGGCATGACCTTGAGATGCGACCTTGAGTTTCTGTCTATTTTTGTTTTGGCATGGCGCGACACTGTGTTCTGCTTGCAGTTCCATCTTTGAGCAACCTTGGGGTCCTCGTTTGCATGACAATTACGGTGAATACGCCAATGCCTACCGTCGTCGCTATGACGATGACAATGACCTTGATAACTTTTCTGGGTCGGCTGACACCGGCCCTCCTAGCGACTACATTCTGTCAGAATGGGAGTATAGGTATGGTATTGGAACCTGTTTATCAGCCTTTTGCTAATTCACTGTTTGAAGTGTGTTTTGTGCATTTTGTTTGGCTTGTGTGAGAGCTTTTGATTGCTGTGTAATTATGATGGCATTGAAAGTGATTTTGTGTGCAATTATGGAAGTGAATGAATTTTGTTGTTATTATGCATCACTTGTCTGCTTGGTGCCTATTTGCACAGTTTTTGAATCTGAACAGCTAAACTTTAACTGGACAAGGGTTTAGGGGGAAAAATTGAAGAAAAATATAACAAAAAAACAAGCAAAAAAACAAACAAGCAATAAAACTTCCAAATAAACATGCAACAATTAATTTCCTCAGATATTTCAAACCATAAAAATTAAATCTGCTGACAAAAAAGTAAAGTGGGGGAAATTGGTGAAAGAAGTAAGAAACGACCTTTGCTGATGTTTACAGGATTTCAAATGTTGAAAGTGGAAGCGAAGAGAAGCAGGCAGTGCTCTTGTAGTTAACAAGAAGGAAATGTCTTCCCTGTGTGTAATAGACGAGTTTGGGAAATAACTCCGTCGGGTTTGTATGGGTTGTGGAAGAGTTATCTTTTCTTGCAAAACCTTGTACATGTACAAATATTGGAGGGGCCAATCACTAGCGAGGGGTGTGAAGGCCACGTGTTTCCAACATACCCCACCGCTAGTGATTCCAGGCCCCTCTAATTTTGTTACGAGGTTTTGCAAAAAAAGGCCACTCTCCCACAACCTATACAAACCCGACAGAGCTATTTTCGAAATTCGTCAATTCTTGTCTTGTAATGTCTTTGTGCCATCTTGTGTCTTTAGAGTCCTTACAGTACTTTAAATGTTCTGCAAGTGCAGATATTAATGTATTGCTCAGTGCTTGAAAGTTAAATCCAGTCATTGATAATTTTATTATGATTATGAATCATCATTGGTGGAATTTAATGAGCCTGAGCTGGTTATTCTTTAGGATATAGTGGTACATTCGTCATCACATTCTACCTTTAGACATGGTTATTGGAAACATTTCAGGCTTTAGGGACAGTCTGTCAGTTTGAGGACAAAGGGGGAAACCTTAAGATTGTTGAGTTGTCCGAACCCCCAGTGAGAGAGAGAGAGAGAGAGAGAGAGAGAGAGAGAGAGAGAGAGTGTGTGCATGTGTGTTTGTGTGTGTGTGTGTGTGTGCGTGTGTGTGGGCATGTTGTGCTTGATGTGACTTCTTGATGCAACTCAGTGGACTATGCCACAGATGGTTTACTTAAAAAACCCTCTTTTTTCAAAGGGTGAAAACTATTCTCACGATCTAAGCTATGAAACAAGGAAATCAAAAACAAAAGGAGTATGGAAGCAGATTCAGTAAAAACCAGTATTACAAGATAGGAATACCCCCCGCGGGTTAGGGGGAAGAATTTACCCGATGCTCCCCAGCATGTCGTAAGAGGCGACTAACGGATTCTGTTTCTCCTTTTACCCTTGTTAAGTGTTTCTTGTATAGAATATAGTCAATGTTTGTAAAGATTTTAGTCAAGCAGTATGTAAGAAATGTTAAGTCCTTTGTACTGGAAACTTGCATTCTCCCAGTAAGCTAATATATTGTACTACGTTGCAAGCCCCTGGAGCAATTTTTTGATTAGTGCTTTTGTGAACAAGAAACAATTAACAAGTGGCTCTATCCCATCTCCCCCCCTTTCCCCGTCGCGATATAACCTTCGTGGTTGAAAACGACGTTAAACACCAAATAAAGAAAGAAAGATAGGAATATGTCATGGGTTTGTTGTTTGGGAATCGGTAAGGTCAGACTTGGATTGTCTCCCTTTTTATCATTTCACTTCTGGTGTGGTTGGTTTCAGTTTAGCTCTAAGGTGAGAGCTCTGGTTGATTTATTTCATGTGTTCATAATTTCATTGTCTGAATATTTATTTATCAGAAAACAGGTAGTTGGTGTGTGTTGGTTCACTTTTTTATTTTCTGGTTTTAATTTTTTTCTTTTCTTTTTTTTTTTCTTCCTGATTTCTTTTCAATTATTCAATTTCAAAATATCACAATTTTCACAAATAAAATAATTTGACAAGTTTTCACTTTTGTGATGCTGATGGTGGTGTCTTTAACATCATAGTCTTGGTTGTTTTCAGTTATCAGTATTTAACAATTATGTTTTTCTTGTTAGGTGCTAGTCACTCCTGAAGAAATGAAGTTACACTGTATTATAGGTCACAGCTGACAACAGATAAAGCATTTACCCACTTCCTTTTACTGCACAAAGAATTCACTTATGTTCAGCCTGGCAGATCTGAACCCTTGGAAAGTTTTCATTTGTTTTCATGTATTGCTTAGTGTTTGAACTGAAACTTATTCTTAGTCAGTGAAAATAAATTCCTGGACTCTTTATGTTTTTGGAGTGAAATCTTAATTTGCATCTTTTCAGTAAAATGACAGCTGCATGCCTGAAAATTACTCTTGCATTGTGGGTTCTTAGTTTCACAATTTTTCTGTTCCTTGTGTGTAAATATTTGAGCCAGAACGAAAGAAATACCAAAGATTGACAGAGTGCAAAGGTTCTTGTTTTTGTTTTTTTAATGTTTGGGACTTCACGGTGAATATTTAGGTAGATATATGTAGTCACCATGTCTGAATTCCTTCGTCTGACAGATGTAGTAATGATGACTGCCTATTTAAATATTCAACCATTTTTGACTCACATGCGAAGCAAAAGTGAGTCTATGTACTCACCCGAGTCGTCCGTCCGGACGTCCGGAAAACTTTAACGTTGGATATTTCTTGGACACTATTCAGTCTATCAGTACCAAATTTGGCAAGATGGTGTATGATGACAAGGCCCCAAAAAACATACATAGCATCTTGACCTTGCTTCAAGGTCAAGGTCGCAGGGGCCATAAATGTTGCCTAAAAAACAGCTATTTTTCACATTTTTCCCATTTTCTCTGAAGTTTTTGAGATTGAATACCTCACCTATATATGATATATAGGGCAAAGTAAGCCCCATCTTTTGATACCAGTTTGGTTTACCTTGCTTCAAGGTCAAGGTCACGGGAGCTCTTCAAAGTTGGATTGTATACATATTTTGAAGTGACCTTGACCCTGAACTATGGAAGATAACTGTTTCAAACTTAAAAATTATGTGGGGCACATGTTATGCTTTCATCATGAGACACATTTGGCTTCCTGCTGTTACTTTGCCATGTTTTGGTTGCTGTTTATTTCTGTAGATATTCAAGAATTGATGTACGGCCATGTCCTTTTTCAGGAATGCTCTAAGTTCTCAGAGCTTCAAGGAGCAGAGACGTATCGCAAACAACTCCCAGTACCGGCGAACGACGTCTGACACCACCGTAAAGCGAGGCATTCCCACCGCCGTCAGTAACAACAGCCACGGAGACGGCCACAACTACAGCAACAGGAAGTGGGTGTCCGTGATTGCCGCCAATACCTTGGATAAA
Source organism: Littorina saxatilis (assembly GCF_037325665.1). Taxonomy (NCBI): domain Eukaryota; kingdom Metazoa; phylum Mollusca; class Gastropoda; order Littorinimorpha; family Littorinidae; genus Littorina; species Littorina saxatilis. Next base: position 28,824,174 of record NC_090257.1, read on the forward strand.
AATTATTTAGAGTGCTGTGAAATCTCTATTTTACGAAATACATATTGTTTATTTAATGTATATCGTTTTTTTATTTTGAATTTTGGAACGTTAAAGCATGATTGTCTAGAATACAATCAGTATGGTAAGTGGAAAAAAATACGTTGAGAAAAATTCCTTGACTTATTTTCTTCACAAGCGCATCCCGAAGCCGATCCAGTATTGTGACACATGATTACAGTTTTTGTCAGTAAACATTGAAAGAAAAATTTTAAAAAAATGTATTGGTAAACTTAATTAACGGTGCAACAGACGCGTGTGAATCATCTTTGAGTCGTGGATGTTCAAATGCTGCGTGGAGTACGCTAATTTTTTCTGAAAATACACCAAGTTTGTTTGATAATACTCCAAGTACAAAACGGGGGTTCCCAGGTCTAGTTATTATGAATACTTTTGTCATTTAAGTGTGTGTGATGTGTCCTTACAGTGGAGTAGCAGAGGAAGACACCAGCCCCACTCACAGCTCCAAGCCAACCAGCCCCACGTCGGCCAATCCCAGCTTGTCTCGTCTCCAGGCCGGCGGAGACCGCGCCTCTCCGGCACAGAGTCCCGGAGCAGGGCGGAGCAAGGCCAGCGAGCGATCCAACGTCCCCACACCAACCTCAGGGAGGTGGGTAGAACTTGATGCCTCGTCATGCCTTGTACAGAAATCCCAAAACCGATAAGGATAGATCTATATCCTCCACGACAGCGGAACCCACCTCCCTTTCAAGACCCCGCAATTTAAGACTTCCTCCTTTTTAAGACCTTTTTTTTCTCTCGGATTTTCTGTGTATAACCTCTTGTAAAATTACCCCCACCGGCACGGCTGGCCTAGTGGTAAGGCGTCCGCCCCGTGATCGGGAGGTCGTGGGTTCAAACCCCGGCCGGGTCATACCCAAGACTTTAAAATTGGCAATCTAGTGGCTGCTCCGCCTGGCGTCTGGCATTATGGGGTTAGTGCTAGGACTGGTTGGTCCGGTGTCAGAATAATGTGACTGGGTGAGACATGAAGCCTGTGCTGCGACTTCTGTCTTGTGTGTGGCGCACGTTATATGTCAAAGCAGCACCGCCCTGATATGGCCCTTCGTGGTCGGCTGGGTGTTAAGCAAACAAACAAAATTACCCCCATTTTAAGACTCCCTCCTTTTTAAGCCCTGATTTTCTCAGATTTGTGGAGGTCTGTAAAGGGGGTTCCACTGTAGTAACATATAAAATAGATAGACTTTCCAACAGTCTTTTTCAGACGCCCCAAAATATTAGAAAATGTTGTCTGCAAAGGGACGGAGTCTTGATTTGGAGGTAGATTTGAAAATTGTGTCTACAAAGGGACGGAGTCTTGATTTGGAGATAGCTTTGAAAAGTGTGCCTACAAAGGGACGGAGTCTTGATTTGGAGATAGCTTTGCAGATATTATCAAAGAAAATCTGAAAAAAGCAAAGTTAAATGGGGGAAAAGTCTCAAATTCTGTGTGTGAGTGTGTGTGGATGTGTGTGTGTGTGCATGTGTGTGTGTGTGTGTGTGTGTGTGTGTGTGTGTGTGTGTGTGTCTTTCTCAAGATGATGTTGGTAAATGTAGTACAGACCTGCCTACTCTCCCGAAAAATTTGGGAGACTCCCGATTCATGTCTGTTACTTCCGACCTCCCGATTAGACTTTGAATTCTCCCGATTTCATCAATGAATCCTGTAAAAAAAAAAAAACGAAATTTGTTCCGTGTTGTACATGGTTTGGGCTTTTAGACGCCTGGGCTGAGTACAGCTTCCGGTGCCGCCAAGCGTTTTTGCTTCGGCTGTTATGATTGGTTTACTCAGATACAACGACCAATCGCTAAGCTTGACTTGCGAAGCTCTGTTGACGCGGATTGTCGCGATGGCGGGTAAAGAAGCTGAGAAACGTCTGCATGAGACAGACGACGAATCGACAGCACCATTTGAGCATCAGCAGAAAGTGAAATCGAAGAAATACATGCAGAAGTGGAAAGACGAGTACTATAAGTTGGAAAACATGGAGAAGTCTACGAAAGGCCCCCATTTTGCTCATTGCGGCGTCTGCTACCGGGATTTCTCGATATCCCACGGCGGTAGAAACGACATCACCAAGCACTGTGCCAGTTCAACCCACAAGGAGGCAGCCAAAGAGGGCATAAAGAACAGGCAGCTGAAACTGACTACCTGTTTCCAAAAGGCAACGGATTTTAAAAGACGGGTTACCAACGCCGAGGCCACATTCACGCAGTTACTGGCGGAGAACAACGTGCCTATAGCTTTTTCTGACAAGATTAACAAAGCAGTTGGGAAGGCCTTTCCCGATTCTGAAATCGCTGCAAGTAAGGTTGTTTTTTTTCAATAGTTATTTTTTTTTAACTTCTTCTTCCTCCTCGTACCTAGGAGTAAATAAAACACCATAAAACATGTTCAAAATCTTGAGGAAAGATTGGTTGACAATAGGACTAGGAGTTACCGTTCACACCCCCCAAATGTGCCGGAGGCAACTGAAATGAGTCGTCGAATATAGCTTTTCAAAAAGGCATATCCCATTTATTTGGTGTTAGGAAAGGCCTCAAAATACACTTTATAAATCCTTAAAACCATTTTCGGTCGGGGGGCTTCGCCCCCCTGAACCCCCCACCAGGGCGTTGCCCCTGGACCCCGGCCAGCTTTGGAGGATCTCCCTAATTTACCTTTGGGGGGGTAGGCAGGTCTGGTAGTATTTTTCAAGGGTCTTGAAATAAAGTGGACATATAATTAGTTGCATGCATGCCGAATGTTGTACTGTTTCTGTTTTCTGCATGCTTCTGAAGCAGGACACTGGCACCACCACGGTAAATACATTTCTATTTTGAAATACAGCACAATTTTTTCTTTTGACGGTAGGATTTTTGTGCTGAAGTCATTTGGCAACTTCCTCATGTGTCACTTTTAAAATGAATAAAGCAACAACAAAAAAATTGATTTTGGCATAACTCGTTTGAAACAGCTTTTTCAGGAGAAGGACAAAACTGATTATTTTTATCATGAAATAGTGTTTATATTCGTTCCTGGTGTGGATAGAAAAATAAAAGAATGTAAATAATGTATTGTCAATCGTATTTTGGAGAATTTTTCTCATGGAGAATGATTTACTTAATCTAAAGCACAAAAACATCAAAATTGCCAAGAATGGAGTTACGCAAAAATTCGAAGACGACCACGAAATGTTACTCTGCAGTTTAAGGCAGTCAGACCGTTGATCTTTGATCTGTGTCCAAGTTAAAACACTCCCTTATCTTCTTCTTCTTCTTCTTCTTCTTCAGCGGTCCAGAATTGTCTGGTTACGTGTGAGCTCGTTTGCCCATTTGGGTTCCCCACACTATACTCTGAGAGCATAGTCAGCTCACTCCACTTTCGTTGAGTAGGCATGCTGGGTATGTTCGTGTTTCCATAACCCACCGAACTATGACGTGGATTACAGGATCTTTTCCGTGTGCACTTGGTCTTGTGCTTGCGTGTACACACGAAGGGGATTAAGTCACTAAGCAGGTCTGCACATAAGTTAACCTGGGAGATCGGAAAAATCTCCACTCTTAACCCACCAGGTGGCAGCGACCGGGATTCGAACTCACGACCTCCCGATTAGGAGACCGATGTCTTACCACCACGCCACTGCGCCTGTCACTCCCTTATGACATGTAAAAGCCCAGACAAAGTTGTGGATGTGCACAACATCACTCACTTGAGAAGGGAGGTACAGTGGAACCTGTCCATTACAACATTCCTTATACAGTCTACCAGACTTATAGCAAACTTATAACAAAACTTATAGCAAAACGTATATCAATCAATCAATATGAGGCTTATATCGCGCGTATTCCGTGGGTACAGTTCTAAGCGCAGGGATTTATTTATTTATTTATTTATTTATTTTTATTTTTAATTTTTTATACTTGTACTGCCATATAAAAAACTTATAAGGAGCTTATAGAAACTTGTAAGAAACTTATAAGTTTCTTATACGTTCTTAAAAGTTTCTATAAGTTCATTTGCTACGGGTAAGCAACCACCCAAGGGACAGAGCAGGTGGACATTTTGGAAGGACGAGTACTACAGTGGAGTCCGGGTACAACGAATCTCAAGGGAGATACATTTTAGTTCGTTATATCAGTAATTCGCTGTAGAGTTTTCAACCCTAAATGGCCTCAAGACAAGTTTTCCCACTCACCTTCAAATGATCGTCCCATCGATCTTTCCTTGGAGAGTACAATCTCTGCATGCTTCATAATATAATCCATAGAGAGGCATAGTTCAAATGTTCACTTTACTGTAATTTTAGAAGTAAAATTTAAAAAGTCGTGTAAAAGCATGTACGGTATTTTCCGGGCCATAAGGCGGCACTTTTTGTTCCAGGAGTGTATCAAAATAGAAATAAAATCAAAGAGACCGCCTGAGTACCAGTCAAACAACTTGTTTCAGCTGAGACATCAAAGAGACCGCCCCATAGATTAAACTGTCACTGACCCCTGTGCAGGAAATGTTTCCTCTCTCATATGACAGGGGAACCACCTCATAGCTAAAACTGGGTCATTGACCCCTGGGAAGAAGGTCAGTGTCTTTTAAAAACGCTCGCGCTGGACCCGAGTACTCTTCAGACATTCACACACACACACACACACACATACACACTCTCTCTCTCTCTCCCTCCCTCTCTCTCTCTTTCTTTCTTACACACACACAAACACACACACACACCACACACACACACGAGTACAGACTCATGCACGCGCACACACACACACACACACACACACACACACACACACACACACACACAAACAGTAACACTAACACATGTGCACAAAATGAACACACACACACACACCGCGCGAGAGAAACTAAAGACTACAGGGAGGCATTGACGTCAAAGACTTTCGACCGTGACGTAATTACGTCACTATTCTTGGTTTACGGTACCATTCCGCGGCTTTGCTACGAGTATGCCATAGTCTTGGTTGGCCGAGACCTTGCACCGTTCGTTGTAGCCTTGTGACTTTTAGAGACAAAACTGCTCTGGGGGGATGAAAACGTGTTTGTTATAAGAGGGGTTCGTTATGCAAATGAGTTCAAAAGGTTCGTTGTAGCCCGAAAGTAACAAGTAAGAAATAGAAGGCTGTCTGCCGGGAAATCAATGGCAGTTTGTTAAAAGCGGGATTTCGTTTTACCCAGGTTCGTTATAGCTGGACTCCACTGTATATTGAATAAAAACACTTTTGGGGGATCCTTTTGGGTGGTGGATGTCTGCAGGTGGTGGTTATTGAGAGCTTGTGGTCGCCAGGGACAGGTTCGTCTGTCACTTTTTTTAATTTTTTTTTAAGTCAGCCGAAACTCACCATGTGTGTACATTGTAATCTCATCAATAGTCGTTTAGGATGAAAGACACTTGTTCATTTCAATGCTTGTTATATTCTCTCAGGTGCCAGGAGATTGCATCTGCATAGCTCTCACTTCATGCACAATACAGTGGAACCCCTCTTTGAAGACCAAAAAAAAAGTGAAAAAATCAGGTCTTAATAATGAGGGAGTCTGAAATCGGGGAGTCTGAAAGGGGCTAGCACTACCACTGTAATGCATTTAGACCGCTTACAGCCCTTTGTTTCTCATATTTTTTTTTTATTTTTTTTTCTTCTTTAACCTCAGTTGCATGCAGGTTTGCAACTACAATTATTTTTTGCCTTATTTTTGTTGTTTTTTGTTTTTTTTGTGTGTGTGTGTGTGTGTGGCTTGGAGCAAACCTTCTTCATAGGTCTTTTCTTTTCTCAGTCAAATGTATCAGTAAACTAATATGTTTAGTTTGTTTCTCAGATCTCATTGATGACATGTTTGGGGTCACAGGTCAGTGTCAAGGACATCGAGCACAAGCAGCGTCAACAGTGTCCAGTCACAGGGCAGCACCGGGCGAGCGCCCACCTCCACCAGCACCAACACCGCCACCAACCCCCGCGCCAAAAACCATCTCACACCTGTACGTTTTTATACATTTTGTTTTTGTCTTCACTGCTTACCTGTTCTGCTCAACTAGTGTAGGAGTGTTTTTGTGTGTCGGTGTGATGTACCCATGTTTTTAGCTGTGTGAAAGATGTTGCAATATTGTTCTTATACTTTGCACCGAGTACATCTATAAAGAAACAATTTTTGTTTTGTTTTAAGTGTCGTCTGCATTAAAAACAATTTTTTTGAACACTTTCAAATATATTCTATATGGGAATTTGTGTGCAATTTTTTTTGGTCTGTGTTGTAGAAATATATGATACTCTTGGTGTGTACCTTAATGGATGGTGTGGCTGTATCTTGCTGTTTGTGTGCTGAGACTTGAGCTACAGCAACACAGTACGCTGGCCTCTGTTCTTGCCTTTGATTAGCAATAGCAGGGAAGACAGAAAGACATACTTTCAGAGCTTATATGGCATTGTTGGGGCAGGTTTTTTTCTGGGTACAAAAGAACCGTAAAGGCTTGCTCGGTATATTATGGCCTTACAGAAATTAATACACCAACATGTATTGATGTAGTGGATAGATCTGTATGCAAATGTGTGTAGATGTAGAGGCAGAAATTGAACCATCCCGTTTTCTCAGTGTTTGTATGGAATGACTACATCTACAAGGTCTTTTTTCAAAAACCTGTCCATTTCCAAAGATTACATGAGATGTTGGACATTAAGACTGTATGTAATTTTTAATTGTTAAGATATCCACAAAAAGGATACGAAAACAACAGCGAAAAACTTGTGACAGTTTGATGTGGACATTGCGGATGAAGCTAGCGAGCTAGTCTGTCAGTGTGCGTAGTTGACCCTAGACTGTGCGCTGCTCTGATTTCTTTTCTTTCAATCTGTTTTTCTTCTGAAAAGATGTTGCGATTTGTATGTGAGATTTTGTGTGCTTCTTCTGATGATGCTCTCATTTCTGGTATTAAACTTCAAGATTTCAGTTTTGATTTTATGTGATGAATGTGTTTCTCTCTTGAATTTTTCACTTCAAGATTTCAGTTTTGATTTAATGTGATAAATGTGTTTCTCTCTTGAATTTTTCACGCCTTTTATTGTAATACACAGGCTTTTCTTCAGAACATTCACCAGTGTTGTAATGTATTCGCTCTTTGTTCAGACTTCAACGCCCAAAAACGTTCGCAGAGCGGTCGGACGAATAGTAGGTTCTTTTGGTGTTGTCTCGTGCAGCATTTTCTCTTGAGATCCTCTTTTCTGTTTGAATGAGTTTGTTTTTGTTCGAAGTTGGCTGACCCTTGTTTCTGTTTGGTTCTTTCTTTTAATCTTTTCTGTTGTTTTTGACAGAGTTTTCTGTTGTTTTCACACGGTTTTCTGTTGTCCACTTTGGGTGTTTTTAATTTGTTGTTTGTTTTGTGTTTCCTTCCTCCAAAACAGCGGTGTTAGATTGCACTCTCTTTATTTCTGTTATTAGTTCTGCCTTTTCTGGTGCCTTTATCCCTATTTCATTCTCTCAATCAGTGTTCAAACTAGTGTTTACCCCTTGACTGCTATCATGTACCTGCTTTACTTCAAAAATCAATACTCTTACAAGGGAAACAACGACTGCATATTGCCCTTTGAATTGCAGCAAGATGATTGCCTCCCCTGGAGACCATTTTCTCAGTTTTGGTATAATTGTTATAACTTGTATGTAATGTTTTTTCATTGATTTATTTAAAAAATGTTCCGGCAGTCAAGGGTTAAACGTACCAATACAGCATATTTCTCTTCTGTTGAGGAAGAATTAGATGGCAACAATGGATGCTGCTGACTTGGTGTTATGTTAGTGGTAAATGTCTTTCTTAACACGAGTAGCTACTCTATTGTAGCACCTGACTTTCTGCAATGATTTCTGTCAAAATTGCACCCAACCCCATCCAGAAATCTCTCCATGTCCCCTACCTTAGCCAGGAGAACAGTTATCTCACAGAGCTGCTTTGCTAGAGTAGTTACAGCTTTTGCTGAAAGGAAATTTCTCTTTCTATGCTTGCCAATTCTTTCTGTTTCTTTTTGAAAGTTATGCTACAAGCTGCAATTTATGTGCAAACAGAATGTTAGACTTTCTCTGTTTTGCTTCACAGTATTCATTTGTGTGCTATACATTCTACAGATGACCAGTGTTGTATGTTATTGACTATAGGCGATTGATAATGATACATGTATTTGAACTTTGTAAGGTGTCAAGAGCAGGATTCTGAAAGTTATGTTTATTTCTCCCTCCTTCATCTCACTTCCCATTTTCAGTTCCGGTTCTCACATTTCTGTTGATTCCTAATTTGACATCCACTTTTTTCAAGTAGCGACTGAAACAATTAAGACTTATATTGTTAACCTACTGCTAGCTAACTTTTATGAGTCTTTAGGTGGTAAAACTTGTTGCGCTTAGCAGTAGGGAGGGTTGTGTTACTGCACAGGAATCAATGTATTAATGTTTAAAACTTTATGATGGTGAAAGCTATGTGCTTAGCTTGCATAGTGAATTTGTTCACGACAGCGGGTGACTTTAAGCCTACGTAGCATCAGTGAAGGGTTCACTGTTTGCATGGCTTGTGGTACCTGTACCTTGTTTGCTTTCATTCACATGGAGTGGAGTCACGTTCACATTCTATACCTATGTGTTGTAACTAGATCTCTTTGTATTGACTTGGGGGGAGGGGGAGGGGGAGACTGGGGCAGCAGGGAAAGTTAATTAAGACTAAAAGCTGAGATATCAGGGGAATGATAGACAGGAAACGAAACAGGCCTCCTTTCTTTCTTTTGCAGCAACTTTCTGATTTTTGACTCACATGCGAAGCAAAAGTGAGTCTATGTACTCACCCGAGTCGTCCGTCCGTCCGTCCGGAAAACTTTAACGTTGGATATTTCTTGGACACTATTCAGTCTATCAGTACCAAATTTGGCAAGATGGTGTATGATGACAAGGGCCAAAAAAACATACATAGCATCTTGACCTTGCTTCAAGGTCAAGGTCGCAGGGGCCATAAATGTTGCCTAAAAAACAGCTATTTTTCACATTTTTCCCATTTTCTCTGAAGTTTTTGAGATTCAATACCTCACCTATATATGATATATAGGGCAAAGTAAGCCCCATCTTTTGATACCAGTTTGGTTTACCTTGCTTCAAGGTCAAGGTCACAGGAGCTCTTCAAAGTTGGATTGTATACATATTTTGAAGTGACCTTGACCCTGAACTATGGAAGATAACTGTTTCAAACTTAAAAATTATGTGGGGCACATGTTATGCTTTCATCATGAGACACATTTGGTCACATATGATCAAGGTCAAGGTCACTTTGACCCTTATGAAAAGTGACCAAAATAAGGTAGTGAACCACTAAAAGTGACCATATCTCATGGTAGAAAGAGCCAATAAGCACCATTGTACTTCCTATGTCTTGAATTAACAGCTTTGTGTTGCATGACCTTGGATGACCTTGACCTTGGGTCAAGGTCACATGTATTTTGGTAGGAAAAATGTGTAAAGCATGTGAGTCGTATGGGCTTTGCCCTTCTTGTGTTTTTATTTCCTTAGATTTTTGTTTCTAGAACGCTGCCTTGAATAGATCAATGCTGTGTTCTTGAGGAAGAATTTAAAGTTAATTTCTTCTGTGCATTTATTACAATCAGCAGCAGGAGCCCAGCCCAGCAAAGGTGATTTTGCATTGAGAGATTTTTTGACTTGACGAAATTTTCTTAACAAGACTTCCTTCTGGATAACCTAAGCTTTGTAAATGCAGATTCTCCGTAATATGCATTGCAAGGACTATTCTTTGCTCCTAACACCTTGAGTGAATGACTTGAGCGTATTGGCTGTAAATTAGGAATGCTAATAGTAACCCCTGCAGATTCAAATGTCCGGGAGCTATGACATGATTTTCTGCCTTATCTGTTCCTTATTTTACTTTCTGCCTTTTTGGGGTTTGATACATTTTCGTTTTGATTAAGTTCAAGACTAGGTCTGCTGTTTTCTTGGTGAAACTGTTGTTCACTAGTATACTAAACAGCATGAGGACTGTTTTAACATTTGAACTCTTGGATGCAGTAGACTCTTTGTTTTGTTTGTGTAAATAGCAGAGGAATGTCTATCAGTCTTCTGCCAGAAGCATCTGCTGGCATGTTACCTCCTGCATTTGATTTGCATAATTGTGACTTGAGTTGCGAGTGTTATGCTGCACGGTTTATTTTGTACAGAACTTTCCGGATATGATTTAATTCTGTGCTGGTTCTAACAGGATGAAAAGGTTTTGAGCAGTCATAATTTATTTAGTATTTTTTGTTAATGTTCTGGCCGTTAGCATGTGCTTTTGAGAGTATAGTTCAAGCTTACATAAATGCAGACTTTTGTTTGTGTGTGTGTGTGTGTGTGTGTGTGTGTATGTGTGTGCTAACAATAATGACACAGACCTTTGGACTAAAGATACACATGATTATGGTCTGTGAAAAAAGTACACTTTTAACAATGTCTGTTTCAATTGTTAAAAAAATCTGTGTGTTAGATGTTCGCACACTAAGCTGGCCCTGTGTTCACACACTAATAATGAAACTGCCACATTTAATCACCATTAATTTTCATTAACCACAGATTCTTTATGGAGATCAGGGTTATTACAGGGCTAACACCTTTCCGGTTCACGCCGGAAATCCGTTTCTTTTTAAACTTTTAAAACCGGAAAACCCGGTTTTTTAAAGTAAAACTTTGTTCTTTGTCCCTACAAGATAATTTTTAAAAAAGCCTCAGACCCTGGCCTTTCAGGTTTTTCACTTTTTTTGGGTGATAGCCCTGTGATTAGCATATCAACGCTTTTCCTTTTTCAATTGCTAAATTGTGAAGAAAGTGCTGGGGAATACTACTTTTACTTTTCTTAACTGCATCCGATCCCTACAGAGAGCACGAGACAACGTTTTCTTGAGAAAATTCTCCACAGATTAATTATGTCGCAAAGTACATGAAAAGAATCAATAAAGTTTTGAAAGTAGAAAAGAGGTCAATCAAAATCACAGCATAAACTGAGGAGTAAACTGTTTGGCCGATAAATAATAATTGTGAGGAAGATTATTTTCAAACATTGTAAGCTGTACGGAGGAAAGGAAGACCTGGAGAAGACAGCAACATTCGTCTCGCTGTCCAGCCTGACAATATAAGTGTGATCAAGAAGAAACATTGATGCAACTGTTTTAAGACAGAGACAATCATTCACATGTAAAAGTTCACCATTTATTGTCAAAATCTTTTCATTTGTGGTGACTAAGCATGATCGGAGTGACAGCTTAGTATTAACGGAGTAAAATGCTTCTGGCTGAGTGTATTGTTTTGGTGTGAAGTGCTGCCTCTAACTTTTGTTGAACTATAAATTTAGTTTAGTACAGTCACTACCTAATATTGCATTCATAATAGCTTCAGCTGGATATGGTTTGATGAGGCAAGTAGGCGTAAATCTGTTTTGTTGAGGGTAATTATAATGTAAGAAATGGTCAAAAGGTTTATTATATCATTGATCGGGGCAACGGTTTGTCATTTAATTTGTGTGTGATCTGAAAAAAAATCAGAGGAAGATAGTGTGTGTCATTTGTGTGTGTGTGTGTGTGTGTGTGTGTGTGTGTGTGTGTGTATGTATGTTTAAGTGTGTTTAAGTGTGTGTGTGTGTGTGTGTGTGCTTGCGTGCGTGTACATGCAAAGTGAGGGAAAAAGAGGGAAAAAGGGGGTAACAAGTGAACTTGCATAACATCATCTTGTTAGAACCAATACAGATCAACTACATTATCACGTTTCATGTTGTCAACAAGCAAAGTGCAAATTTCACTCATGGGTTCTACAATGATTTGCAGACCTGTTGCAAGTGTATGTTTACTTTCCAGGAAAAACTTATCACAAAAATTCTCTTGAAGGTTCTTAGGGAATATTTTTTGAGTACCTTTAATGCATTCCTTTACAAATTAAATAGTATAAAGAAAAAAACCGAAATGAATCAAAATAAAAAGAGAAAAAAGAAGGGAAAAGGAAGACATTTAGAGTAAACGTTTCTGCATGAACATTTGCTTCATAGGGGGTAGGTTATAATGCTGCTTTTACAAATTTTGCAGTAACTTGTCGGAATCTCTGATAATTGTAATCAAAGGATGATCTTTGAGCTTTTCTAAAAACGTACAGTGGAACCCCCCTTTTAAGACCCTTTTAAGACCTTGTCTTCTCAGACTTTCAGTTCATATATAACCTCTGTAAAATTACCCCCATTGACTCCCTCCTATTTAAGACCGGATTTTCTCAGATTTTTAGAGGTCTTAAAAGGGGGGTTCCACTGTACAGAGAATAAAATGGGCGTAGCCGATTGCGTGAAGTTTGCACTGTCTCATATCGTCTGATCGTTGTGTGGTGGGAAGCAAGTACAGTTCTCTTTGACTGACGAGGTTGAGGCGGGCTGATTTGATGGGCGTTGTTTTGCTCATTTCTCTTCATGACAGAGCCGCATGTACACACAGCCCTCATCAACCTATTCTCGACTGCGGCCTCCAACCTCCTCTGTTCATCGTGTAAATGTCTTACCTTTATTTGGCATCAGCCCTTAGAAAGTTTTAGCCTTTACCCTCTCTCTCTCTCTCTCTCTCTCTCTCCATCTCGCCATGATTCACTGTCATCTCCCTCATAATTCTGTGTTGTTGGTTTGCCGCTTCCAGTCAGTGTGCTAGCTATTCCCAGCGACAGTTACACTTTTTGCCCTTCAAACGTTCTGTTAGACATTTTTTCGCTTTTAAATTTATTTATTTTACTCATTTGATGCAGGTTGCTTGCTAGAATTTTCAAGGCATCATTCTTTGAATGTTTGAAAGAGATATGGACTGTTTTGTGCTCTGAGTTAATTTAAGCCAGAAAAACAAAAGATAGTGTCTAATTCTTTGGAGTATCTTTAATTACTACAGAGCTAATCTGCTCAATAAACTTATGACTGTTCAGTAGACTATTATAGACCTGTAGGTTGGTATTGTTGTGGAAGTTGAAACACATACGAATAATAGTTTGTAAGAGAGTTCAGTTCAGTTTTTCTTTCTATTGGAGCAATTGTGTTACAGTAGTTGAGATTTTTAATAGTCTAGTTATCACACAGGCCAAGGAAGGTTGAAAAAGATTAAAGGGAGGTCAGGTGAAAGATGAGTTTCTTAAAAGACCAAATAAATAGATAATAAACAATAAATAAATTGATAACTTTTAAAGGAATGAATAAATAAACGGTTGATGAGGGTAACATTAGACGACCTATAGCGCAACGTTAGACTTGTTCCCAATCACAGCTAATTAACGCAAACCAACAGCAAACAGGTCAGTATAGTACCCAGAGATGATTCCCTGCTCACCCCACCTTCTGTGTAATTCCCCTGCACATACTGCTTCTCTCATCTTATTTTTTATTTTATTTTTATTTTTGCACATTTTCATCAAGTTTTCTGTGTCTGAGCATGCTGAATAATTCTTGTTTGTGACCTAGCTGTTCTCACAAAGTTAGTCCCTATATGTATAATGATTTTTATGGTAGCTGAGGAGAAGATCTTTCATTTTTTTCTTTCTCTCAAATTCTTTCTTTGATTATTCTTTGATTTAGAGGCAGTAAAACTCTGATCAATACACTTTGAAAAAAATAAAAATAAATTTTACCAAAGGCTTCTACAGTCTAGATACCAAGTGTTACTGTCTGGCATCTGGCTTGAGAGTCCGAGAAAAATATCCCTCTTTCTTTTTGCTGCGATGCCCGCAGAATCTCTCCGTACGGTAGTGCTCTCAGACACCTCATACGTAGGCTGTCTATGCTAAGAACGGGTTGGGACTTATTTTGTGAGAACAGGTCACATCTAGTTGTGTAACATGTGTATAGACTAGCTGCTAGCCTGGGTAGCTGCTTGCTTCTGTGTATACCTGCATGCTGAGTGTCATAGATGTGTATTCAGTAATTACATTTGCATTTGAAGTTGTTAAATAGTTTATACTGCCTTCAGTGGTAGGATATGAAAAAAGAGAATTATTTTTAGAAATTGGCAAAAAATATTTATTATATTGTTCACATTTTCATTTCTTCTTGTATTTACTCTTGTTGCCATGATGTTTGAATTTTACAGCTGTTGCTTTAGCAGGAATGTGTGTATTAATGATTAAATAGTGTGAGCGAATGATACAGCAAAGTGTGTGTGTTTGTGCATGCAAGGGGGAAAGACTGAGAGAGATATATACATTCATGTCAGTTATACAAATGTGATAAGACGCCTATTGAGGTTACGGAAAGCTTGAGTTGTTTTTCTTCGTATACAAATCTCCATTTTGAGAGTCGGCCCCATTCCTTTGTGAGAAAGAAATTACACTCATTGCTTTTTCAAATAATGAAAAGCTCGTTTTCGCTTCATTATTTTTAAAAAGCAACTTGTATGTACATATACATCTGGAAATTAGACACAGAAAGCCATGTAGTACTATTCTCTATTTATCAAATACTATTTTGAATCATTAATTAAGAGTCTGAGTGAAGTGTTAAGTCTTGAGGAAGTTTTTCACTAATATGTCACTTTTGATCAATTTTTTAAATTTTTTATCTAAAACAATTGTTTTGATATCTTCCTGTGGCTGCTTTGCAGAAGTTTGAAAATTATTTCACTTAACATTTTTAATTAATCAGAACTTTGTTTGGACAATAATATGCATGTAATGGTGGTGTTTTGGAGATTCAATTAACCCCCAACAAGATGGTGATGGTTTTATTTGTTGTGTTTTAATTGATCTATAGGTATGTTACATTTCATGGTACACAAAATTATAATTGATGATGATTATTATCATTGCTCTATTTTATTTTATTTTTTTCAATTTTATGTCGGTCATTGATGTTGTTTTATCCAACAGTAAACGTAATTAGTGAAATAACTGAATTGAAGTAATATTCAGTAATAAGTACAACTTCAGTTTAGCACATTTTTAGCTACAATTAAATTTTATAAGTCTCTTATTTGCAATCGATGTTTCTTTTTATTATAATAATATGAATGAGATTCTATTATATACTGTGCAAAAAAAGTATCGCATAGTTAGTTTGATGAATAATTTTATTGACATTTCATTCTTTCGAACAAACAATACATAAGTCGGACAGAAAAGTTTTTGAGCTTTTTCGATAGCACAGATGCATGTCTTTATTTGCTGGACTTTGCAGTTATTCATTGAGCGTGACCTTCACACAAACCAAGGTCAAAGTCAATAACGAGTATGGCTTCCACGTGAGTCAATTACAGCCTGGCATCTCCTTGGCATGGAAGCAATGAGTCTTCGCAAAGTCTGTTGGGGAATGTTGTCCCACTCTTGCTGTAAGGCCTGGAAGAGTTGTCTCCTGTTGGGAGGGGCGTTAACTCTCGCATTGAGCCTTCTTCCCAGTTCATCCCATGCGTGTTCAGTTGGGTTCAAATCTGGGGAGAGAGAGGGCCAGGGCAGAGTGTTGACGTTGTTGGCGGCCAGGAAGTTTGTGGTGAGTCTGGCGGTGTGGGGTCTGGCGTTATCATGCTGGAACTGAGCCCGTGGCGCGGCCAGGAGGGGCAGGGCGTGTGGCTGCAGAATGTCCTGCACGTAGTGCTGGGCGTTCAGGCGGCCTGGAACTTCCACAAGCTGGCTCCTGCCAGTGTTGGTGATGGCCCCCCACACCATCGCGCCCCCACCACCATGAGGAGGCGCCTCATCCACGCACTGCTGGTGGTAGCGCTCTCCTTGCCTCCTGTACACCCTCCTCCTGCTGTCGTGATGTTGCAGGAGGAAATAAGACTCATCGCTGAAGACAACGTGGCGCCAGTTGTTGGCAAGGGTCCACTGGAGGTGCTGGTTCGCTCACTGCATCCTGGCCTGGCAATGGCAGCGAGTCAGGACGTTGCCCCGGAGTGGCCTGTAAGCGTATAGACCAGTTGTATGCAGGCGGTTCCGGACGGTCTGCACGGAGATGCGGCGGCCACCAGGCAGTGCCCTAGCGGTCACCGAGGCTGAATGGAACCGATGCCTGAGATGGGTGACCCGGATGTAGTGATCTTGCGCCTGTGTCGTCACTCTAGGTCGTCCTGACCTTGGCGCGGGAGCTGACGACCCAGTTTGTTGAAAACGGTGCCAGAGGCGAGAGATGGTGCTCTGGGACACCCGCAGGGCTCTGGCAACCTCGGATTGGCTCTGGCCTGCTTGAAGGCGGCCAAGGGCGTTCTCTCGTACTGAAGCGTTGAGTTGTGACATTTTTCATTTCCTCAGGGAATGGCCGCATCAGTCAGAATTGCTTCGCTTTTTATTGCCCAAGTTGGCACATGAGCTCAGCTAACCTTACGCGAAATTTCGAGTGAAATCTCCAAAAAACGTGCAGTACAGGAGCACAAAACAACAAAATGTGCGTTTTGGCTTCAAAATGCACATCTTGCACGTGCGCGGTGAATTTTGCTCACTCAATCGACTATCGGGTTCAACTGAACTGCAAAAGCTAGTTTCGAGGCGTTCCAATCAGAATGTTTGTCTGGAACTTAGAACTATTCACCTATGCGATACTTTTTTTGCACAGTGTAAATCTAATTGCCTTTGATGTTGATTCATGGGTGATGGTATATTATGACTACCCGTGTGCGTGTGTGTGTGTGTGCACACATATGCATGAGTGTGAGTGGATGCATGCAAGAACAGTCTCAGAAATGATACTGTGATCATGCATTGCATGTGGTATGAAAAATGTGTCAAATTAGGGTGTATTGTTTACAACAAGAAATTGTTTTCAGTATTGGCGTTAACCGGTAATTACCGGTATTTTACCGGTTGAAATGAGAAAAAAACGGAAAATAATTGGCTGCCGGTATAACCTACCGGTTGAATTTTAGAACTACCGTTTTTTTTGCTGGTAAAACAACAAAACCGGTACTCTGAGTTGGACTCTTACTCGTTCCAATGACCAGCCTACCTTTTTTCTGGATAGTTTTCATCATAAAAGTTTGTGTACCAGTTTGAAAAAATATGAGCGCCATCACTGATTTTGTGTGGGATATGAAGGGTAGCTATGACACTCACGCAGCTTAGAAAAAAATGTTCCATTTGAGGCGAGAATAATTTGACAATTACACACTCTTTGCTTATTTCCCTTATACACTGCGTATCTCTGCTGCTTTCTTATTGACCCTCTGAGCCTTAAACAGGCCCATCTCCACTTCACTACCTAATACAGGCTTTCAACATCCTCTGAGCCTTAAACAGGCCCATCTCCACTTCACTACCTAATACAGGCTTTCAACACCCTCTGAGCCTTAAACAGGCCCATCTCCACTTCACTACCTAATACAGGCTTTCAACACCCTCTGAGCCTTAAACAGGCCCATCTCCACTTCACTACCTAATACAGGCTTTCAACATCCTCTGAGCCTTAAACAGGCCCATCTCCACTTCACTACCTAATACAGGCTTTCAACATCCTCTGAGCCTTAAACAGGCCCATCTCCACTTCACTACCTAATACAGGCTTTCAACACCCTCTGAGCCTTAAACAGGCCCATCTCCACTTCACTACCTAATACAGGCTTTCAACATCCTCTGAGCACAAAGTTGCCGATATAATTGTCCTGAAACAGTACATGTGTTTTTAAGGATTTGGTCTGATAGTTTTATGGAAACAAATTGCTTGGTTCACTGACATGATGGACAGAAAACATGTACAGTACTACATTTTGTTCTGTTAAGCCAGCTTATGATTAAGTAATTGTACACCATGTTCAAAGGCAAGCTAAAGGCTCAGATTAATGTGTCCCTAATACCCTTTTGTTTGAAGAAAGTTTAGAGTTACATTGTCTTCCTAAAGACCTTAATTTTGTCCCCTTTTTTGCACTTACAGTTGAGGTTGAAGGATTGATAAAGCGATAGACAAGCATTCTTCAAGTGCTGTACCAGTCATCTCTTCTTCGCAAACAACTGTTATTTAATATATATATCGCATCATCTGCCATTATAAATTGCTTTACTGCTACATGCGTCACTGACTCTAACCTAAATTCCTCTCGCTCAGCCTTTTATTAACCTGTAGTTTATGCGTTTCATTCCAACATGTCTCGCAGCAGACAGAACAGAAATTCATGGTTGATTAATTGATGTTGGTTTGATTATAGTTTTTAACTGTGTGATTGTTTTCTTCGATGTTGGCGTGATTGTGGTTTTTACCTGTGATTATTTTCTGTCTTTCCAAGGAGGAGGAGTTCCGGCAGAAGCACCAGCAGGTGAAAACACAGCACACAGCAGAGTCCCAGCGCCTCAAGTCACGCCTGGAGGACCACAGGCCAAAGACCAACACCGCCTCCACTATGGGGGTCAAGGTCAGTGTGTGACCTTCACATGACCTTGGCATTTTATTGTATGCATGTCATGAGTTTGTGAGACGCCGGTACAATAAGAAATTGTCAGCAAAGAGGTATTCCTTATGGTTTGTGAATTCTGTTTTACGGTGCAAACTAGAACTAATATTTGTGTGGGTCTTTAAAGGTCCTTGTCTACATTTTTATACCGAAATCGCCATTTGACCATTAAAATGCAGAGTCTATTATCTACAAATATCAACAATACACCCCCTTTCGATCAGGAAAGACGAAGCCAGTGTAGCCGTTTGAAAATTCATTGTAGTATTCCAGCGTAGTACTCATAGTAGGATATCCTTATTTGGAAAATGCCAAGCGCAAAACTCCTCTCAAATCCCGTGCATTTCGTGCGTTTAAAAAAAAGCGTGGACAGCGCTCCAGTGTCAAACTGTTGCTGCACTTGTTTGGGCGTGGCTATAAGCATAGTGACATGAATTTGATTGGTCAGTATTTTTAGGCAAAGCACATGTTCTCAGCAAACAGAAAACAAAATATTGGAAGCGTGAGTCACGCTACCCAAAATAAAATCTTTTTTTACATATATTTTTTTTTCTATAACTTTTTTCCCCATGGTTCATTCATCATCTGACATAACTTTTTAGCAAAATCTAACCATAAGATTATTGAAAAAAAGCAAAAATGTAGACGACCACCTTTAAGATGACCGATGGAACACCCTTTCTAAGAGCGCCCCCCCCCCTGTTCATTACCTCTGTTGATTTATCCCCATTTTAAGACTCCCTCCTTTTTAAGACCTTATTTTTGCAGATTTTGTTCAGTCTAGACTCGGGGGTGTATTATACTGCAAATTCTTTCGTGCTGAACGTAAAAGTTTAAGTTAAGTGACTTACTTAATTTTCTTTCTATTTTGTTGGATACTTTTGAAGCTATTATTCCTCCAGGAAGGAAATCTCAAGGTGAATGCAGAACAATGGCATGAGAGGGAAAAATAAAAAGACCAAAAAATACTGTACTCGCGTGTTTAACGAAGACGATACAAATCTCAAGGTGAATGTCATGTGTGCAATTAAACAGAAACCCGGTGCAGCAGAGAGCGACAATAAACGGCAGACGTCGAGCAGTAATGCAAGACCAGGGGCCACAACTACCGGCAGAAATGCACGTTCAGGTGAGTACTCTTTCCTGATCAAGTCCTCGGATGATCAGTTTGTCTCTATTTTGGTTATTGTTGTTACTGCCTTCTAGTATTTAGAAAACATATTTTCCGTCAACTGTCGTTATTTGATAGATTAGTCTTTACATTTCTGTGAGTGGTTGTCATGCTTTTTCAGTGTTTCCTGTTTTGTTAAATTGTTCACTGTTAAAAAATTTCACTCAAAAGCATGTTCTAACGCGCACTTTAACATTTTTGTTGTTTCAGTATTTAAGTAAATCTCCCTTTTTATGTTGGTAAAAATATAATGAGTTTTACACGAATGAGATTATTTCTGCAAAAGTTTGAAAGAAGTTCAAAGGAGGAGAAATATTAGTTACTTGACATGCACCTTAATTTGCATGTTTTCTGAGAGAAAAAAAAAACACCTTTATTTTCACTGTATCTTTACATTTTGTTTATTTTTACAGATTCTGCATTAGTTTTTCACATTTATAATCACTGGCATTTATTCATTTTTATCACCTCTGTGATTATTCTTGTACAGAGTAGATTGCACCAGCATTTGTATTGTACAAAGATGTTTTCGACCACCAACCAGTGCATTCCTGCAGAAGTTGTTTGTGTACCAGTAGCACGAGTTAGGCAGCAGATGCTGTTGTTTTGTTGTCCCCTACACAGTTATGTTCAGTGTTTCACAATGTTTTCTTCACAGGCAGCAGATGATGTTTTGTTGTCCCACCCACAGTTGTGTACAGTGTGTCACCATGTTGTGTTGTTCACACAGAGCATCAGTCCAGGCTACAGCTCAGCAACGGTCGCAGCTCCGGCCTCCCCAGCAAGCAGGCGCCCGGTGTGTTCTCTTTTCGTCCATCCTCTGTAGCGCTGCTTTCAAGATTGTACCGTCAAACCTGCCCTAACAACCACCTCTCCATAACAGTTGAACCTACCCTGACAACCATTTCTCCATAACAGTCAAAGCTACCCTGACAACCATTTCTCCATAACAGTCAAAGCTACCCTGACAACCATTTCTCCATAACAGTCAAAGATACCCTGACAACCACCTCTCCATAACAGTTGAACCTACCCTGAACACCATTTCTCCATAACAGTCAAAGCTACCCTGACAACCACCTCTCCATAACAGTCAAACCTACCCTGACAACCATTTCTCCATAACAGTCAAAGCTACCCTGACAACCATTTCTCCATAACAGTCAAAGCTACCCTGACAACCACCTCTCCATAACAGTCAAACCTACCCTAACAACCACCTCTACATAACAGTCAAAGCTACCCTAACAACCATCTCTCCATAACAGTTGAACCTACCCTGACAACCATTTCTCCATAACAGTCAAAGCTACCCTGACAACCACCTCTCCATAACAGTTGAACCTACCCTGACAACCATTTCTCCATAACAGTTGAACCTACCCTGACAACCATTTTTCCATAACAGTCAAAGCTACCCTGACAACCATTTCTCCATAACAGTCAAAGCTACCCTGACAACCACCTCTCCATTACAGTTGAACCTACCCTGACAACCATTTCTCCATAACAGTCAAAGCTACCCTGACAACCACCTCTCCATAACAGTCAAACCTACCCTGACAACCATTTCTCCATAACAGTCAAAGCTACCCTGACAACCATTTCTCCATAACAGTCAAAGCTACCCTGACAACCATTTCTCCATAACAGTCAAAGCTACACTAACAACCATTTCTCCATAACAGTCAAAGCTACCCTGACAACCATTTCTCCATAACAGTCAAAGCTAACCCTGACAACCATTTCTCCATAAGTCAAAGCTGCCCTGACAACCATTTCTCCATAACAGTCAAAGCTACCCTGACAACCATTTCTCCATAACAGTCAAAGCTACCCTGACAACCACCTCTCCATAACAGTCAAACCTACCCTGACAAC
Organism: Littorina saxatilis; assembly: GCF_037325665.1. NCBI lineage: Eukaryota > Metazoa > Mollusca > Gastropoda > Littorinimorpha > Littorinidae > Littorina > Littorina saxatilis. The sequence goes on from NC_090257.1 coordinate 28,845,640, forward strand.
CATTTCTCCATAACAGTCAAAGCTACCCTGACAACCACCAGTCAAAGCTGCCCTGACAACCATTTCTCCATAACAGTCAAAGCTACCCTGACAACCATTTCTCCATAACAGTCAAAGCTACCCTAACAACCATTTCTCCATAACAGTCAAAGCTACCCTGACAACCATTTCTCCATAACAGTCAAAGCTACCCTGACAACCATTTCTCCATAACAGTCAAAGCTACCCTGACAACCATTTCTCCATAACAGTCAAAGCTACCCTGTAACAACCATTTCTCCATAACAGTCTAAGCTACCCTGACAACCATTTCTCCATAACAGTCAAAGCTAACCCTGACAACCATTTCTCCATAACATCAAAGCTACCCTGACAACCATTTCTCCATAACAGTCAAAGCTACCCTGACAACCATTTCTCCATAACAGTCAAAGCTACCCTGACAACCATTTCTCCATAACAGTCAAAGCTACCCTGAAGGCGGTCCTTGATTGAGCCCCAAGTCCACTTCGCAAAGACTCCGCAATTGCAAAGTCTTTTTACAGAAAACTCAGTGCTAAAGCTTCGTGCAGCCTGCTTCGCGAAGTAGCTTTACTTCACGTAGTCCACATTGCCCAGTTAAGGACAGGCTTCACAACTATCTCTGCATAACAGCCGAACCTGCCCCAACGACAGCCTTTCTATAACAACGTCCGTCTCTCAACTACCACCCAAAAGAATCCCGTTTTTACGAGAGAAAAACACCATTTTAAAACATTTCTTTTTTAATACATGTATAATCCATTTATCTATTGCCAATATTCGTCTGGAAAGATCACTTTTGGTCGGTCCCTTGGGAGGTCGTTATTGGACAGGTTTGACTGTAGCAAATCTTTCCGGTGTGAACTGTCTTGTAATCCTCCGCAGATCTGTGTCTCCACACCCTCTCTCCTTCCCTGCCCACCCTCATCACACCCACCCTGATCACACCCACCAATCCACCCACCAAACCCTGATCACACCCACCCTGATCACAGCCACCAACCCACCCACCAAACCCTGATCACACCCACCAACCCACCCTGATCACACCCACCAACCCATCCACCCATCCTGATCACACCCACCAACCCATCCACCCACCCTGATCACACCCACCCACCCTGATCACACCCACCAACCCAGCCACCCACCCTGATCACACCCACCCTGATCACACCCACCAACCCATCCACCCACCCTGATCACACCCACCCTGATCACACCCACCAACCCATCCACCCACCCTGATCACACCTAACCCATCCACCCACCCTGATCACACCCACCCTGATCACACCCACCCTGATCACACCCACCAACCCATACACCCACCCTGATCACAACCACCCACCCATCCACCCACCCTGATCACACCCACCAACCCATCCACCCACCCTGATCACACCCACCCTGATCACTCCCACCAACCCATCCATCCACCTTGATCACACCCACCAACCCATCCACCCACCCTGATCACACCCACCAACCCATCCACCCACCCTGATCACACCCACCAACCCATCCACCCACCCTGATCACACCCACCAACCCACCCACCCACCCTGATCACACCCACCAACCCATCCACCCACCCTGATCACACCCACCCTGATCACACCCACAAACCCATCCACCCACCCTGATCACACCTACCAACCCACCCACCCTGATCACACCCACCAACGCATCCTCCCACACTGATCACACCCACCAACCCATCCACCCACCCTGATCACACCCACCCTGATCACACCCACCAACCCATCCACCCACCCTGATCACACCCACCAACCGACTCACCCACCCTGATCACACCCACCAACCCATCCACCCACCCTGATCACACCCACCAACCCATCCACCCTCCCTGATCACACCCGCCAACCCATCCACCCACCCTGATCACACCCACCAACCCATCCACCCACCCACCCTGATCACACCCACCCTGATCACACCCACCAACCCATCCACTACCCTGATCACACCCACCAACCCATCCACCCTCCCTGATCACACCCACCAACCCATCCACCCTCCCTGATCACACCCGCCAACCCATCCACCCACCCTGATCACACCCACCAACCCATCCACCCACCCACCCTGATCACACCCACCCTGATCACACCCACCAACCCATCCACCCTACCCTGATCACACCCACCAACCCATCCACTCACCCTGATCACACCCACCAACCGACCCACCCACCCTGATCACACCCGCCAACCCATCCACCCACCCTGATCACACCCACCAACCCATCCACTTACCCTGATCACACCCACCAACCCATCCACCCACCCTGATCACACCCACCCACCCATCCACCCACCCTGATCACACCCACCAACCCACCCACCCACCCTGATCACACCCACCCTGATCACACCCACCAACCCATCCACTCACCCTGATCACACCCACCAACCGACCCACCCACCCTGATCACACCCACCCTGATCACACCCACCAACCCATCCACCCACCCTGATCACACCCACCCTGATCACACCCACCCTGATCACATCCACCAACCGACCCACCCACCCTGATCACACCCACCAACCGACCCACCCACCCTGATCACACCCACCAACCGACCCACCCACCCTGATCACACCCACCAACCGACCCACCCACCCTGATCACACCCACCAACCGTCTCACTCACCCTGATCACACCCACCAACCGACCCACCCACCCTGATCACACCCACCAACCGACCCACCCACCCTGATCACACCCACCAACCCATCCACCCACCCTGATCACACCCACCCTGATCACACCCACCAACCGACCCACTCAAGAGTCAAATATTCTTGCAAGCTGGTATTTTCGTTTCTTTGTGTTTTTCTTTGAAAGAGAAGGCAGTCTGTATCAACCATCCTCCCCTCCCTATAGTTGATAAGCTTTGCTGCAGATGACTCATTTTTCTGTGAATCAGTGACATTTTCTGTGCTCTATTCATGAGTTGCTGTTGTTCATTGTGATACTCACCCCACCCACTTCCTTTAATTCTCCTGCAATTTTTCTATCAGTGGCATTTTCTGTGCATGTTTCACATTGCTGTGAGCTTTTCTGACTGCCCTTGAAACAACCTTGACCTTAAGTCTCCACTTCATTGTAGCCAGTGCACCTGTAGTCTTTCACTGTAGTTGTCAATGCTACCACACAGTTACTGTCATTATATATATATGTATACATGTATTCCTTGTTTGTTCAGAGTGAATTTGTGTTTGTTTAGAGGTGCTGTTTACCGGCTGACTTATGACTATGATAACTAATGTATTAGTGTATGTACTAATTGCCGTTTTGCTGTGAAGTTATGAAAAACATTTAGCTGTTTTTCAACTTTTTGTATGTGTACATACTGGCTGGCTGTTTCTGACGATTTCCTTTAATCGTTACACGTGAGTGAGCTCACTTTGATTTTGTCACTGAATTCAGAAATATATTATGCAAAACAGTTAGTTGTAACAACTGTGTGTAAATATAATTGTACCAAGTTTCCTGATTTTGATCTTTGAACTGCTTGTTGTTTTAGTAATGGTATGAGTTCTTTGGTAAGGTCTTTGGACGTTCTAGATGATGTGTAATTGCCAATTTGATTTATTTTTTTAACTGACTTTTCTGTTTCCCAGCATTTTCTTCTAAATTCAAGGAATGAATTGCCAGTCCAATAGACTTACTGGCCATATCTTGCTGAGACTACCAAGACAATAGTATCAGAGAGTAAAGACATCTTGTAGACATTCAATTCTCTTTGTTCTTCCTGGCTGTATTTTGCTTCTGTAACACAGCCCCTTTCTATGATGATGTTTATACTCAGAGTAAATTCGCCTTGTGGATCTGTCCGTTGTGGATCTGTCCGTTGTGGATCTGTCCGTTGTGGATCTGTCCGTAAAAATCCCTTTGCAGCCCCTTCCCTCACCCTCTCTCTCTTGCTTCCCGTTCCGTAAGGATATGACATTACTTACTCTTGCTATTAAAAATAAGAGGCGAAGCCTTCAAGGCTCACGTAAGAAATCGACAAACAGTAACACAAACTCAATCACTCCGTCACACATACACACACACACACACACACACACACACACACACACACACACACACACACACACACACACACACACACACACAGTAAGCATAGGTGAAACTATGCAAGAAAGCGAGACCCTGGATCTGCCAAGAAGTCTCGGCCCGCTCACAATAACAATGACCGAGACTTTCAGTAATTCCTTTGCGTGACGTCTAACCCTCTTACGTCATAATGTGACGTCTTCAAATAGTTTCTATCACACACGTCGAACACTTTTGACCGAGACTGACGTAATCCATAGACTCGGAAATGTTAAAGTTTCTACCACAGACATACACACATACATACATACATACATACATACATACATACATACGCACGCACAGACAGACACAGTTTATCATCGCATAGGCTACACTTACGTGGAGCCAATAAAACTATAGTTTCTTTTTCTCCCCACCCCCTCAACTCATGGGTATGCTACCAAGAGAAAAATAAAAAGTTAAGGTCGCCTTGTGGCTCTGTCCTTTCTCTTTCCGCTACAGTGGAACCCCCCTTATATAAGACTCCCCCCCCTCCCCCAATTTAAGACTCCCTCACTTTTAAGACCCTGTTTTCTCAGACTTTTTGTTTGTAACTTCTGCAAATGTACCCCCATTTAAGACTTATCAGACCTGATTTCAGATTTGTTGGAGGTCTTTTAGAATTATCACTCCCATCTCTCTCTTATACTTTAAACCCATGCTTCTTGCTTGTAAGGGCTGCCCATATCAGTTCTGTTTGTATCCCTTTCCCTGCAGACTCTCTGCTGTCAATATGTCTTGCTTGTAAGGCATTGCATGATGTTTGCTGCTACTAAGCCTGACTACTAACAGAGAGTAAAACGGCCAACTGGACGTTCAGTGTTGTCTGCAGGGGCCATCAAGATGCTGGAGGAATACAAAGACGCCAACCCCAACTTCACCATCCGGCGCCGCGAGGACCAGCAGAGGGAGGAGAACGAGCAGCTAGAAATGCTCAGACAGGTAAACAAGGGGGACAACCAACAGCTAGAAATGCTCAGACAGGTAAACAAGGGGGACAACCAACAGCTAGAAATGCTCAGACAGGTAAACAGTGGGAGACAACCAACAGCTAGAAATGCTCAGACAGGGAAACAAGGGGGACAACCAACAGCTAGAAATGCTCAGACAGGGAAACAAGGGGGACAACCAACAGCTAGAAATGCTCAGACAGGGAAACAAGGGGGACAACCAACAGCTAGAAATGCTCAGACAGGTAAACAAGGGGGACAACCAACAGCTAGAAATGCTCAGACAGGGAAACAAGGGGAGAACCAGCAGCTAGAAATGCTCAGACAGGTAAACGGGAAGAACCAGCAGTTAGAAATGCTCAGACAGGTAAACGGGAAGAACCAGCAGTTAGAAATGCTCAGACAGGTAAACGGGAAGAACCAGCAGTTAGAAATGCTCAGACAGGTAAACGGGAAGAACCAGCAGTTAGAAATGCTCAGACAGGTAAACGGGAAGAACCAGCAGTTAGAAATGCTCAGACAGGTAAACGGGAAGAACCAGCAGTTAGAAATGCTCAGACAGGTAAACGGGAAGAACCAGCAGTTAGAAATGCTCAGACAGGTAAACGGGAAGAACCAGCAGTTAGAAATGCTCAGATAGGTAAACGGGAAGAACCAGCAGCTAGAAATGCTCAGACAGGTAAACGGGAAGAACCAGCAGTTAGAAATGCTCAGACAGGTAAACGGGAAGAACCAGCAGTTAGAAATGCTCAGATAGGTAAACGGGAAGAACCAGCAGTTAGAAATGCTCAGACAGGTAAACGGGGACAACCAGCAGCTAGAAATGCTCAGACAGGTAAACGGGGACAACCAGCAGCTAGAAATGCTCAGACAGGTAAACGGGGACAACCAGCAGCTAGAAATGCTCAGACAGGTAAACGGGGACAACCAGCAGCTAGAAATGCTCAGACAGGTAAACGGGGACAACCAGCAGCTAGAAATGCTCAGACAGGTAAACGGGGAGAACCAGCAGCTAGAAATGCTCAGACAGGTAAACGGGAAGAACCAGCAGCTAGAAATGCTCAGACAGGTATACAAGGGGGACAACCAAGAGCTAGAAATGCTCAGACAGGTAAACGGGGAGAACCAGCAGCTAGAAATGCTCAGACAGGTAAACGGGGGGAGGGGGGGGGGGGGGGGGGCACGACCAACAGCTAGAAATGCTCAGACAGGTAAACGGTGGGGAACAACCAACACAGGGTTCGTACAGAGTCCTTGAACCCTGGAAAACTCCTTGAAAATTGGAAAACCTTTTCCAGGCCTTGAAAAGTGCTTGAAAATAGAGTTTTGTTAAATAGTCATTGAAAAGTACTTGATTTTTCCAAATTGTTGCCTATACATTTCGTCAGCAGCTTGTCTTATTTAAAAAAAAATGCAACCCCCTTTTTTTTCGTCAAATACAGTACACACATTTTGGGAGAATAAAAGATCGAGTGAAAACAAATTAAAGCAGACGAACTAACTATTACTAGTCACCTGTAGTTGCTTCCCTTCCTGAAGGTAAGCTTGGTGCTTTGCATTAAATTGGGGAAAATCATGTCCTTGAAAAGCATTTATTTGGTCCTGGAAATGTCCTTGAAAACTCCTTGAATTGTATCAGCTCTGCCCTGCAGGAACCCTGCCAACAGCTAAAAATGCTCAGACAGGTAAGGGGGGGAGGGAACGACCAACAGCTAGAAATGCTCAGACAGGTAAACAGTGGGGGACAACCAACAGCTAGAAATGCTCAGACAGGTAAACGGGGGGAGGAACAACCAACAGCTAGAAATGCTCAGTCAGGTAAACGGGAGGGTGGGGGGGGGGGGGTGGGGTGTGACAACCAACACCTAGAAATGCTCAGACAGGTAAACAAGGGGGACAACCAACAGCTAGAAATGCTCAGTCAGGTAAACGGGAGGGACAACCAACAGTTAAGTTAACGGGGGAGGACAGGATAGGGACACCATCCGGCGCCGCGAGGACCAGCAGAGAGAGGAGAACCAGCAGCTAGAAATGCTCAGACAGGTAAAGGGGGGGAGGGCAATGGGGGGAGGTTAAGTAGGACACGGGTACAGACCTGGGAACCCATAAGATTTCGTCGTATTTTGTACGCATGATTGTCTAGAATACAATCGGTACGGTCAGTGGAAAGAAATACGTCCAGAAAAATTCCTAGATCATTTTCTTCACAAGCGCATCTTGAAGCTGATCCAGTGTTTTGACACATGATTACTGTTTTTGTCAGTAAACATTGAAAGAAGCATTTGTTTTAAATGTTTTGGTAAACTTAATTATAAACGATGCGACGGACGCGTGTGAAATAAGTTTGAATCATGGATGTTCAAATGAAATGCTGTGTGGAATACGCTAATTTTTTTTTAAAATACACCAAGTTTGCTTGAGCACACTAAGTGCAAAACAGGGGTTCCCTGGTCTGGTAATAGCTAGATTTAGAGACAAGAACAAAGCCCACCACTTTCTCTTCACCACCTCATTTTCTCTTGCCGCTGGGATGCGCGCTCACAACGAAACTCAACAGCGCATGTTAAAAAGTGTCGCGGTTTAGACTGACGCCAGCAGAGAAGTTCTGTTGGCAGAAGAAGTGCGATGTGTGTTATGTGCGATTAATTTGCAACCCGAAGCTCTACTCATACAATTTATAACTGTTCAAAGTGAGCCAGTTCACAAATTAAGGTCTGCCCTATAAATATAAGTATTCTATTGATATTAGGGAAGAAATAGAGCTCTAAAGTCGTGAAGCGGCAACCCCCGGCTCCGGGCCGCCATCTTTGATTTTCCTAAGCGCAACCTAGGCAAATGTATGCTACAGAAATGCAGTGAAAGATCGACTTTAGCGTCCACTCCAGACCTTAAAGTAGGAAGATATGAACAGTTAAAATAACGATCAGGTAACCTATATCCAATAAACTAAAGGTTTACATACAAAAATAACCAAAACATGATTACAAAGTCAACGAAAGTAGATTCGTAGAATCGCCCAAATCAACGAAAGTCGTTTGTGTTTTGGTGTGAACTTCGTTTCACCGCCAACCGGAAATGACGTGTACGCAACATTTGTGATGTAGCACTTCCTTGTATGGCACGAAACAAATGTGGTTGGTTGAAAAAAGCCTGTACTAAATAAAAACGCTCAGACAGGTAAATGGCAGTTGTGGGGGTGGGGGAGATGAGATTGGATGGGTAGAACTCCAAGCAGATCTGCCTATCAGTTGCTACGGTTTGTCTGTAGTAAGGATGGAATGTAATAGTCATCTGCTATTTAGCTAGGGACGCTACAAAATGTGCATGGAAATTTTGTTTTTATCTTTCATGAATGATAATTATTAGAAGTTATAGTCATTGTGTACGGCAGTAGTGGTGACGAAGGTGTGGCTGTGTGTGCAGACGATAGAGTCGCGGCTAAAGGTGACGTTACCCGACAACTTACCTGAGGCGCTAAGAGACGGCGTGGTGCTGTGTCACCTGGCCAATCAGATTCGCCCGCGATCCGTCGCCAGCATCCATGTTCCTTCACCTGCTGTGGTCAGTGTGTGTGTGTGTGTGTGTGTGTGTGTGTGTTGGGGTGTGTGTGTGTGTGTGTGTGTGTGTGTGTGTGATGGGGTGTGTGTGTGTGTTGGGGTGTGTGTGTGTGGGTGTTAGGGTGTGTGTAAGTGCGTGCGGGTGTGTGTGTGTGGCAAAGAGGGGGGTTGGGTGGTGGTGGGGTATGTATTTTGTGTGGTGTGTTAGTGTTGCATGTAGGGTTGTAGGGGCTGATTTGTATGCCAATAGACGAATTTCGGAAAATAACTGTCGGGGTTGTAAGGTTTGTGAAAGAGTGAGTACCCTGGCTTTTGGTCTGACAAATATTGACACGTGCTTCCTGTACGTGTGTTTGAGACACACCCTCTTGCTATAGTCACTGCCACTGGCCTATAATGACACGTGGAAAAGTTTCTCCAGTACGTGACATTATTTCTCACCATGACATTATACTATAGACCAGTCACTAGCTAGGGTGACGCGTGTCTTGAACACGTGTACAGGAAGCACATGTCAATCTTTGTCCGAGCAAAAGCAAGTACTCACTCTTTCACATTCCATACAAACCTGACAGAGTGTAAGGGAGACAATGTTTGCTAAGGCCAAAAAAAAGAAAAAAAAGGCTGTTTACGGTAACATAGGCAAAAAAATTGGGTCGGTAGGTTGGGATTTTTTTTTTCCTAAAAAACCCCATATTTTTCAGTTATTTTGCCAAAAAAACAAATTCCCCCCCCCCCCCCCCCCCCCAAATGCCAAAAAAAAGTCTAGGGTCGCGCGAAAAAATAGGGTCGGTCGGGATACCGTAAACAGACTTTTTGTTGTTGTTGGCCTAACTGCAGTTTGGACTCGACGGGTGATGTTGGAAATCAGTGAAAATACAGGAGTGTTTGTTTATTTGATTAATTGATGGGTGGACTGATTTTGTTTGATTGGATTTTTGTGTGTGGTGCCAAGCAGAAAATAATCAATCAGTTCATTTAATCAGTGACTGATTTGTTATTTGACTGATTTGATAATGTGTAAGATGATGGATAAATATGACAACGTGTAGCTCATCTGTGACAAACGGTACATTGCTTTCTGTTCGCAGCCCAAACTGACGTTGGCAAAGTGTCGACGAAACGTGGAGAACTTCTTGGATGCCTGCAGGAAAATCGGCGTTGACCAAGTAAGATTTCTACCTCTATCAGTTTCAGTTTCATCTTTGAAAAAATAATGTTTATTGATTTTGTCATTTCACCAGTAGCAAAATCAGAAAATGTGAAGGTGATTTGTTGGTTGGCATATCATGATGATTAAAGTACAACGGTTACACTCTGTTGAATATGATGATCGTATCTGAAGAAAGTCTTGGTTGAGATCACGTTAAACATAAAGGGCAGTTTGCAGTAAGTCTTGTGTAGTGTGTTTATTTAAATTACATTGTGATAAAAATGCAAGTCGATACTGGATACAATTAGTCGTCAGCTTTCACAAAGGCCATTATTATTTTTCTGTGCACACTCAGCAATAAGTTTTGTCTTTTTTGTGAATACAGATTTTTACCATTTCTTCCTGTACATGTTTAAGCCTTTTTTTCAAACCCTCCTTTTTGTCTCTGTATTGTATTCATGACATCACATCGTATTCATGACATCACATTGTATTCATGACATCACATTGTATTCATGACATCACATTGTATTCATGACATCACATTGTATTCATGACATCACATTGTTTCATTGAAGCTGTATTTGTGCATCAAGCGTTTTTAAATCATGCACTTTTTTTTAGATATGCGATTCCTGAATGTATCTTTTGTAAATATTTGAATTATTGTCTTGAACCATTGTATAGTGCATGTTCCTCTGTGTGTGTGTGTGTGTGTGTGTGTGCGTGCGTGCGTGTGTGCGTGCTCTGAAAGTGTACTCGCTTGACTGACTAAGGCAATCAGTTGTATTAAAGCCTGTGATAATAAGTTCCAGAGTTGTTTTTGTTTTTAGAATATATATTTTAGAATATGTACATGTTTGTGGCGCGTGTTAGTAAACTTTTGTTTTGTATAACTATAAACCAGGTTCATCAGAATATTATAAGAACCTTTTCGCATATAGCAGCTATTGTTTTTGTTTATTAAGCAGGTGAATTCCTTTTTTTGTGTTAAATGTAGTCGTCCTCAAATTCTCTGTTGATATGGATTTCACGCATTTACTCAAAAGAAGCAACAATCAAAAGAAAAAGAAAAACCATTAGAATATAATTAGTTGTCAGGATTCATGTGTTGCTTCTAGCCGTGTTTATGTGATATTATCTGGATCATTTCCCATCAGACTGCTTTTTATCTCTTCTCTTTATCTGTCTCACTTTTTTCTCCTTCTTTTTATTATTAATTTTGATGTTGTTGTTGACTTTCTTTTTGTTACAAGATCTTCATGTGAAGTTTGCTGTTGGGGTGGTCGTTTGATGTTGTGACAAATGTTTTGGGTTCTGTAGCAGATCTTCCTGCAGTTTTGTGGCTGGTGTTTTTGCTGACGGTATGACGTTTTAGTGGCTGGGACAGTGTGTGTGCATGTGTATTTTAGAGACGGATTAAGTAATGGTGTTTTCAGATCTGGGACAGAATTCAGAATAGGGTTGTGGTGATTAAAAAAAAAGGGGGGCATGTGCTGCGCATAAAGCCTGATAATTGTGCTAAGTCAACTTTGGGAAGTCGACTTCATGAATTTTGCTGCTTTAAGCTTTGAAACTTAATTTTTTATAAAAAAGACTTCACAAAGTCAATTTTGGGCTGGATTAAGGACAGCCTTTAGTGCCCGGGCTTTGCTGTGAGCTGTAGAAAAGTTGACAGCCTTTAGTGCCTGGGCTTTGCTGTGAGCTGTAGAAAAGTTGACAGCCTTTAGTGCCCGGGCTTTGCTGTGAGCTGTAGAAAAGTTGACAGCCTTTAGTGCCCGGGCTTTGCTGTGAGCTGTAGAAAAGTTGACAGCCTTTAGTGCCCGGGCTTTGCTGTGAGCTGTAGAAAAGTTGACAGCCTTTAGTGCCCGGGCTTTGCTGTGAGCTGTAGAAAAGTTGACAGCCTGTTTTATTTTAGGGCTGTAGGTGTGGCATTCTTTTGATACTACAAGGTCCTCCATTATGAGACACCCTCAACTATAAGACCACATTTTCTCAGACGTTTGCTTCAAGTACTATTGAATTAAATTACCTCTATTATAAGACTACCTCTCTTTTAAGATCTAAATGTCCCCTAACACAGAGGTAACACTGAACAACTTAAAGGCACAGTAAGCCTCCCGTAAACCATCACAGATACTGTCAGGCTTTTACACACAGTACAAACACGCTTCCATTTGAACGCTCACCAAACGGGAACATCCTATAGGTGCCCTCCGTAAAGAGCGAGCAATTTTCAAAGAATTTATTTTTGCGTGGTTTATCTTACCCCTGAGCCATTGTGAACCCGTGTGATCAAGTTTCCCTTTTTCACAATGTAGTCGTCAGTTAGTAATTTGAATGCGACTCGCTGTGAGCTTATCTGCAATAGCACGTTATGAAGTACCTCTGACTATGCACGAAACAAACGGCTGTGGTTCACAAGAACTCTAGCGATGGCTTTTGACTGTTCAGTAAGGAACTGGCAATAGGTATGAACCGTCGTCTGCTACGAGAACCACGACCTTGCGTGATCCTGCTTCTGGGCTTTTCTTTTTTCAAACTTTCAAAACTTCGAATTTTTCTCTCCATTATTCTGTTAGGTGTGTTTTCATTTTTTTTTTTTTACATTATTTTACAGAAAAAGGAACAAGATTAAAGTAATTGAAGAATTCTCTGACATTTGGGAAGTTTTCATTTTAACCTGTAGTTGTAAGAAATGTGAAAAGTGTATGTGGGATGGGATCAAATTGATCTTGTCTTGATGAAAAAAGATTTCTTTTATGATTTAAGAATGTTTGTGTAACAAGCTGTCAATTTATTATTTAGATTTTAAAAGTTAGGTCTAGCGCCAAAACGCACCACAGTCCGATTGTCTCTGACACTCTCCGCAAAATGAATTCTTTAAAAATTGCTCGCTCTTTACGTAGGGCACTTAGGATGTTCCCGTTTGGTGAGCGTTCAAATGGAAGGGTGTTTGTACTGTGTGTAAAAGCCTGACAGTATCTGTGATGGTTTACGGGAGGTTCACTGTGCCTCTAAGTATCAGATGCTCAGGGCCTAGCATTGTAAGTTGTTCGGCGTACTTTACGCCGAAATAACATCTCCAGTACGCGGAACTCGATTTGGTGTACGCCGAAATGCAAAAAACCTGTTATTCCCAAACGGTAAACCCAAACAGTCCCAGCTTTCGTTTTGTGCGCCGTTCGGTTCAATTCTCAATCTGTTTGACAGTTTGCTTGAGCACGCACTTCCTCTGGCATCGCGCGAGCATGCTTTGTGCCGGTATTTTGTGGCTCTAGACTTGAAATAATGTCTCGAAGCGACATTGTTGAACGTGGTCAGCCATTCAGTGACAAAGAATCCAGGTATTCCTGGAAGTGGGAATGGCACTTTTAGGCCAAATAACACAAGATTGTCAGTTTTCTTGTTTTCTGTCTGTGTTTTACTTGTTGGTGAAGGCATAATTTAGTTGCTCAATCTTCTTTGGGGGGGGGGGGGTGGGGGGGGGGGGGGGCATTTTAGGTAAAAAATCTTCAAATTTTTCTATTTTCAGAGTTTTTTTCTATTTCACCACTATTTCTATTTCTATTTTTTTCCCCCGCCCCTGGACCCCACTGGGGGCCTCCTGCGGCCCCCAGACCCCCGCCTTTGTAAGCTGAACTCACTTTTTCCAATGCTAGGCCCTGAGATGTTTAATTTAAGATCATGAGTTAAATTTGAAGTAATTCAGTGCAGTTTTTTTATTTATTTTTTATTTTTATTTATGTATTGATTTTCCCCCAGATATACAATTCAGTGAGCACTAATGTCAGTTACTCTTTGTTGGCTCACTTATTTAGCTGTGTTTGATTACAAATGTGTCATGAATGATTTTACTTCCATCATTATTTTGGTTTATATTTTCTCGTATTGTGGTTCGGTTTTGTGAATGATTTATTTTTTTATTTTTGCATGTTTTATTGTACATATTTTGTTTGATTTGTTCACCACTTTAGCTTCATTTTTGATTGGTTCAGTTTCTGCCACTTCATTTTTGTTGCTACATTTTGATTTTTTCACTAACAATAATAATGGCCTGTTAACAAGATCAGAACATGAGTACAGCCTTGAAATGTGTAATAACAGCCTTGAAATGTGTAATAACAGCCTTGAAATGTGTAATAACAGCCTTGAAACATTGACTAACAGCATTGAACAACAGCTTTGAAACATTGATGTAATAGTTTTGAAAAATGTCTTTACAGCTGTGAAATCTAAGTAACAGCCTTGAACATTAACAAACCTACAGTAATCTAACTTGGCATTGCATGGAAGGCTGACATGCAATCAATCTTTTGTTTTGGATTTGGAATGCAAACTCTGGTTGAAATGGCTCGTAATTTGTTGACTTGAATTATTACACATGCAAATTAGTCAGATGGAGCAACCCAGCAGTGGCAGAAACTGGCACTAAGCAAAAGTGTTCAATATGTTTAGGAAAGACTGTAAGTGGTGGTTATAAAGTCAATAAGTGTTAAATTTTGTTCGGCTGGTGAGACTTTATATCACTCTTGGTAACGTTCACTTGAAAATCTGTGGCAGAAATAGAACAGTAAAGTAAAATCCTTGTGACTGTTTAACAAAATCTGCACTATAGAACAGAAAAAGATATGATACATTTTGCTAATTTGTTAAGAAAGACTGAGATGTTTTAATGGTTGTTTTTCGTTTGTTATTTTGTCCTCTTTTAATGCCTTCTGCATTTTTTCTCTCCATTATTCTGTTAGGTGTGTTTTCATTTTTTTTTAACATTATTTTACAGAAAAAGGAACAAGATTAAAGTAATTGAAGAATTCTCTGACATTTGGGAAGTTTTCATTTTAACCTGTAGTTGTAAGAAATGTGAAAAGTGTATGTGGGATGGGATGAAATTGGAATGGTTGTGTTTTTTGTATTTATACTCAAGAATATGCATGGAAGCCATAATATTAAGTCGTTGATTTGAATTGACAACTAGCAATCAGGTTCTGCACATACTGAAACGTTCACTAAAATAAGAAAAAGAAAAGCCAAAAATGTAGTGTGTCAGTCACCAGGGTGTGCGCATGTATTTTGTTAAAGACTCAGGTGCCTCTATGTTAGGACCTCCAATAATCCAAGAAACTTAGGTCGAGAGAGGGTCCAGTCTCAAAAGAGAGGTACATTTTTAAGACTTTATGAGGAAAATGTGAGATTAAACAAGATCTGAAAAAGGGAGTCTGAAAATGGAGGTGAATTTGCAGACATCATGAACACAAGGTCAACAACAGCAAAACAGGTCTTAAAAAGGATTAATATTCTTCGGGTGGGGTGAAGAGGGTTTAAAAGTGAAGGTTTAATACAAGAACTGTGTATGGGTGCATGTAGTAGTCATAGGTATTAGCTGCGTTGTTAACGAAAGGATTGCAAGCATGTTGAAAAAGCCTGTTGAAAACAAAAAACGGCACCTAAGGATAAAGAACATCAGCATCGTAATTTGTGGTGCATGCACTTCAGATAGGGGTAGGCCTGGTTACTCGCGCAGTCCTTCCAATGTAAGACTCTCAGAAAGCAAAGAAAATTATTTCCATGAGTTATAGAGTGGCTCAAAATAGAGGAAAATCTAAAGGCTTTATGAATGGAAAATGTGAGAAATCAGCCATAGTATTATCATTGATGGAAGATCTGTGAGAGATGGTTTTCACCGTGCAACTGAAGATGATCCCCAGAAAGTGTGTCAGGCATCAGGGATGTGTCAGATGATGGGTAATTTTCCGAGGTTGTTGATCAGTCAGATCTCTAATGATGACAGACAGTTTGAGGTTGGGAGAAAATTCTGCCCTTTGATCCCAATAACAATAACAACACTTTAATTTGTCCATTAAAATGAATACATTAAAATGTAAAATTGTCTTCGACACATCTAACCTGGCTGTCAACGATTATAAAATGCACATTGTAATTAAGAATTATTAAGACATTGTTATTATTGTTATGACTGTAAAAATCCAAAAAACAAATAGACGGCAAACGTTCCAAAATTCAGAATAAAAAAACAAGAAAGGAAAGTTGTTGTTTTTGTCAAGATAAGCTTTGTGTAATTAGTGTTTGTCTGTGGACTTAAAAGACCGCTGGGTCGATATATTTCTGAACATAACGTTTTGTTTTTTTGTCAGGAGGGGGCCGGTAGCTCAGTTGGTAGAGCACTGGACTTGTGATCGGAAGGTCGCAGGTTCGAGTTCGGGCCGGGCCGGACACGGGTCAACTTTATGTGCAGACCCAGAGGCGGAAGCCATGTCCCACCCATGTGTCACCACAATGGCACGTAAAAAACCTTGGTCATTCTGCCATAAGTGCAGGTGGCTGAATACACCTAAACACGCAGACACCTGGGTAGCGCAACTCCGTTGCTGCTAGCTTTCCACTGGGAGGAAGCGACCCGAATTTCACAGCGATGGGACAATAAAGTAATGAGAGAAAAAAGATGGGGGGAAAAAAAATTCAACATTTTACCTACCTTTTTTGTTTTTTGGTTATGACTGTAGTTAGCTGCTGGTTTTCATGATCGCACTAACTAGACATAATCAATGCCAGGTGTGTGTGTGTATTTATAACACTAGTTTACTTGGTACAGCGCATGGTGTGTGCAATGTTTGGTCTTTACAGGCCTGCCTGTGTACAGTGGATGATGTTGTGGACAGTCTGCGGCTAGGTCTGGTAGCCGCCACCGTTGTGCGGCTAGGAACGTTTCGCAGGATAACGCCGGCAGACTACAGGACCGCTCACCTTTGTATCATCATTTTCCTCACCACCCTCATTGTGCTGGCTGGACAAAACTTGCGTTGTTTACTGTTCAGATTGTAAATGCTACTGGTGTAAAGAGAATTGTAAATACTACTGGTGTAAAGGGAACTTACTGTTTTGATTGTTAATACTACTGGTGTAAAGAGACAATGTTCTGTTTAGAATGTACTTTTTAAATTGTAAATTAGCTTACTGGTATAAAGACAATTTACTGCTTTGAATATAAACACAACTGGTGTGAAGATAACTTATTGTTTTCATTGTAAATAATACTGGTGTAAAGAGACAATTACTGTTTACAATTTACTGTTTAGATTGTAATTTACTGGTGTAAACAGACAATTTACTGCTTACATTTTTTTATTTTCCCCATTGTAAATACTACGGTTGTAAAGATACAATTTACTGACTGTGTACAGTTTAATTTTTTCATTGCAAATACTACTGATGTAAAGAGAAAATTGACCGCTTCGACTGTAAATACTACTGGTATACAGAAACCGAGTTAAGTCTGAAAGTAATCCTCATTATGCAGGTCAGTACATGCATGCAGGTCCAAGGTGACATTTGACATGTTAAATGTGCAGTACATTTCTATGTTAATTTGTGAAGTACATGTAAATTGTATCTGAGAATAAGAAAAATATTGTGATATAAATAGCCCCCGCGGGTTAGGGGGAAGAATTTACCCGATGCTCCCCAGCATGTCGTAAGAGGCGACTAACGGATTCTGTTTCTCCTTTTACCCTTGTTAAGTGTTTCTTGTATAGAATATAGTCAATGTTTGTAAAGATTTTAGTCAAGCAGTATGTAAGAAATGTTAAGTCCTTTGTACTGGAAACTTGCATTCTCCCAGTAAGGTAATATATTGTACTACGTTGCAAGCCCCTGGAGCAATTTTTTTATTAGTGCTTTTGTGAACAAGAAACAATTAACAAGTGGCTCTATCCCATCCCATCCCCCTCCCCCCCCCCCCCCCCCCCCCCCTTTCCCCGTCGCGATATAACCTTCGTGGTTGAAAACGACGTAAAACACCAAATAAAGAAAGAAAGAAAGATGTAAATTGTATCTGAGAATAAGAAAAATATTGTGATATAAATACCTCTACATGTAAAGTGTGCATATTCCATAGGTTTTAGGACTAAGTTCATGTACCACTTCATTTGTTTTTTTGTCAGCACTACACACTCGAATTGTTGTCCAGAAGGTACAAAGTAAGTTCGAGTTACTTTAATTTTCAAGGCAGTCTTTCTCTGTTCTTTATTGCTGACTTGATTGTGCTGACGGATATGTTTAGCCTGCTGACTCTGTGATCAAACGGGGAACATTTATTTTGACATCAGACGTGTTCACTCAAAAGTCAATTTTATCATCAGCTTCTCTCCCTTCCCCCCCTCCCTACCTCACACACACACACACACACACACACACACACACACACACACACACACACACACACATACACACACACACACACACACATACACACACACACACACACACGCACACGCACACGCACACACACACACTAACTTACTGACTGAATGTTTAGTGATGGTTGCAACCTGTGATAGGGAAGGGTGGCGTATTAGTGTGGCAGATAATCTGACAATATGTATATTTTTCTATTGATTTTGTTCTTGGTTTTTTTTTGGTGTTGATCCTGAGGCTTAATGACCTCTCTCAAACTTGTTGTGATCTTTGGGACCATACTTGTTTTATACATGTCAAGACAATCATGAAACAACAGGGAAGCATTTTTTCGTGATTCTGTCATAGAGAAATGTATATGTAAGACAGGTTGTGTGTGTGTGTTTGTGTGTGTGTGTGTGTGTGTGTGTGTGTGTGTGTGTGTGTGTGTGTGTGTGTGTGTGTGTGTGTGTGTGTGTGTGTGTGTGTGAGCATGCAAAACCCACCAACCGGGTTTATGTATATGTTCACACAGTACCAACTGGGGCTAAAAAAACAAGTGGGTTCCACATTTTGGAACCCAGTTGTTTTATTCTTGATTCGTAACAACCAGGTTCCAAACGACTCAGAAAACAAGTTTTAGCAAAAAATATTTTTTTTTTTTTTTTACGGAAAGAATGCCATATTCAAGATGATGACACTCTTTCCGTCAAAATTCCGTGCCCTATAGGCTACGAAATAGGTCAAATTTTATGCCTTTTTTAGTGTCAAATTCGTCCATGCCGGAGCGGATACTGCAGCCAGTGCGGTTGTAGTGCAAGCGCACTACAAAGACACTGCGCGCAGTGCCGTTGTAGTCCAAGTGCACTATCGGCTATGAACCCACTTGGTGGGTTTTGCGTGTATGTGTGTGTGTGTGTGTGTGTGTGTGTGTGTGTGTGTGTGTGTGTGTGTGTGTGTGTGTGTGCAAGCTCTCATGTGTAAGGTACTCCTGTGATGAATTGATGTATAAAATCAAATTGAATATGTGACCTAACATACAGAGTTTTTTTTTATTTACACCAGTTGCGTTACTTGTAATGTGTGTAAACCATTCTTCAACAAGGTTCGCATACTGTTTTTCCTGTATTGTGAGCTCACGTAATGTTTTGGTTTCATTGTTTGTTTGTTTGATTTTGCGCATTAATTATAGTTACATTACTTATTGTAATAAGAGTGATGTTGATGTTTCAAGTTGCACAGAAAAATGATCATGGCCTAGAGAAAGCTGCAAAGTAGATAGTGATACAGTGGAACCCCCATTTAAAGACCCCCTCCTCCCCCCAATTTAAGAATCCCTCCCTTTTAAAACTCAATGTTTCCTCATACTTTCTGTTCTGAACCTCTGTAAACTTACCCCCATTTTAAGACCCCCTCCTCAGATTTTGGGAGGTCTAGAAAGGGGGAGGGGGGGGGTTCCACTGTATGAACACAAAATACCAATTCTATTCACAATACCAAAGATGAACAAGTTGAGGGCTATGAACCCTTCCCTGCTCTTTTTATTTATTTTATTTATATTTTGTTGTTGTATGTACAACTTAGATTTTTGACCATGGTTACTTGCGAGCAAGTACTCTTGGCATGATTTGACCTCGCCTGTTTTGGTTGCCTAGGAACAGATCTGCGTGGCGGCGGACATCATGGACGAGCGCGGCGTTCAGCGTGTGGCCATCACGGTGGCGGCACTGGTTGCCATTGGCACCAACCCGCGCCAGTCGGCCGTATGACGCCTTGGGGAGCTGCTAGGGGGCGTGGCCTGTCTGCTGGTCATCCTGGTCCTGCTGCACGACGCAACGCAGCAAATCGGGCTGCCCGTCCTGCCCTATGATTGACAGGGCAGGGTGGCAGGGGGCGGGGAGTGTGGGTGGGGCCTAAATATAAGCTCCACCTTCTCTGAGAGTCTGGTCTGGTTGGTGGGATTGGATCTTGCTGATTGATTGACCTGGGAACGGGGTAAAAAACGGTCATACACGTAAAATTCCACTCGTGTAAAAACACGAGTGTACGTGGGAGTTTCAGCCCACGAACGCAGAAGAAGAAGAAGAAGAAGACCTGGGAACGAAAACAGATAATGTTCCCAAATCAGGTCAATGTATAGCATGTTACATTACAAATGCTGAGCTGTTAGCAACCTTCAAATCAGAAAAGAAAAAACCAATTCTAGTCATTTTCACAAAAGATTTTCTAGGCATTTTCACTGTGGCAGTGACCATTTCAGCACAAAGTAGAAATGACATTTTTGATGATCGTTTGAATTTCATTGGGCTAATAAGTTGTAGCCGTGAAGTAGTTGATTTTCTACCTTTCGAATTTTTCGATGAAAATCAGCACACAAAGACAACAAAAAAAGTTAGAAAGGCGTACTTTTGAAGTGCGAAAAAAAAGTATAAATCACACACACACACGCAGCAAAGCAGTTGACCTTCATACACCCCCTAAAGGTGACACAGCTTTAGTAATGAAGCTGGTCTCAAATTGGAGTAGGTAAAAAAAAAAAACCAGGTGTGTTAGAAAATACAGACAGTTCCCGTTTTGTCTTTGGAAATATTAACAGCTCATTCTGCAGAATCCTCCCCACCAGCCAACCAGTCAGACTTATCTCTCCACCCTTCACCCGTCAAGATGGATGACAGTAAACATAAATTGATGCGAGGGATTAACATTTTAGGCATTAGGTCATCAAACTAATTAAGGTGTCAATTAATGTTCAACTTTCTAAAGACCAAAGTGATGTTTGTGACTGTACGTATTCGTGCACAATCCAGTTAGCAAAATAATCTTAATACATGAAAATTCAAAGTGCAACTAACAAAATCTTATTGAAAAGTTTGTTGGGTATAGCATCTCATTGTTGTAGTCAAATATTGTGTTGAAACTGCACATTTGTACTCAGTGTTACTCGGATACAGCTTCACATATCCAGAGAACAACGCAACAGCATGACTTCATGTTGAAAAGTCGACTTTCTGTTAGACTAATGTTCACTTTATTGAGTATCGAGGATGATTCACTTCAAACCTTGTTTGTATAATTTGCTTTTTGTGTACATTGTCTATCATGCCTATTTATTTTGAAGGAAATATCACGTTATCTTAACTTACTGCCTGCCGTTTCTTTTGAATTTATGTGGATGCTCTAGTTGTTGCCTTTTACGTTTAATGTTTTTGAAAGTGGGGGGACAGACAGAAATATAGACTTGCCTCAGTCACATTGGTTAACGCTCTGTCTCGCAACCCATACGTCCGTCCCCCCCCCACGCTTAAGGTTTTGAGCATAATATGTTGAAATTTGTCTGTTCCTCTTCCCTGAGGGACTTTGCTGAATGATTTTCCCACTCTCTTTTTGTTCTGGCTCTTGAAGGAATTTGAAGAAGTCAGCGTGATTATGTTCTGATCAGTTCAAAGCTCAAGCTGCCTTGTTTTTGTGAACGCCTCTACTGTCGCTTCAGTGAAGTGCTTTATTCTGAAAGAAAGGCGAACGCAGACTTTTTGGTTTTTGCCTGTCATCTGCAAAGAAATTCAGCAGGCAGTGTTTTAACCAGGTGTAATTATTTCCTCAACACTGCACTCAGTCTCGGCATCGACTCAAGGATTTGGAAAGCGTAACATCCACAAAAATGAGAGACAGAAACATTATTGCCCTTTTTGTGACAGAGTTCTAGCAGTTGTAGGACTGTTGATTATCAAAATCTGTATTTATTTGGCAGTACGAACAGTCTTACATTTTGGCTGTTAAAACCTCAAAACAGCAGAATTATTATTGCAATTTTAGCAAACACTTTCCGAATCCTTACGAATTTCTGTGGTTCTTCAAATTTCTTTTGGATGAATTTTTTGCAAGGAGTAGAAAAGAGATGATCCATTTTTTGCTTAGCTTTAAACCTGAGTCTGTGTCATCAACCCCTAAACTCTTGCTGATAATTCCTGATAGCGTTTTTCTTCTTTGCTGATAATTTTATGACTTGTTTTTATAACGTCAAGGAGATTTGAAATAAGCTTTTAATCGTAACACACCAAACAACCACTTTTTTTTTATTTTTTTTTTAATGAAAAGACTTTTAATATTTATATGCCTTTAATTTCTCCAGTGTCATCCCTTAAATACCAACTAAAAATGTGTGATCCATAAGGGAGGGGGGCTGCAATTACTAAATCAAAGATAATTGTTTCTTCTGGTTTTGAAATTCAGAGTAAATCAAGTGCTTATCATTTAATACTTTTGTTTGCAGTACCTTTGATTGTATATATTTTGGGACAGTTGTAAATATTTGTATATTTTGCCTGCCGTTTGAGCTGAACTTTATTTAATGAAGAAAAAAACGTCACTGCGTTGATCATCTTTAGTCTGCTCCTTGCATTCTATTCAGCATTTTCCTTTGCCCTTCTGAGCAAAAAGAGATTTATTGTGTGTGTGCTGACTGTTCTGAAATAAATGTTTTGTGTTTCAATGCTCATGTGTGCAATATTAGTTCAATTATGTTCACATTTTATGTCTTACCAAAACAAAAGTGTACAAATATTTTCTACTGAAGCTCCAATATTTTACAAAAAATGGTTATACGAAAGGCCTGAGTTTTAATCGTCACGATTTTGTTCTCAGAAGATTTTTTGTAGGAGTGTTGGTCAGTGGAAATGTCAATTCATTGTGGAGACAGAGTGACACAATCGGTACTCAAAACATCTGTTAAAGTCTCAATCTTTGTTTCATTGTAATATTTTACTTTGTCATAGATATTTTAGGGTACACAGGTTTCGACAAACAGCATAGGATATACAGCTCATTTTATGATTTTTATGTATCAGTTTATAGTTTTAAGACAAACAGTTCAACACTATAATTGCTCATGGATAATAAATGTACCCATGTGATCAAGGAGGACATGATTTTTTGTGGCAATTTGTATTTTAAGTTTGGAATATTCATCCAGTTTTAAACCAGACTTGTTTTTCAATCACTGAAATTAGCGGCAAGAATAATTTGTAACGTTGCTATATTTCCGTGTCTCTTTGTACGATATTTTTTGTAACATTCTACAGGGTATGCTACAAAACAATCATGTTTTTCATGATCAGTCATGACCTCAGACTGTACCATTTATCGATGATAAAACTACAGTTAGCTCAGTGACATTTATCACACTTTGGCAGGGTAAACATCTTAATAAGCCATGACAGATCCATTTTTTCTCTCTCTAAGTCCATGCAAATACAAAGAAATGTTTAGAGGAAATCAAGATCAGCTTGTACCTTGTGAAATGCAAGGAAGACCTTTATTTTTGTCTAATTATTTGGTTCAGCTACACGTGAAAAAATTTAAACACAGCTATCCTGCATTTTGATCATTTATCATGTTCAAACATTTCTTCAAACAGGCTTAATTGTGTTTATCACATTAGTATAGGCAGCCTCAATTTATGAAACTTACAGTAAGTTTTATTTAAAAACACATCCTTTTTGTCATTGTCCTTTTTGATAATCATTGTCTTCTGTGCTGACTGTAATGTTGTTGCATTGGTCGTCCTTTTTTCCCCCCTTTGCTGTCCTCGAGGATGTAATATCTGATTGAAATGTTCATGAAATAAGGTATTTAGGTATATCACTAATTAGCGATCACAATGGACGCAAGTGTCCGAAGCAAACTGTTCAGTCAGGTCTCGTACTTGTCAGCTTAGCAAAGAAGCTAGCCACTTTTTCTCAGCAAGGGAATCCCGATGGAAGAACAGGCACATGAGAAAACTATTCTTTCTCTAGCAGCTCCGTGAGTCAACTTGTAAGCCCAGACTGCACCGCAAGCAACCGGTCTCCCTGTTTGAAGTGTGAATTAATGCTCTCCCCCATGCGTTGGCCGGTCGCTTGCGGTGCCATTTTCTTTCTTTTCTTTTTCTTGTGGAGTATTTCCACTAGCAGTGACCAGCTTTTCCGGTTTCAGCAATGAAAGATGATGAAATGTTTCATCTGGATACATTTTGATGAAATGTTTCATCAGTGGATAAAAATTGATGAAATTGTTCCGTCAGTGGATGAACATCGATAAAAGGTTTCATCCGTAGATAACTGTTGATGAAATGTTTCATCGTTGGATGACATTCATTGAACGTTGATGAAACATTTTATTAGTGGATATATACATTGATGAAATGTTTCATCGATGGATGAAACGCAGAAAGCGTGGCGCTGTTTACCATTGGACCACTCTATGTGTGTGTGTGTGTGTGTGTGTGAACTTTCCATGTGTTGTCGATGAGAATCTCATCTGGTGCTTCCAAGTAGCATAGTGCGTCAGTCAGTTTTGTTGGTGCAAACTGATCACCAGAAGGCATCTTTCATTTCTTTGTGCTTCAACTTAGACCCTTTTCCCCCTCTTATGATAGCATTGAAAAAAGTTGCGAGTGTTTTCGTGAACTAAATAACAGAAGACATGCAGCCTCTTTTCCGCTGTTGATGTTAAACTGTGGTATTAGTCATTTGGTTCCAGCCTTGTATTTATAGAGTTTGAGTAATAGACGATGTTCGGAAATAACTGTTGCGTTTCTATGGGCTGTGAAAGAGTGAATACCCTTGCCTATATTGAGGCGAGAGGACAGCACGTTTCGCCCTGCAGTTCGGACTGACGATCTAACAGCGAACGACAAGAAGAAGATATTGAGGCAAAATGTCCAACGTGATATTATGGGCCAGTCAGTAGCGAGGGGATGTGTCTGAAACACGTGGACAGGAGCACGTGTGGATTGTTTGTCTCACTAAAAGCAAGGGCATTCACTCTGCCACAACCCATGCAAACCTAACAGTTATTTCCGGAAATTGTCTTTTGTTGTTGGTTTGAAGTTGGCTTGAGTTTTTTCATGGACAGTTCAAAGTTTAGAAGTGTTACCTGCCTGTACATTAAATATACATGCATTTTTGTTTGATGTGGCAAATGTCTTACTTGTTCAGTGTCATCTTTATCAATGATAAATGCCAAACTCATTTCAGTAAGTCACGCAGTATTTTTCAGCCAGTGTGTGTTGACTGCTATATATATACAGTTTGTGTGAATTAATGACTGCATACAGTTTCTATCTGAATATGAATGTTTGGCCCAGGTTGTACATTATATCTACCAGCTCAACACTTCGTCTTTGCTAGAAACGGTGGTCCAAGCAGAATCAAAGTTAAGGTGTTTACTTTTTTACTTCTTGGAGGTTTTTGCATGTACTTACGGTTTATGCTATATTTCTCCAGAGGATGTGTTCGAACTATTATTGTTCACCATTCAAACATTTAACATGGATTTACATTGGATTTGTGTATAAAAAGTAAGAAAACTACAAACTTTTGATTTTATCTTGCAATCTAGGTTGGTTTTTTAGTTCAGAAAAGAAGTCTAAAATCATCATTTTTCTCCGTCGCGATATAACCTTTGTGGTTGAAAACGACGTTAAACACCAAATAAAGAAAGAATCATTTTTCTCATACGATAAGTAGGTCTGGAAGCACAATTCTTTCTAGCAATAAATGAAAACACCTGTGACAGGTTAAGTATTTCGATTCTCATATTGCTAACACTGCCATTGTGTGTAAACTTCAGGGAGCAATGTCCGCTTTGTCAAACAATATGCTGTCTAATAGGTCTGTGTGATTGTACAATTGTCAGTGTGATGTTTAGTCAGATCTGGTACCTAAATGTGAGACTTTTGATACACAAGTTCTTTCACTGTCTATGTTTCACATGCTCTTGGCTTGAGGCTATCTGTATACACACAAAACTAAAATTTTCATACATTTATGTGATGCTGTAATGAATAATTTTTTGGGTATATTTGTTGTTTTATAATGTTACAACTGGGTGTAAGACATTCTCACCCCTCCATCCCCAAAACACACATTTAAAAACGCTCATTATAACTTGTTTTAAGCACACACCCCACCCAACGCATGACTGCAAACACAAACGAACGCACAAAGTAACGACTCGTTATTGATTCAATTCTATCTCGGGTTATATAGACCTCCGAACACACATACACAAACTCTCCCTCTTATTGACTCTTCAAATTGTAGTTGTAAAAGGATGTAAATCTATACAAAAACAGTTCTTTTCCTTCATCAACCTAGTTCTAAGACACATAAAGAAATGACTGCATTTTAGACTCTAGATAATAAGACCAAAGACAAATTTAAAAAAAAATGCATTCCTTTTTTGAAATTATAGTCTGAATCTTCTTGGTATTTTTTTTTTTTTTTCATTTTCATTACTTTATTGTCCCATCGCTGGGAAATTCGGGTCGCTTCCTCCCAGTGGAAAGCTAGCAGCAACGGAGTCGCGCTACCCAGGTGTCTGCGTGTTTAGGTGTATTCAGCCACCTGCACTTATGGCAGAATGACCAAGGTCTTTTACGTGCCATTGTGATGACACGGGGGTGGGACATGGCTTCCGTCTCTGGGTCTGCACATAAAGTTGACCCGTGTCCGTCCCGGCCCGAATTCACAAGTCCAGTGCTCTACCAACTGAGCTACCGGGCCGGTATGTACCTGCCGCTGACTTAGACATTATTGTGTATTAACATGTGGAACTTATTCCACTCTTGTCAGAAAGAAGAATTAAAGACACCATCCAACATTAACCACAGTAACTTGCCACACTAAGTCTTAAGCTTGCATTTTGTAAATCACTTGAGATGATCTAACTTGTGTATATCTCTGTCAAGAATGATTGTATTCTTTGGTTGCCCGGAGTTTTTTTATGTTCACACTGTTCTTTCATCATTACTTAGATATGCAAACTAGACTCATGTATGCAACTATCTTGGTCAATTTCAGTTTGGTATGTGTGTGTTTTTGTGTGTGTGAGAGCAATCCTTTGTGAGGTTGAATTGAACTTATGCTATCATTCATATTGTGTGACACTGTAATGTTCTTCTAACTGCATTGATGTTTTCATTTAGGAAGCAACCATTTTTGTGTGTGCCCCGTAATGAATCGGCTGTCTTACATGTACGTATCCCGTTGTTATTATTAAGCAGTGTTGATAGTTACGGATGAACTTCTTGTGGTCTGATGTCATAGACGCTTTTAATTGAGGATTTCTGTTAACATCAACTTGTGTGTGTGTGTGTGTGCACAGATCTGCAATCTGAGGTTAATGTAGACATGTGCGACTGGCATGAGCCAGTTCCATACACCTTGTAAAGTCATTTTAAACACAAATGTAAAATGGACAGGTCCCTTTTATTTTAATATTATTTTTTAACTTTAAATTTTCTCAAATGGACCGCAGCTTTTGTTTTTTGAAGTCATTGTTAATCCACCTCCCTGCCTTTATGTAAAGGCAAAAGGGGAATATATATGTAAAAACTGACATGCAAGTTTTCTCTCTCCATAATTTCAAAACATTGTGATTATATCACTAAAAGGTGATGCCTAAATTGTATGCCAACATGTTTCAAGGGTCTGATCTGTGTTAGTTTGTTTCCTTCCCCATGAAGCGCAAAGCGGTGAGACATAAATGAAACATTTTCTGCTCTCGCCGACATGAGTGGGTGGAGGTTGTCTTTCTTGTCAAGGGAAGACAACTCGAACAGTGGACTGAAGAGGAGTTTGTACCACAACAGTATTAACAGTATATCACTCTTGACTAAGTTTTAATGATATAAATGGTTCAGTTTAGCAATTTTGTTAAAATATGATGTATAGGAAACAATACTTTTAAGTGAAGCCAGTTTAGGAAAAAAAATTAGACAGCTAATATGAACAATATAGTAAAATGTGACAAATAAGAATTTATAGGATTCGTCTCAGTAATAAGAACTCATGGTACTGTACATAACGTTTGACATAATGATCAACAAGCTGTATGCATATCTTTAGGGTTCTTCAAGTTTGAGATGAACTGAGACTTGTTTCTTGGTGTCCCATTCAACGTTTATCGCTAAAAAAATGTAAAAGTCTATCCGTACGACATTGTAATCTTATTGCTAACTTATCGGACATGGTCACGGGAATTCATGAATCTCCATGTTAACTCTAAATATGAAGAGTAAGCAAAGGTTATACTTACTTTTAGTGCTGACTTTATCAAATAAAAATCCTTGAGAATAACGCTTTGAAATTTATGAGAGAGAAAAAGAATACTTTTTGACAGAAAAATTAATGTCAGTCTCTGAGTTGTCATACTTATTTTTACCTTATCTATCATGGAAGGTCCCGTTAGAACACTGAACAGATTGTGGCTTGTGCTTCAAGTCTTCACTGTATTGTGTCTTTGTTCTCATGTTTCTTGTCTTGTTATCTTGTTTGTCGTTTTGTCTCATACTCTCTCAATCACCCCATCATCCGCTAGATAAAAAACAGACTGCCTTATTTCATTTCCCATGTTCTTTTTCTCCACTCGGGCTTTTTAGTGCCTGTCATCGACCATTCTGCATTTTTGAGTGCCTGCATGGATCCCAAATTTTGAAAGGTTTTGCAGTCCATGTTCATTGTTTCTGCCATGCCAGTCAATCAAATCAGTTTTTAAACCAACTTTGTTTTAATTTGAGGACAAGTGTTCATAGCATGGATGTTGACTTGTTCATTCACGGCTTTGTTTGTACCACTGTAAATATGTGTTTGACTTTTCTTCTCTTAGGGAGCCAATTGAATGTTTAGTGTTCTATTATTACTTCAACTGCATTGAAATCCTAGAAAGGAAAATAAACTGCTGTATATAAACACATGTTGAACCTGCAGTTGTTTTGATATCTTGTGTGCTATGTGTGTGTGTGTGTGTGTGTGTGTGTGTATCAGTGCGTGTTTAACCTTCACCAGGCCGGGTTATCGACTACACACGGAAGACATCATGTGCATAACCCTTCTGTAGACATTGTGGGTCCGCACGGCCCCACGGAAGGGTATGCATATTTTTCCTTCTTTGAGAAGCATGGGTCCACACGACGTCTACAGAAGGGTATGCACGTTTTTCCTTCTTTAAGAAACATGGGTCCGCACGGCCCCACGATGTCTTCCGTTTGTGGGCTAAATTTGACCATTGTTTTTTTAATTACTTCTCGCTGAAATTTAATGATCTTTTAGGACATAAGAGCTTTTTAGGTGCCTGAGGCATTCTGAAAAGCTCATTAAAAAATTCCAACTAGTTTAAGAGATATTTCGTCGGTGTAGGACAAATACCTCTATCTCATTTTTCGCTGTTTCGAGAAAATCGAGAAAAACTGTTTGAAAGAATCAGGTGCCGCCAAATCAGGGACGTTTTCACTTCATTGTGGCTTTTAACTATTATGAAATTTGGCAGTATGGGTTAACAAGCTGAACATTTGATTTTTCCTGAGAAAATTGAGTAAATGAACAGATACGAGGTTTTGGACACTACACTTTGTGCAAAAGTTGCAGTTACAAGGTTTTTGACGAACACAGTAGACCACAACATATCGCAGTTTCCATAGAAATATTGACAAAAAGGATTGCAAACGAAAAGCATGTTTATTATCATTGTTGAGTCATCCATGAAAAAGCGACGCTTCCGGCTTTCAACACAACAGATAAGACAAATCAGAATCAAATTAAAACTTCATTTACACTTTAAGACTTCTTAAACTGGAATGAA
This sequence comes from Littorina saxatilis, assembly GCF_037325665.1. Lineage (NCBI taxonomy): Eukaryota > Metazoa > Mollusca > Gastropoda > Littorinimorpha > Littorinidae > Littorina > Littorina saxatilis. The sequence continues at coordinate 28,875,268 of NC_090257.1, forward strand.
AAGGTGATTTACAACACAATAATCCTGCTAAAACTCAAAACTAATTCATAGGACTGAACTCAACCAGTAGTCCAAAGAACACTCCGTCCAAAATGATTTGTTCAAGGTGATTCTGTCTGAGCTTGTGTAAAAAAAATTAAATAATATCCAGTGATATGTCCTTTGCACGGACTTCGCTCAATCAAAATAATCCTATTTGAATAATGAAACAAAAACTGAAACAAGTTCAGATTCTCCCTCCCCCCTCCCCAATCTCCACCCCATTTATCACTAGTCAGGTATCCCGCATGGCGTAGTAATTCTCTTGGTATTGCAGCTTTTAAGTCCTGCAAGTGCTGGTACTTCGTCTTTGTTATCCTCCTTAGACCAGAGTACTGCTGCGCAACTTCAGCTGCTCCGGCTCTGTTGTGTCTGCGTGGAAGAAGTGGCCTCCATGGATCAGAGTGGTGCAGTTTGTAGCTGATATGTGCCATCTGTGCTGTACAGCAGCGCTCGAATGTCGATGACTTGGGGTCTCCTACGCTGGTACCAGGTCTAATGCATCTGTCGAAAGCAAGCTTTGAAAACTCTTGAAAGAAACTGAAGTTGAGGTTCTTGATGATGTAGGATTGGGCAGTCCTTGCAGAAATGAAGACCTCGGTAGTCCACAGGCCAATATATCTGGCGTCGCCGAAGCTTGCACTCTATGAGAGAGTGACAAATGTCCACCTCCATCCAGGTGTGGCCTTTCTCCAAATACTTTTGCTGAATGACAACACCCGTGTCCCTCGCCAGCTGAAGGAGGCAGTTTGACAGCAGAGGCTGTTTGACAGCATGTTCGGCCGCTTCGCGCCCTCAATTCAGGCGCTTCGCGCCTTCATGTTTGTGCAAAAAAGTTTGGGTGTGCCCCCCCTTCCTTAAGATCCTGGATCCGCCCTTGGACAGAGTTACGTTTCTGTTTTGATAGCAACAGCCATCAGAAAAGAGTATGATAGTGCGAACGTTATCTCTGCTGGAAAGGACTTCCTGTACGTAGTCTGAGATGCAAGAAGCAAAATTGTCTGAACACACGTCACCTCGAGTCTCGTCCCAAAAAAAGCAGACACATCTGCGAGAAGCAGGTTCATACATTGTCAAATTATGGCAAGCCAGCTTGGTCTTGTAGTACTGAGCGTTAGCAAACCAACATGGCCTTGCACACTTGCTTTCTCTCTCCGTTTGCGTTTCGGAGGTGGTACACATAGAATGCTCTACGACGACTCTTGCCAGTTGTGGATGCCTGTTCTTTGCTAACCAAGGAACAAACATAGGTTTTCTTCTGGTCCTGATCAAGTTTTGACCAACAAGAAGTGTAAAGCTCTGTTATGTCTTGCTATGTGATTTCAGGACAGGTTCTGGTCTTTGACTTCAGACAAAACTTTGCCGTACATGGTGGACCTTGCTTTTGCCCCTCTCTTTTTTGCCATGTTGTTTTGCCGTCACTGCTTTTCTTCCTGGTCATGTAGGACTCCCCTTTCATTCTAAGGTTATAGTTCTTGTGTTTCTTCCAATGATGAAGTTCGGGAAAGCCACTTTTTGCCTTTTTTCTTTGGCAGTCTGGCTGTGGCGCTTTTCGTTTACAACTTGGTCTTTTTGCCTCCTCCTCCTCCCAATACTCGTCTGCTGATGTGCCTGAATTTGATGAAGGGCGATAAGAGTCACCACAAGAAACAGCTGAATCACTTAACCCCCCTACATTGTCAGAATCATCATCATTTTCAAAACCTTCATATTTATCATCGCAGGCCACATTATCATCATCTGTAGGTGTCTCGTTACAGACCACATTATCATCATCTTCAGGTGTCTTGTTACAGACCACATTATCATCATCTTCGGGTGTCTCGTTACAGACCACATTATCATCATCTTCAGGTGTCTCGTTACAGACCACATTATCATCATCTTCAGGTGTCTCGTTACAGACCACATTATCATCATCTTCAGGTGTCTCGTTACAGACCACATTATCATCATCTTCAGGTGTTTCTTTACAGACCACATAATCATCATCTTCAGGTGTCTCGTTACAGACCACATTATCATCATCTTCAGGTGTCTCCTTACAGACCACATTATCATCATCTTCAGGTGTCTCGTTACAGACCAGTCATGATCATCATCTTCAAGTGTCCCATTACGGACCACATTAAATCATAATCTTCAAGTGTCTCATGACAGACCACATAATCATCATCTTCAAGTGTCTCATGACAGACCACATTATCATCATCTTTAAGTGTCTCACAACAGACCACATAATCATCATCTTCAAGTGTCCCATTACGGACCACATAATCATCATCTTCAAGTGTCTCATGACAGACCACATTATCATCATCTTTAAGTGTCTCACAACAGACCACATTATCATCATCTTCAAGTGTCTCATTACAGACTACATAATCATCATCTTCAAGTGTCTCATTACAGACTACATAATCATCATCTTCAAGTGTCCCATTACGGACCACATAATCATCATCTTCAAGTGTCTCATTACAGACCACATTATCATCATCTTTAAGTGTCTCACAACAGACCACATTATCATCATCTTCAAGTGTCTCATTACAGATTACATAATCATCATCTTCAAGTGTCTCATTACAGACCACATAATCATCATCTTCAAGTGTCTCATTACAGACTACATAATCATCATCTTCAAGTGTCTCATTACAGACCACATAATCATCATCTTCAAGTGTCCCATTACGGACCACATAATCATCATCTTCAAGTGTCCCATTACGGACCACATAATCATCATCTTCAAGTGTCCCATTACGGACCACATAATCATCATCTTCAAGTGTCCCATTACAGACTACACTTCTGGATCCATTTGCCTATAAAATAAAGCAAACAATGTGTGCCAGATCCTATGAAGTTAGCTTGACTATAGTCAGAAATGCTAGTGCCATCAGCTAGTATCTAGAACCACAGCAGTCCCTCCCATTCCATGGCTTCCCCCAAACCTTCTGTCCCCACCTCTGCTTTGCGTCAAGTGTTATGTCTGTGTGTGTGTGTGTATGTGTGTGTGTGTGTTTGTGTGTGTGTGTGTGTTTGTGTGTGTGTGTGAGAGAGAGAGAGAGAGAAAGAGCTATAATCGGATAGAAATCAAGTAGAAAAACATCTCTTGGGGCTAAAAACGTAAGGTTATGGACCACACTTACCAAGTTCTCACCAAAACCTCATGCTGGTTTGCTGTCCCGCAAAAATCTTGAAACAAAGAAAACCGCGTAACTTGCGTCATCGTCACTTCCTACCGCCAAAAGTGAAGGCCTAAAGCTCGTATCTTTAACATACGAGGTTTAGACCTTCAAAGAATTCAACGTTGATAAAACCAAAACCTTGTATAACGAGATACGAGGAGTGTTACACTATCGATCCGCGGGTTGTAAGATACGAGGTTTTGTCATTTCGACTTTTCCGTACTTTGTAACTGAGACACAGTTTCGAGCTTTTCACAGAACCTGCACAACTGGGCAAGGGATATAAGTATGGGTGAACCCCCAAATCACCATTTTCCGACTTACGAGGTATTTGTTCTACGCCGATGATTTGCAATTAAACACCCTTCTGGGTCCACACAGACCCACGACCACCGGCGAAGGTTAAGTGTTACTGTGTGTTTGTAGTTAAAAGTAAGCAGTACATGTATGAGCAAGTGTATCTACCACTATGTGTGTCACAATGCATGGAAGCTTACGACAAAAGCTTTCTGAAACCTTAATAAGTGGATAATGAATAGAAGAAAAAAACAATTGAAAAAAATCCATGAACACTGAATTTTTCTGGTTTCAACTGAATCAGATGTAATTTCTTGTCTTGCTTGTAGTCTTAAACTTACTCAGTTTGCAAAACAATTTTCTTTGAATTATGACAGGTACAGGTATGAAATGCACATGATACACACAGATACAACAATCCATGCATGGACAAAGAAAGAGGAAACTTTGGATCTGTCATGACAAACACAAACAAACGCATTTGCAGTAGAAACATTGTCAGGTACATGAACCATATACTTGTACATGTACTTTCAACAAATCTAAGCTAAGTGTAATACACGTACATGTACAAAGTCATAACCCAAATACTGATTCCAACTGATTAATGTGTCAGACTACAGCAACCTTCCTGTAACTTCAATGGCTAGTAGTTCTGTACAGATGTATCACAAAGTTCTTTACACCTCTCCTCCTCCATCTCATTTTAATTATTTTATTGTCCCATCACTGGGAACTTCCTCCCAGTGGAAAGCTGGCAGTGGTAGAGTAGCGCCATCCAGCCACCTGCACTTATGGCAGAATGATGGAGGTCTTTTATGTGCCACAGTGGTGACACGGGGGTGGGATATGGATGTCATCTCTGAATCTGTGCATAAAGTTGACTCGTTTCTATCACAGCACGGTTGAAGCCCACCAATCACAACTGTCCAGTGCTCTACCAAATGAGCTACTGGGCCCCCTCGGGTGTCCCCTCTTACAATAAGTTCAGATGACAGCGACACTCACAGTCACAGCATTTAAGGGCAGACCGGGTAGGCAAAATGAGTTATTTTTGGTCTCATACACCTTTTTGGGGTTGTTGCATTTTTCACACCTTTGAACATCCTGGAATGCATTCAATAATCTGCTTTTGTCATTTTAGACATGTATTCATGTAAATAAAACCATTTTCAAACCGATGTTTTGTTGTTTTTGTCTGTGTTTTATCAAAAAAATCGAAAAAATGGTCAACTTTGGATACTCCGTGCTGGTAAATGTGCGCACATGACATGACCCTTCGCTGTTCAAACTGTGTGGAAATTTCCGTTCTTCAAGATGACGTCATCACCGTTGGGGAATTTCCGTTGACATAGGCACAAAGAGAGAGAATCCGTTCCAACCGAAACCCCGGAATTAATATATGCAAATATATGTAGGTCAAAGGCATTTGGCGCAAGCGCAGTAGACAACTTATCAGTCCCCCGGTGTCAACAAATCCATGACGTTTTCACCGATTCAGCAGCATTTTTCAAAGTTTTGAGCTGCGGAGAACAACCCTAACATTGGAAATGTTCGGCATAGTGGCAAGAAATATCAGAGAAAGATGAACCAGCAGCAGCGAACAGTAGAAGGAAGTAACAACACTCCGAAATGAACCAACATGATCGTATTTAAGCAGACGACATTCTAAGATTCTTGACTCGACGAGGTGGGTTTTGCTTCTTTCTCTTTTCGATCTTGTTTGTTTGACAACGTGATTTATTGCACATCGTTATGTTGTTGTTGTTGTAAGAATGTGTTAGGGTTTGCAGGTAAATGATAAACAGTTTGTGTCCGAAGTATTTTGCGGGTTTCTTGATCCAATTTACTGACCATGCCGCCGCCGCAAAGCCCCCCCCCCCACCCCCACCCCCACCCTCGATCATCTCTGTGATATCGTCTTCACAACCCCTATTTTATTGTTCTTCGCTGGCCAGTCCTTGAGAGCTTACTATGGTGTAACATGTCATCAGTATTCTTTGTCTGGGGTCAAACTGAGAAGCAGCATCTGAGCGATGTACGACTGACACAGTTTCTGTTTCTGGTCATTGACCGTAGGAAAATAAGTACCCTACTAGAGAGCGTTCTCTAATTCTAAAGGATTGGTTTACACCAGCATGGCTGACCAACCTATCATTGACAGCAATATTGTTGTCAAATCTTTTCCATTAACTAAGGAATAAAAAAAAATAGATCCAATTTACTTCACCAAAGAAAAAAAAAGAGTTAAACTAAAGGACTGGGGATGCAACTCATGAATCAAAAGCATAAAGATCACCTGCAAACAGTGCTAGGTTTAGGAAATCTGAAAATGTATACACACACACAGAACACACACACACACACACACACACACAAAACAGACAACAGACAAGAAACAAGCAAATACATAGCAAGTGTGATGAAATAAATTAATTTTAAAAGAAAAATATGAAAAGAAAGAAAGAAAGAAAGAAAATAATTCAGCTAGTTTCAGTATTAGTTCCTGTGTGTATGTGATTGTGTGGTTACTCAAATCCCATAGTAAACTTGACATGTACATTTTGTGATAGGGGCCAATTAATGAATGTCTTTTGTGAGTGGTTGGGGGCTGATTGGGATTTCTGATTTACCAGCCTAGCCAAAAAGTTGAGGTACACCCCATGTAACATGGTCATTTGCAAAATAAAGTACATAAGCACTTGTTGACGTTTATATTGAGTCTTAAAATTTGCAGCTTATTACAAACAAAAACCATGGACAGTTGTATCAAATATTAAATCAGTGTTTGTGTATTTATTAGGTTGGAGCAAGGGGAGAGCCAGTCCTCCTGTGGTGGCAGCGAGGAGAAAGATTGACCTGATGGAAAAGTTTGCTAAACCGGAACTACCCTCTTCCACAGCAGAAACATCAGCTTTGCCATCTTCTGACCAACCATAAGAAGATACAGATACTTTGCCATCTTCTGACCCATCACAAGCAGATATGGATACTGGTACTGTGCAACGTCACTCCGCTGACATGTGTTGGGCTTTTGTCAACATATTGATCAGCTCAATCTATTGCTGAAACGTTTATATCCTGTACTGAATGCTTGTCTGATAGCAGTCTGATTATGAAAGAAGGTGATGCACAGGCCCTGCATCTGGAGTGCATATGAGTGTCCATTCAAGTCTGCAGTTGTTTACTCTTCTCCCGGTGTTTGCAACGCTTCGGGTGGTAAAGTTGCATTTTAAATAATCCGCGTATGACCAAGTTGGTACATGGAAAGGGACATTCAGCTTTACAGAAATTTGCTGCAGTGTTAGGATTGAGCACAGAAATACTGTAATTAAAATGTTGCAACTTTTGAATGGCTTGATAGCTTTGTTCCATTTGTGTATATATAAAATTTATGTAATGTTGTTGATGATTTGTGAAGCATCATGTCTATGCAATGGAATAAGAAATCAGTGCATCCGTTGGGTTTTTATGAGTCTGACAGTTCGGTTCTGATCAATATTTTCATATCAGCACAAACACAGATAATTGACTTTTTTAATGTTTTCATATAATTTTTTTTTAAATCAAAAAAATCTGATAATTTGATTATCAAATCATTTTCCCTTCATAGTTAAAGTGTTATTCTGGTTAAAAAAAAAACCACCCCATTAATTCAAGCTCTACTGTGGTACTAGTTTACCGGGGTACTAGTGAGACTCTTTTACATGCTGTTTTCTCTACATGTAATTTGAGACAAAATGTGGTAATTAAAATGTTGTAACTTTTGAATGGCAAGATGGATTTGTTCCAATTTTGTATATGTTGTTTATGATTTGTGAAGCACCATTTCTGTGCATGGAATAAGAATACAGTGGATTCCTTGTGTTTTTATGAGTCCGACAGTTTCGTTTTGATTCATATCTGCACTAACATAGATGAGTTTTCAAATGATTTTTTAAAAAAAGTCTGGATAATTTGATCGTCAAATCATTTCCCCATCATAGTAAAGTGGTTATTCTTATAAAAACATATCAATTCAGGCTGCACTGTGCTACTAGTTTGAGGTACTGGTTGGAATCTTTCAAATGCTGTTTTCTCTGAATGTAATTTTCAGACAAACATCTGTAATTAAAATGTTGCAACTTTTGAATGGCTTGATGGATTTGTTTCATTTTTGTTTATGTTGTTTATGATTTGTAAAGCGTCAGTTTTGTGTATGGAATAAGAGTTAAGTGCATTGGTTGGGTTTTTATGAGTCTGACAGTTTGGTTCTGATTCATGTTTTCATATCGGTACAAACAAAGATGGCTGTTTTCATATGATGTATATAAAAAAAATCCTGATAATTTGATTGTCAAATCCTTTTCCCTACATAGTAAAGTGGTCATTCTGATAAAAACATATGAATTCAGGGTGCACTGTGCTACTGTTTTTTTTATGTACTGGTTCAAATCTTTAAAATGCTGTTTTCTCTGAATGTAATTTTCAGACAAAACGCTACAATTAAAATGTTGCAACTTTTGAAAGGCTTGATGGATTTGTTCAGTTTTTGTATATGTTGTTTATGAGTTGTACAGCATCAGTTCTGTGTATGGAATAAGAGTTCAGTGCATTGGTTGGGTTTTTATGAGTCTGACAGTTAGGATTTCATGTATTTTTCTTATCAAAACTGAACCGGTAACTGAAAATGCTAAATTAAAATAATATATTGCTTAGAAATGCTTTTCGATACACAGAATTATTAAACACACACATATTGCTGCAAAGAAGAAAAATTGGATCAAAACATGCACTGGTTCACAAACTGCAACATTTTTAAAAAAGCACATTTTATAACGTTTTTCTCACATTTTGGTGAATAAAACCCCCAAAAATTGCTTTTCACTCAAAATTTAAAATGGTTTCCCTTAATTAGGTTATTCTGCTTGCAAAAATCAAACAAGCAGCAAGCTGTTTCCAAAATAAAAAAAAAAAGTGCTTGCCTACCCTGTCCCCCCTTAAGAATATTTACATTTTCAGAAAAACAAAGTGCAAAGCACAGCCATCACACCTGCCCCCTTCCCCCACCTCCACCCCTCCTCTCTCAACACCTTCACACACAAATAAAAACAAACACAATTTAACCAAAGGATCAGACAAAAATCACTATTTCCATCAGTCTCCCGCTCAGCATCTACGTTTGGCACTCACTTTCTCTCGCACGTTCCAAAGCCAGTCATTATTACTCCTTTTCTACTTTGAAAATACATCATCTCTTAGAAAATATACTCTTCCAGATGCCTCCCACGTGTGAGCTGTTTGAAGACCATGGAAAGAGAGCAGCAGGTTTCCTGAACACGGTTTCACCGGCCGGCTGTGTCAGTGGCATCATGGCTTCAAGAGCACTCATGTCGTATTCCTTGGAGCGTTCCTCCAGCTGACAAAGCTGAGAAAACATGTCTTTCGCCGACGAAAACCTCTGTTCATCGTTTAGAGTGGGACTCTCTGATGATAACTGCTTGTGGCGCTGAATAATACTATCTTCTACGTTATTTCTTGGACCTAATTTTGTTTTAGATTGTTGTTTTCGAGGCCTTTTTTCTGCTGATTGTTTCGGAATTAGCTTCTTCCGTCCAGCATCGGAAACTGCCTTTTGTGACTGTTTCTTCTTTGAAGCCTGTTGTTTATGGGCCTTTTTCAACAGTTTCTGTGCGTTCACATTTTTCTGCTGTTGAATCAGACTACATTTTTGAGATTGTGTTGAAGTACACAACGCCTGAACATTCTTTTTTACTGTCCTTGTACTGGAGTTCTGGGTCACGACTGATGTGACTTGCCTTCCAGATTTGTTTGTCACACTTGCTTTCTTCATGCCAAGATTTGACCTGTTTTTAATCTTCAAGGCATTGGGTGCAGTCTTCAACGCTGTTTTCTTTGGACCTGTCGGCGAATTTGTGTTTACAGTTGTTGCGGAGACACACACCTGACACTGTGTACTCAGAATACCATGCTTACAACTGACGCACATCATGTTGGTAGTTCTATGCACAACACGTCTTTTCCTACGTCTCATGATCAGCCTGGCATCAAAATCTGCTGTAGAATGTTTCCTCTTTTTACTCTGCAGTCTCTTCCCCTTTCTGCTTTCAGTTCCACGCTGCCTTGTGGTGGCATCCTTCACTTCAGTCTGAACACCTGCACACAAATAATTTATGCAATGTGAAACTGAAAATGCTGAACAGTTGAAAATGTAAAATTAAAAAGAACAGCATTCAACAAAAGAATCATCACATGTCTCCAAGGAAAGACGATCCATATGCAGGTTACGCAAATGCTACTCATACTCATAGACTAATACAGGTTGAATAAAACTATTAAAACTGTCATAGAGGTAGAGAGAACACACACACATTCATACAAAAATATGTATGCATACACAACTCCCCTCCCCCCTAATCACACACATGAACAAGCGCAACGGCCCAGCGGATAAGACGCAGGCCTCCTGTCCTTAGTGGAAGGTCGTGGGTTCGAATCCTGTCCACGCCTGGTGGGTTAAGGATGGAGATTTTTCCGATCTCCCAGGTCAACTTATGTGCAGACTTGTTAGTGCCTTACCCCCCTTCATGTGTACACGCAAGCACAAGACCAAGCGCACACAGAAAAGATGCTTTAATCCATGTCAGAGTTCGGTGGGTTGTACATGTATAGAAACCTGAAAATACCAAGCATGCTTGCCCCGAAAGCAGCGTATGGCCGCCTATAAATGACGGGGTTAAAACGGTCATACATGTAAACATAGTAGAAGTGTCAGACCGTGAACAAAGAAGAAGCACACACATGAACTCTGTGTGTGTATTCATGAATCATTGAATTTCTGGAGAAAATGAGAGATGGACCTTCTTCCTATCCCCAAGGTCAATAACAATGTTAAAGCCATATGTACTCGATGACTATACACGCTAATTGCTTTACCAACAGCTGGAGACAGACTAAATTAAGTTCCCTGCAAAATATTGTGGTCTAGGACCCCTTAAATGTTGAGATATTTGAATTTTCATTTTGATCTGGATCGTCCTATTTATAGATTTGGCAACACATGTAACGTTGATGCAAGGGAGAGAACACCGCGGCTTTGTTGACATCCTCACTTTTTCAGAGGCTAGAACAAGCTGTAATGCATGTATTATGGTCCGCGCATGGTGACGTATCGTCATTATATGGTCTTATGGTGCGTTTGACATCGATTGTGGGCAAACTACACTTTGTAAACACGGGAGTGCGTTAGTATGCCTTTAAGGCCAAAAAAAAAATTGTCTGTTTCTGGTCACCCGACCGACCCTAAATTTCGGCGCCGACCCTAAACTTTTTTTTTCCAAACTTGGTGGTAAAGGACAGGGTGAGAAAATGAACAACAAAAACGTGTGAAAACGAAAGTCCGCTGACGATTTGTAAATGTGTTGAGTGTCTTGTCTCTATGTATAGTGAATCCGGTCTCTTTGCGCGATTTTTAAAGTTAGTTTTATTGGTCTACATTTGGGTTAAAAAAAAAAAAAATTAAAAAAATTTAAAAAAAATCCCTACCTACCGACCCTATTTGTTTGGCCTATGTTACCGTAAACAGACCTTTTTTTTTTTGGCCTTAAACAAGAATTTGAAGCAAACTTCTTACCATTCTGCGACAGCCTCTGTCTCTTGGATGTTGCACCAGTACTGCTTCTCTCATCCCGGTCCTTGGGGCTGCTGGTGCTAACCTTGTCCTCCTTCTTTCCATCATTTTCATGAGGTCTCTTTCTCAGGGAACTCCTTCCTATAAGAACTTCTTTCAGGAAGTCGCTCCCACTTTTGACAGATGATGATGAAGCTGGTGTAGCCGCTTCGTCAATAGAGTCCAGTTGTTCACTTTCTGAGACGCTATTTGTAGATTTTCTGTGCTTACGCCTGCGAGCTGGTGTAGCCGCTTCGTCAATAGAGTCCTGTTGTTCACTTTCTGAGACGCTATTTGTAGATTTTCTGTGCTTACGCCTGCGAGTTTTGATGCCTAGAGACGTTGCAGAATGAGACTTTCTGAGGTTGTAGCGGTTGGCTGAGGGCACGCTTACTGCACTTGTATTTGTATCTTCTTCTTTCCGCTGAACTTCTGAGCGCAGTGCAATGTTACTTGCTTTATGTGTGCTGACTCCACAAACTTCAGCCTCAGGCAAAAGTGGTGTAGGTGGAGATGACTGATTCTGTAACACTTGAGTCGGTATCCATCTGGGCTTCACCAGCTTAGGCCTTTCTGCTCTGAGCAAGACGGCAGAATGCAAATTATCGATGGCAGACGACACGGGATCTTGCACAGAGAAACTTTCTTTTGTCAAGAATGGTGTTGAGCCGTCAAAATCACTGTCACTGCTACTGAGACTGGACAGAGACAGAACTGAACTATTCACATGAGTGTTTTTACCACTGATCTTGAATAATTGGTTCATAGGATCAAGGATCTCTGTACTGCTACCAGAGCTGTTCTCAACAGAATGGGTGGTTCTAGTGGTAGTGGAAGAGCTTGAAGCAGATGGTAGATGTTCTCTGGGCCCAAGCCACGATGGTTTCTGTAACGGTCTTCCATCCTTTGTCTGAGTCAACAACTTGTCTACAACCCTGCAACAGACAGGAAACTAGGTGTAAGACTTAGGTGTTTTGGATTTTAAGAGGTGTGTAAAATAAAAAATAAAAAAAATAAAAACAGATGTACATGACACACTGACAGACAAAAACAGTAAAATTGTGTTGAACAATTCCTTGCCTGGCAAAAGTCAATCCAAAACATTTCCTCGTCTATTTGGGGAAAAATCTTGGTGTCCAATCATTTTCTCCAGTTTATCATATTTCATACTTTAAGGCACACGAAAAAGGTTGTTATAGTGGTAGTAATAATCAATACTAGTGGTATTCTATTGCACAATGTGCAGACGTTATACCAAAGTAACTCTTTTTCACTTTAAGTTTAAGTTTCCGCAACTGGCAGTGGCACACCTTTAGCCTTGTGTTCATGGTCCTTGCATGTAGAGTCATTGATAATAAACTGGCAAATGTCATTCCTGCTGTGATATGTCAAAATACAAAACAAAACAAAACAGTAAAAATGCTCCAGCTAACGAGCTATTGACAACATTCAAAGATGAAGAAGAGTGCGTGACTCATTCAGTCATTGACTGCATTTTCAAGCTACGTCCTCAGTTACCTTGACTCAACCTCAAACAGCTGAAGCAGGAATGGTGATATAGTCGCGTGAGACATCTGCAGATGCGGTTGCAACTAGTGTATCAGTGCAAACACAGTAGGCCCAAAACACTTTGGGTAACTACAGAAGCAAGGGTACTCAATTTGTCGGTATGCCGCCATCTTCGAATACGATCCACATCCGGTCATTGGAATAATCTCCCTTCCAAAATACGGTTTGAGAACTACACCATTTGCTTCTCTTCCTGTAGAAATCACCGTGTCCTCTAAATCGAGGGATTTTTGCAGCACGATCTCATCTAAGCCGGTAAGCAAATAACGCGATGAAGTCAGCGAAGATTTCAAGACTAATTTTGTTGTCCTTCAAAGACTTCGCTTGAAATACTTCTTGATCATCGGCTGCATTTTTGCACTTAATTAATCAGTCCAGTGTACAATTATTGTACGATTAGTACAAGATCACACTGCGTTTGCTTCTGGCCCTACTATTTCTTCTACTTCCAGGCAACCTATACACTAGCATCTTTTTACAATAATCTCACCCATTTTCTGTTCATTTAAAATAGGTTGATTTTATTTTGGTTGGGAGACAATGTTGTGTTTCTTTTAATCAGATAATAACAAGCATACTTGTACAATCATTCGTGTGTGCATTCGATGTATATGTGCAAGTACTATTTATTATTTATGCCCCTCTGTGTGTGTGTGAATTTTTCTGGTACTGCAGTAATTTATTTTTCAGTGTAAATGCAGTTCTTTCAAACGCCATACCTTGTTTCAGTATTGGTGGCTTTATAGTACAATTCAATTATTCATTCTGTATAATAATTTGGTTTTCCTTATAATTATTCAACCATACAATTTATAAATTTATTTATCTTTGTACTTGACAGCCATGGCGTCTGTACTGCGGGCTGCTGTGGGGAGGGTTGCTGCCAGTGTGGGTCATGCCATCAGCGCAGTCTCCAGACCTGTTGCGCCCACATACCAGCGATGCGTCACAAACGTCCAGAAACCATCGCACAGCTTTTCCACCTTTGGTTCTCAGGTCGTCAGCACTTCAGCTCAAACATCATCACCCCCCTCCGGGATTCTGACATCATCGTTGAATTCTGCTGTTAAGCCAGGGATTTTTGTCGCAGGCAACAGGTTCGGCCCATTGACTCTCACACCGAGCAGGTGCTACCATGTTCGTGTGGCGCTCAAGAAGCGATGCTCGGGCTGCTACTTTGTGCGTCGAAAAGGTCGTCTGTACGTGGACTGCAAGGTCAAGCCGCGTCACAAGCAGATGCAAGTTATGAGCAAGCGTAAGACGTGGAAGGAGGATTATTCCAAAGGGAACATTGAGAGAGCCATCTACTGGAAGTATGATGGAGATAAGCGTTACTACATGCTTGGTGACAATCAGTATGCTCGTCACGACTGGTTGAAAGAGAAGATTGGGGTGACAGTTTGACAAGAATTGTGTGTGATGTGGTGATGTAAAGCTGTGAAAAAAAATATGAACGCCTAATATGATTAATTTCACATTTGTTTTATGTTATGAGGTCTGTGAGAGTTTGTTGTCCTGTCTTGGATGAAAACATCAAATGGTAAAAATCAATGTTGTTGGTTAGTATTATTAAAAGAATTTTCCAATAAAGTACACTTTCACAAAAATGGGAGTGTGCATGTTTGATTTATGTCTGAGTGAATGCTTCTAACATTAGTAACAATAATACTGAACACTTGTTAATCAGTCCTTCTCATCAGACTCAGAGCATCACGGTGATGTACACTAGCAAAGCGTGCACACACACACACACACACACACACACACACACACACACACACACACACTTAAATACAGTTCTTTGCAGGCACATGTATAATTCATAAACAGCAGCTGCTGAGCTAGACCCCTCTTGTTTGTAGGTTCTTCTGTAACTCCTGGTACTTATTTGGTGTGAAAAGTGCAACAAATGTCATCCATTGTGAAGCAGTAAACAGTACCATTTGTATTGTCATGTGTGAATCATTATGTCTTCTCTTCATTGATGGTCAAGAAAACTTGTATAATAAATTTAACCTTCGCCCGACTGGGTTGTCGACTACACACGGAAGACATCGCGGGGACGTGCGGACCCATGCTTCTCAAAGAAGGAAAAATATGCATATCTTTCCGTAGACCCATGCTTTCCAAAGAAGCAAAAGCGTGCATCCCCTTCCGCAGACGCCGTGGTTAAAATTTCGCGAGAAGTAATTAAATTAAATTATTAATTTAATTATTACCGTGCGGACTAAAGCTCAAAAAAGGAAAAACATGAATACCCTTCTGTAGACGTCCTGGGCCCGTGTGGACCCACATTGTTATGTATTAATTTTGCTCCACGCGACTTGCTTATTAACTCCAAAATTAAACAGATAGTAGAAAATGATGTTTAGAGCCAATACCTGAAGGTTTGCGACTTCTCTCCCTAGTTTTTATGTAAGTTCCTTCAGTTTGAGAAACATGGGTCCGCATGGCCCCACGATGTCTTCCGTGTGTAGTCTAAATTTGACCTTTGTTTTTTTTAATTACTTCTCGCTGAAATTTAATGATCTTTTAGGACATAAGAGCTTTTTAGGTGTCTGAGGCATTCTTAAAAGCTCATTACAAAATTCCAACTGGTTAAAGAGATATTTGCAATTAAACACCCTTCTGGGTCCACACGGACCCACGACGACCTGCGAAGGTTAAAATGCAAATCTTGAAACTCAAACCTTTTTCCATCAAATGTTGCTGTTTTCCAATCTGATCTCTGGACCACTACCAAGCACACAACTTCCACATGTTATCTGAAAACTTGTAGCCTTAATCAATTGAACAGGCATGGGAACTGTCCGCCAAAAGGCAAATTTCCGCCAATTTTTTTTTCTGCCACAAAAATAAACGGGGGAGACAAAAAATCTGAATTTAATGGCAAACTTGGAGCTCAGATGACACCAAATTGCACCATTTGGGTGCTTTGGAGAAAAACAACAATAACAATAACAATAACAGCACTTTATTGTCCATTAAAATATTACATAAAAATGGAAATTTTTCTTCGGCACACCCTGTCTGCCTGTAAACGATTATAACAACAATTGTATAGGACGACACACATAAAACATAAAACATAAAAGGGATACAATCAAATATGATATTGCACTATGTAAATTTACCCTCTCATATCACAGGAGTTGGGTTTCACAGCCGAGTAATCACATTACAAATATTTCCCACACACCTTCACATGTACACATTGTTTGTTTTTTCCCAGCCGACCAGCCTCTACGTGATGCGAGAAGAATTTAAAATGGTGACTGCAGAAGGCAGGAATGACTTTTTAAACTGGTTTTTGCGTGCCAAAGGGACCTTATAACGTTTACCTGAAGGGAGAATTTCGAAACAGGGGTTGAGAGGATGGATCGGATCACGGACAATTTTGAGAGCTTTCCGCTTAATGGCAGCTTCGTAGAGACTGGTCAGCTGTCGTTGGGGTTGCCCAACAAGCTTGCTAGCCGTCGCAACAATGCGGTGGAGTTTAACGATTCTGGGGGACCCCCCCCCCCCCTAGTAAAGCTATGCGCTTCGCACCATCAGCTTGACGCTGTCGAATTACATGTACATGTACTTACAAATGTCCAGCCTTTTTTTACATTTAGTCAAGTTTTGACTAAATGTTTTAACATAGAGGGGGAATCGAGATGAGGGTCGTGGTGTGTGTGTGTGTGTGTGTAGAGCGATTCAGAGTAAACTACTGGACCGATCTTTATGACATTTTTCATGAGAGTTCCTGGGTATGATATCCCCAGACGTTTTTTTCATTTTTTCGATAAATGTCTTTGATGACGTCATATCCGGCATTTTGTAAAAGTTGAGGCGGCACTGTCACACCCTCATTTTTCAATAAAATTGATTGAAAGTTTGGCCAAGCAATCTTCGACGAAGGCCGGACTTTGGTATTGCATTTCAGCTTGGAGGCTTAAAAATTAATTTATGACTTTGGTCATTAAAAATCTGAAAATTGTTATTAAATTTTGTTTTATATAAAACGATCCAAAATTACGTTTATTGTATTCTGCTGTTGGCTTGTTTAATCAAGCGGAAGGCCTTGGCCACTGCATCCACCAGACTAGGTAACTTGAGACCTGTCGGTCACTGAAAATAGGCTCCGCCGGACCTCGGCCTTTAACTGTTCTCCTTTCTCAAACATAATATCAACAAATATCATTCCTTAAACTAGAAGCTGCATTCTATCCTGAATTCTTCAAAAGTAGGTGTGTAAATATACAGTACTCTCAGAACAGACAGGACAAACGATATCCTAAAACCTCAAAACAAAGTCCAGCCAACTAGCCGCCATATTGATGAGCTTTGCTGAGGAGGGGGGGGGGGGGGGGGGGGGTACGTATGACAAAGGCCCCTCTGTGGTCACTCGGCTCTCTTGAGAGTTACAGCGTTTACCCAACCAACAGACGTAAAAACGATTAACTGGTCAAGGTACCAATCTGTTACTAGGTTTCAAGGTTTCAAGGTTTTATTTCGGCTTTAGGCCCATAGGGCATTTAAGCAAACAAAAATACACAATTAAGTCACACGCACAATGAGAGTGCACGCAGGCACAGCAAACAGTGTATTTAATTAAACACCAAAAGAAAAACATAACACACTATCAAAAAGAAACCACATCTTCATCAACTGACCTCACAAAATTAAGAGAAAAAACAAAAAACCAAACAGGCAGAACCAACAGAATAAGAACCACAACAAAACACAACGAAACATAAATCATGTAGCGAAAATAACTCATAATAACACTAACAAACTTAGCCAACTTAACCAACTTATTTTTTGATTTTACATTCATTAAAGCATTATATTTTATAACATTTGCATGATGTTGAAAATAATTTCCAATATACTTCTTTCGTTCTTTCACGACACTCTCATATTGACAATTAAACAAAAAGTGGAATTCATCTCCTATCTCACCACTTCCACACAGCTTACACACGCTTTCATCCCTCGGGATGTTCAAACACGTTCCTGGTGAATAGGTAACTTAATAATAATAATAATAATTGTCAGTAAGTACTGGTGTCACATGACTGATGTGAACCAGTTGATTGGCTAATGGCGATGCGCTAAAACTGTTAGCGCACTCTTGGAGTGCGCTAACTTTTCCACAGAGCGTATTCTTACGCCCTTTACCTAAGCAAGACTGTGCTCTCATCCTCAGAATTAATTACTGACATGTAGCTTATATTTTCCACAATACCAAATGACCATAAATTCCCTGCTTCTCAATTAAAGCAGAAGTGGGTTTTTTTCTGACAGATTGCATGTGCCTGTGCCACAGTGCGGCTGCCACTGATCTAAAAATACAAGCCGCTGTGTTTCATCTAATTCTCGCCGACTTGCATAGATTCTTCTCATCGTGTTAGTGGCATGTAGCTTATCATCCACATTACCAAATGATGAGTTAATATAATATTCCCACCCGCTAGCAGAAAACACAAGTGTTATTCCGATAACGTACCAGCTAGACCAGTTTGGAAGACTGACTCGATCGACTCTGTCATACGTAGCCGCACTGACTACACTGAAATACGACTGCATCAGTTCAGTAAATGAATGGTTTCCGAATTATTATTTCAAGGCAAGAACAATCGTAATCGAAAACGTGTAGGGTTCAGAACGTTCTTACCATTATAAGACTTATTACCAGCGTGCCTCGTGCGTGCAGACTCAGTCAGTGCAGACTGCATGCAGTGGTTTGATTGCCCTAGCAGACGACATAAACCCCGCTCAGCAAATTAACATGTTGGGCAAATGTGAACGAAAAAACGATGGGGATATAATACGTGTAGGGTTCAGAGCATTCTTACCGTTCATATTTAGTATCAGACTCCCCGATGAGTGAAGATACAACACGAGAAATATGCCACATTTGTTTTGAAAATGTGCGAACCGTCGAGTCCCGCGGCTTCGAGTCAATTCAAGGGGAGTCACTCCGCACAGTCAATCCGTCGAAGCTCGACTGGAGGTTTCGAATCGCAAATAATGAAGAGCACAGCCCTTTCTCCGAGTTCAAATGAGGTCTCTCTGAAAGATCATCACTGTTCAGATTAACGCTACACTGGAATTTACCAACAGAAATTAAAATGCGTGTGACGAAAGCACGACACACTTGAGACACCCCACACAAAAGTAGATCTTTACTGTACACGACCTGACCACACAGTTATGCCTATTCAAATGCGCGTTGCAAAATGTGCGCTTGGAATCTTCTTTTTTCTATGGCGGTACTGACAATATCGTTATTGAAACAATCCCAGTGCACTAAGGGATTTATAGAGCAAATCTCGAAAATAATTATTGAACTCAGCGCTATGCGCTTCGTTCAATAATGAATTTTCTCGATTTGCTCTATAAATCCCTTAGTGCACTGGGATGTCTCAATAACTTAAATAATAATAATAATAATAATAATAATAATAATAATAATAATAATAATAATAATAATTAAGTAGATGTGTACTGCCGGGCAGTACATACCCCAAGCGAAGTCGTCCATCTGTGTGTACATGATTCTCTCTCTCTCTCTCTCTCTCTCTCTCTCTCTCTCTCTCTCTCTCTCTCTCTCTCTGTCTTAAAATGTGTCATCGATGACGTGTTTTCATACTTGCTAATGCGGCAGGCTAATCATGACGTCAAATTGAAACTTCTTGAAGTCTCTCAGAAAGGGACATGAAAACCATGTGGGGGTTACTGGTTTGGGCTGAAAAAAACCCCAACTCCACCTAAAATTCAAGCGCCTATGGGGCTGAATTATGCAGCATAAATTGTGAAACATCAGGATATCTCACACTTTCAATTCTGCCATCATGTCAAATCTGACAACAAACCTACCCACAAAATGTCATAAATATCGGTGTAGAATTGAGACTTAACGGTTTTTAACTGCCAAAAATAAGTTTTTTTGACTGGAATAGTTTGTCTTGAAATTCAGTTTGGGACAACGGACCCACCCACTAAATTTCACAAAGATCGGTAAGGAAATGGAATTTAACGGTTTTTAACTGCCAAAATTATGTTTTTCTTCTGGAAAAGTATGGAGTGAAAATCAGTTGGGGACAACGAACCTACCCACAAAATTTCATAAATATCGATGAAGAATTGAGATTTAACGGTTTTTAACTGCCAAAAATAAGGTTTTTTGTCTGGAAAAGTATGTCTTAAAATTCAGTTTGGGACAACGGACCCACCCACTAAATTTCATAAAGATAGGTGAAGAATTGAAATTTAACGTTTTTTAACTGCCAAAATTATGTCTTTCTTCTGGAAAAGTATAGAGTGAAAATCAGTTGGGGACAACGAACCTACCCACAAAATTTCATAAATATCGGTGAAGAATTGAAATTTAACGGTTTTTAACTGCCAAAATTATGTTTTTCTTCTGGAAAAGTATGGAGTGAAAATAAGTTGGGGACAACAAACCTACCTTTAAAATTTCATAAGAATCAGTGAAGAAATAGGATTTAACGATTTTTTAACGGCCTTTAAATCATTGGTGATGTCATCATAACCCAGTCGTTGTAGTTGTCGTCGTAGTTGTTGGTGTTGTTGTTGTCATGTTCGTTGTCGTGATTGTTGTTGTTCTCGTGTTGTTGTTTTTGTTGTTGTTGTTGTTGTTGTTGTTGTTGTTGTTGTTGTCGTCGTCGTCGTCGATGTCATTTGTTGTTGTTGTTGTTATCGTCGTCGTCGTCGTCATCGTCGTCGTTGTCAGAGGTTATTTCTAAAGATTTCATTGATAGTCTTTGTTCTCGTCACCAAGACTTGCTAAGAACAAGCTTGGAACAGCAAGAGTTCCAAGAACAAGATTAGAACAACTCATTACATCATTACCAGTACGTCATTTGTATTTAGAACACACTTTAGAAAAAAACTCTTCAGCTACAAACCAGTCACCCTCACATGTCCGAGGTGTTTGTCTAAACCACTTACTGAAATGTTTTGAGGTTTAATGACCATACACATGTTGAACCGGTGAGTGTCTTCCGCTGCTTAATTCGCAAATAACTATTTTATTAAAGTCCGCTTGAAACGCTCAAAGATGAAATTCCATGTTAAAAAGTGACAAAAGTTTCACATTTTCCCGTTGTAACAGCTTCCGATGATATTATATGAAAATTCTGATCCTCTGAGAGGATTTCCCGAAACAAAATCAGTTTGTACGCCTAATTTTAATAGAATTGTCCAAACAGTGTCGCTAATATTGTGCTAAAAGATGAATTCTAGAACAATGTCCAGACAGACACCACTTGGCAAACAAATTTTCAGTGCTGGGAGATGAAAAAAAAAACTACCTCGCTACGCGCGGGCTCGGCCCGCGCTCCGCTTGGATAATAAATAATAATGGACATTTGCTATATAGCGCATAATCATAT
The DNA here is from genome assembly GCF_037325665.1 of Littorina saxatilis. Classification (NCBI taxonomy): domain Eukaryota; kingdom Metazoa; phylum Mollusca; class Gastropoda; order Littorinimorpha; family Littorinidae; genus Littorina; species Littorina saxatilis. The sequence continues at coordinate 28,896,444 of NC_090257.1, forward strand.
TTATGCTCAATGCGCTTCACAATATTAATGCCGTGTGAGATGGAATTTTTTACACAATATATCACGCATCCACATCGACCAGCAAATCTCAAGCCTAATAGGGCGAGCATTCACCTTTCACGGCCTTTATTCCAAGTCACACGGGTATTTGATGGACATTTTTATCTATGCCTATACAATTTTGCCAGGAAAGACCCTTTTGTCAATCGTGGGATCTTTAACGTGCACACCAAATGTAGTGTACACGAAGGGACCTCGGTTTTTCGTCTCATCCGAAAGACTAGCACTTGAACCCACCACCTAGGTTAGGAAAGGGGGGAGAAAATTGCTAACGCCCTGACCCAGGGTCGAACTCGCAACCTCTCGCTTCCGAGCGCAAGTGCGTTACCACTCGGCCACCCAGTCGATTACTTTACCTAAAATTTAATAATTTTTCTCTCAGTCAAACACATCAAATATTTGTCTAAACTAAACTCATTCTTATACAAACAGTAATTATAACAAACGCTATTGTTGGCAGATTCACTTTTCCAGCATTGCAAATATTGGTCTCACAGTCTTTGTTTTACAAGGCTCTTGAAGACATTTACTCCAAACGGCTGCGCAAACCACAAATCTAAAAACCCTAACTGGTTTAATAATGAAAAGGAATAGAGGAAAATTCCAATTTGACTGCACCAATTAAAGTTGGCAAATAAAGATGACCTACTTTCTCAACTCTGTGCCGCACGGGCTAACCGTGACTATCTTCTCTCTTGTACATTAGGCACACACAGAGGATATAAAAGAGAGACACCCCCTCCCCCAACAAAACAAATAAATGCCAACTGCGCTTTTCTCAACAAGTAATTAAAATGTCGTAGAATAATCAAAGAAAGAGCACTACATGATTTTTGAGAGTTGGGCAGAGTAACTTTCCCTGAGTAATTAACTTCCTGTCTTGGACATGTGCAGATGTCGGCGATGTGTAGTAAACGGCGCAACAGTGAACTGATCTCTCACTGCCCCTCTCCGTTTGCAGACTGTGCTTCTGAGTCTTGCAGTCGTGAAGCCGGATTCGTTCAAGTCTCTGGGCACGAAAAGAAACAACAACAACAAAAACGCCAATTAATTAAGTAATTTGTTCATTTAGATTCTAAACATTCTAATTAAAATTGAAATATTAATGAAATTAATGAAATAAAAATGAAGGCACTCTGTCTCATTCTTAATCATTTCCTATATCCAGAAATATTTTATAGATATGTAATTTTTACTCTAAAAATGGGCTTACAATTAACGGCACAGTCAGTAAGCCTCCCGTAAACCATCACAGATACTGTCAGGGTTTTACACACCAGTACATCATTTTCTGATTCCAAAAACATATAAATATGTAATATTTGGATTAAAAACAAGCTCTGAATATTAAAAATATAAAAATTATTATCAAAATTAAATTTTAGAAATCAATTCAAAAACACTTTCATCTTATTCCTTGTCGGTTCCTGATTCCAAAAACATATAGATATGATATGTTTGGATTAAAAACACGCTCAGAAAGTTAAAACGAAGAGAGGTACAGAAAAGCGTGCTATCCTTCTCAGCGCAACTACTACCCTGCTCTTCTTGTTAATTTCACTGCCTTTGCCATGAGCGGTGGACTGACGATGCTACGAGTATACGGTCTTGTTGAAAAACTGCTTTGCGTTCAGTTTCATTCTGTGAGTTCGACAGCTACTTGACTAAATGTTGTATTTTCGCCTTACGCGACTTTTTTTTTTTTTTTTTTTTATCAAATTGACTGACATTTTGGTCAAGCAATCTTCGCGTAAATATTAGTTAATAAGTTTGCTTAATAAAGTTCTCATCAAAATCGAATTTTCACCAACAGATTTTAAAATGATTGCATCGTACGTACTCCTCAATTTCTCCTGAATTCAAAACAATACTGTCGTGTTCTTCCTTTCGCCACTCTCAGTCGTAAAGGAGACACAACGAGTTGTGTAGGTTCTGTAGATTTATTAACAGACTAGCAGTTAAGCCCGGCTTCGCCCGGGAGTAAGCGGAGCCCTGTAGCAATTTAAGACGCTCGCTATCCCATTATCATTAGCTTTACCTCCTTTGTTTGGATACAAAAAAAAGTTATCTCCCTTACCTTCTAGAAATTTCTGGAACTGTCCAGTTAATTTTTCATTCTTCATTTCTTCCCCTCATAGGAGCAATAGCGAGTCTCTAATATCACTGGCATGATGTGCTTGCTACAGGTGAACAGTAGGCACTGAACTGGTCTTGCACCATATAGGCTGTATTCAATAAATGGGAGGTCCATAATCTGAGAAAGGAAACAATGAATCAAGAAACTAAAACCCAGGTGCACATCTGCGGCACCTAGGGAGTGTACGTGCACACTATCTTGTTCCTGCCTCTTGCCATCTCAGAGGTATGGCGACCACAGACAGACACACACACACACACACACACAGACAGACACTCTCTTTTATTTATATGTATATAGATGGAACAACGGTGACAATATCTCTCAGCACAGTGTAAGAAAGAACAAGTGCAAGACTGGTAAAGAACAACAATACGTGTGCGCAGCCCTACTTATATAGTTAATGGACATACGAGAATATTCGGGAAACATCGACACTAATCTGGTTAGATCTACACAGTTCCGTCTGCCGTATACGCTTACGTCATGAGTGACTGCGCACTAAATCAAAGTAAGTTCCATAATGTTCTTTATCCTTCCATTCGATTCCAGTGGTATCTAGCGAGCTCCACAACACGTCCCCACCTAAACTGATGCTACTCCTCAAGCATCAACAGCAAAGTCTCTCTGTGGGTTTGCGTGTTCTCTTTGACCGTCTTGGATTGTCTGGTCCATACTCTGGAACGGATGGGGTACCTTTAGGTTTGGACTGTCTCCGAGTTTGTGGCACAGTTTCCATGGGGTGATCTGTTACAATTTCAGAAACAGTGTCCACTTCCTCACCAGGTTCATTGTCTTCCTCAGTGGTGTAGCGTGGCTGTAGCTGTTCCCAGTGTCGTCTCCATACTGGACCATGAGGAATGACCATGACGTTGAAGCAGCGAGTACCCAGAGACTTCTTGACGACTGCTGGTACCCATCGGGGTTGTTTGTCTCGGCGAGGTCCATGGTACAGAGCATACACAGGATCTCCGGCCTTGTACTGTCTGGTTACCTTGACGACAGCTTTCGAGTCTGGAGTCATCTGAGACTTGGATGCCTCCTTGGATTGCTTGCCCTGAGCGATGTGGGCTGGCGAGGGCAGCAGAGTGTCGATCCTTGTCCGTAACTGCCTGGAATTCAAGAGTTCACTCGGAGAGAAACCACAGGATGTCGGCGTTCTCCGGTACTGCATCAAGAACTCTTGAAGAGCACGCTTCGGTGGCAAAGAAGATTTTCTCAGTGCTTGTTTGAATGTCTGCACCAAACGTTCGGCGGCTCCATTGGTAGCAGGATGATATGGTGCCCCTGTCAGGTGCGTGATCCCCCGTTCCTTGCACCAGCTCTGAAATTCTTCAGAAGTGAAGGTCGGCGCGTTGTCAGTGACAAGTGTGTGAGGCAATCCAAAATGAGCAAAATCTTCTTCCAGCAGGTCTAGAGTGGCTCTAGAGGACGTGGATGACGTAGGATGAATGCATGGATACTTGGAGTAAGCATCCGTGATCACCAGCCAGTCTCTACCCATGAAGTTGATTGCATGGTCCAGGTGTAAGCGGCTCCACGGCTTTTCTGGTAGCATCCATGGGTGAACTGGAGGCTTGGATGGCTTGTTCTGATGTTCACCGCACGAGTCACATCGTCGAGTAGCCATCTCAATAGCAGCATCGATACCGGGCCAGTAAACAGCAGTTCTTGCCAACTGTTTCATGCGTTCCATGCCGAAGTGTCCGAGATGCAGCAGATCAAGGATCTTGGACTGCAGGCTCTGTGGAATCACCACTCTCAATCCATGGACGAGGCATCCGTGGCAGATACTGAGAGTCCGACAACTTCCGGAACTTGTTGACATCTTCATTGATCTCAGCGTTCTTTGGTGGCCAGCCTTCACGGACGTAGCGCATCACAGTAGATATCACTGGATCTTTTCCTGACTCTTGACGGAGGATATTGGCATCCACAGGCTGGACTTGAAGACTGAGAACCTTGATGGCACACACCATGTCCATGTCTTCACCACTTTCCTCCCTGTCGAAATCGATGTCATCTCCGTATGGCAAGCGACTAAGGGCATCTGCATTGCCATGATCCGCTGTTTTCCGGTACTCGATGGTGTAGTTAAACTGGTTCAGCCACAGGGCCCACCGAGCTAATCTGTTAGCTGCGAGCAGTGGAGTCCCTTTCTTTGGTCCGAACAGTGATGTCAGTGGCTTATGATCTGTCACCAGTATGAACTGACGTCCGTAGAGAAACTGGTAGAACTTCCGCAAGCCAAAGAAGATGGCCAGGGCTTCCTTGTGGATTTGGCTGTAGTTCCTTTCTGCAGCCGTGAGAGTCTTGGACACGTTGTCGATTGGGCGCTCGCTTCCATCTGGATAGCGATGAAATAGGACTGCTCCAATTCCAACGTTGGACGCGTCACAAGCTAGTCCCAAAGTCTTGTTTGGATCGAAGTGTACCAGAACTTGATCCGAGGAAAGCACATTTTTCAACTGTTCAAATGCTGCCTGTTCCTCATCTCCCCACTTCCAGGGGTTCGCCTTCTTCGTCAGGCGGTAGAGCGGCTCTGCCATGCTGGCCAAGTTAGGGATGAACTTCCCGTAAAACTGAACTGAGCCCAAGAAAGACTTCAAGCTTGAGACGTCCGTAGGGGCTGGCATTTTCAAAACTGCCTCGACCTTCGATCCTTTAGAGATCCCTTCAGCCGATAAGGTATGTCCAAGGTATTCCACACTGGCTTGTGCGAACTTGCACTTTTCACGACGACATCTGAGTCCTTTGTCGTTCAGACGAGTGAGCAAACGTTCCAGGTTGCTCAGGTGGTCGTTGGCGTCTTTCCCGCTGACTAGTATATCATCTTGGAAGACGGCAACACCAGGTAGATCACAGGTCAGGTTTTCCATGATCTCTTGAAAGTAACCAGGTGCTGACTTTATCCCGAAAGGAAGTCGTTGCTGCAGGAGTACCCCACGGTGAGTGCTGAGGGCTAGCCTGCGTTGACTCTCTGGTGCCAGCTTGATCTGGTTGTAGGCATCAGCAAGATCGATCTTGGTGTATCCGAATCCACCTCCTAGCTTCTGCATCAGTTCCTCTGGGAGTGGCATTGGATGACGGTGATCTTCAAGCTGATCATTGATGCCCACTGAGTAGTCACCACAGATCCATAGCTTGGGCTTCAGGGTGCCCGAGGTTTGTGCCTTACGAATTGGTACCACTGGCGTTCCGTGTGCGCAGTTTCGTATAAAAATTATTTTCCAAATTTCCCCACTGTGTTTTATAAAATAATCATATTATGAAAGCACATACATTCTTATCTTAGTTGTTATGTATTCATTGTTAGCAAACATCGGCATTATTCATGTTTTACTTTAAACGCAATCATTGTTATTTATAGATCACAGGCACTTGATGTAAGTAGGTCACACACGTGTGAATGTTGTGCCCAGTCCTTGTTTTTGTTTCTGTTATTATTTTAGTTAGCAGGTCTAGTTGAGCACGTATTAAGTATCATGTACCCACTACTAGTCATTGTGCATTTTAGTTAATGGACTGATGATGTCATTTGTATGGAGTCGACGCACGTGCGAGGATATGTATGTGTGGGAGGGGGGGGGGGGGGCGCGGGAGATGGAAGCTTGCTGTATGTTATGTAATGTATATATTGTGTGTGATACGTGGAAATGTGATACTATTTATTTGCATGTATGATACAGGTACAAATGTGATAATTGTAGGCTTATACTAGTGATTACTGTGTGTGATACATGAAATGTGATATGAATGCTGTTTTTATATGTTATACTCTTACTTTCTCCCAAGCGCAAGACAAATTCTTCTATGAAAATTGAAGCCAATAAAATTTGAGTTGAGTTGAGTTGAGTTGAGTATTCGTTGAACTGGACTGGCTTCCAGACTCCTTTGGCGATGCCTTCTTCGTAGCCTTTGGCGAGGTCATCACGAAGAGCGAAAGGTACCGGACGTGCCTTGTGAAAAACCGGCTTCGCATCAGACTTGAACTTCACGTTCAGTTCGAAGTCCTTGAGACATCCCAATTCTTGTTTAAAGAGATTTGGGAATTTATCAGACAGTCTGTGACAATCTCGCTGCAGGGCAGCATAAGGCGCGTTGGAGGTCGCTGGATGCGTAGGTTTTGCACCCTCACTCTTAGCGTGACTCTCTATGCTCCTCAGTCCTAGAGCATTGTCCACAGAAATTCCCAGTCTGGATTGCGTTGCGTCCTAGCAGATTCAGATGAGGGATCTTGGTGACGATGTACGGAATTGAGCTTTGCTTACCAGTCACTGGATCCTTGGTTTGGCCCATGAAAGTTCCCAGCACGGGCAGGTCGTGCTTGCTGGCAGACTCGTAACGATGTGTGACGTCATCCAGCTTCGGTTTTCCTAGTTGTCTCCAGACCGGAAGAGAAACAAAATTTCCCGTAGTTGCGGTGTCCAGTTCCATGGTGAACTGTCGGTCCTGGATTGTTATGGGTACATCCAACCTAGGAGTATCTTGGGGAACTTCACCGAGGATCGCGTTGACAAGCTCTGCTTTCGTGACTCTCTTCACGGAAGCCTGGGAATGTCGTTCCCGATTCTGATGTTGCTTTTTTCTTCAGACAGCTTCCAAATGTCCTGTGACGTCACAGTATCGGCATTTGGCTTCTTTGTAGGGGCAGTCTGTTGCTTTGTGGGCCTTTCCACATCGGTAGCACTTCCTGTCTGTGGAATTAGACTGCTTGTGGTTCTTTCGTGGACCCGTAGTCTTGTTTTGGTGGACCTTGTTGACTGGCATGGTCTTGGAACCGTAGACAGTTTCCTTGGCAACCTTCGCTGCGTCTTCAGTCTCAATCGCGACTTGGACAGCACGTGCGAAATCCAGCTCTGTGTCCTTGATCTTGAATAGAGCCTTTAAGACAGCCTCATTGTTGACAGAACATATGAATCTCTGTCTCAGAGCTTCGTCTTGTGGGTTTTTGATCGAAGGAAAGTCACAGGTAGCGGCGTCTTGGCGTATGCGCGCTGCTAACTCCTGGAGAGTTTCGCCTGGCTTCCGTTTCATGTCACTCCAGAACTTGAAACGTTCCCGCACTAAGAAGAGTTTCGGGTCGAACTGTTCTTTCATGAATTTGACAATTTCGTCCATTGTCAAACTGTTGATGTCCTTGGGCGGATTTTGCTGAGTAGCCAGATTTGCCAGTTGTTTGTAGACCGTAGCAGTCTGATTCGTCAAGAAAACTTGAGCCTTGCGCTGCTCCGGCACGGAGTTGGCGACCACAAACGTGCAAAATCTTGACCAGTAGTCAGGCCACAGTTCCGATGTTGCATCAAACGCAACAAAAGATGGGATTGCAGCTGCCTGTGTAGTAATGGGAAAACGTAGATTCGAAGCACTCGGATCGTCGTAGCTTTCCTCCCTGGCAGGAGCTGCGGCACCACTGAACGCTTTCATCATCATCTCCATCTGGTGCATTTGTTGCTCCATATCTTCTTTGTGCTGGCGTTGCTGTTGCTCCATCTGCTCCCTTAGAAGCGTTATCAGCTGCTCTGTTTCCGTCATTTTGCAGTTATAAGTCACTCCGAATAGACAAGGGAAATAACTGTCGGCGACGTCAGTTGTCGTGTTTTTCCTTTCGCCACTCTCAGTCGTAAAGGAGACACAACGAGTTGTGTAGGTTCTGTAGATTTATTAACAGCTGGAACAACGGTGACAATATCTCTCAGCACAGTGTAAGAAAGAACAAGTGCAAGACTGGTAAAGAACAACAATACGTGTGCGCAGCCCTACTTATATAGTTAATGGACATACGAGAATATTCGAGAAACATCGACACTAATCTGGTTAGATCTACACAGTTCCGTCTGCCGTCTACGCTTACGTCATGAGTGACTGCGCACTCAATCAAAGTAAGTTCCATAATGTTCTTTATCCTCCCATTCGATTCCAGTGGTATCTAGCGATCTCCACAACAAATATACTGTTCAAAAAAAGAAACGCATAGCTTGTAATATTTGGTTAATTTAGTTATATGGCTACAAGGATATCCACCAAACTGCAGAAAATGTTTATCTGGTCGTCGACCTTTCGTCCATTGCCACAAGTGAGCTCTGCACGTGACGCATGCGTTATCAGTGGCTACAATGTCAAAATTGCTCATTTGGCATGACCACTCGTCATGCTTCAGTGTAATCTCGTGAAACTCGGGGAATATTGAGCTCTCATCATGTCTTCCAAAACCCATAAAAGCGGATTGTTCGCCACAAAGAAATCAGACGACAATTCAGCGACGAAAGATGGCCCGATTGAGCAGAGAAGACCGCCAAATTGCATTGGGTCGTTTACAAGCAGGCCAAAGTCAAAGTGCAATCGCCAGGCACTTCCACGTGTCCCAGAGCACCATCAGTAGACTGTGGGTCAGGTTTCAAGCCACTGGCTCCGTTGCTGACTTGCCACGAGCGGGAAGACCAAGGGCGACAACTGCTGCTCACGACCGCTTCATACGGCTCCGCCACCTCCGGAATCGTTTCCTGTCGGCCTCATCTTCTGTCCAGGCTCTCCCCGGGCCACACCGATTATCGGACCAGACCGTGCGGAACCGCCTGCATGAAGCTGGTTTGAGAGCTCGCAGACCTCACAGAGGAGCTGTCCTCACCCGCCGCCATCGCCAGAACCGAGTGCAGTGGGGCAACCAGCACCTTCGCTGGACCGTCCGGAATCACTGGAGACACGTGTGGTTCAGCGACGAGTCCTACTTCCTGCTCCAGCGACATGATGGTCGGAGGAGGGTCTACCGGAGAGTAAACGAACGTTACGCGCCCAACTGTGTGGATGAGGCACCCGTTCATGGTGGTGGAGGCGTCATGGTGTGGGGGGCGATCAATACCGCTGGAAGGAGCACCCTGGTGCACGTCCAAGGGCGCATAACTGCCCAGCGATACGTGGAGGAAATTCTGCGCCCACACGCCCTTCCTCTTCTGGCTGACCAGGATGCCATATTCCAGCAGGACAACGCTCGCCCGCACACAGCACGACTCACCACCCAGTTCCTCACCGACCACCATGTCCAGGTGCTTCCCTGGCCATCCATGTCGCCAGACATGAACCCGATAGAACACCTCTGGGATGAATTGGACAGACGTGTGCGCAGGCGAGAAGAAGCGCCGGCAAATCACCGCGATCTATTGCAGGCACTTCAGGAGGAGTGGGACACCATCCCACAGCAAGATATCCGGCATCTGATCCAGTCCATGTCCAGAAGGTGCCGGGCAGTTGTTGCTGCCCAAGGCAGTCACACCCCCTACTGACTTGACAGCCTCGGCACCCAATCGTATTGATTGACTGATTGATTTGAAGATGCAAATGAACTGTGTGTGCATTCAACTGTGTCCATACCAAATTTCAAACAAATAATCTAAATATTGGATTTTCTGTTAATTTTTTCGAAAAATAAAACAAATTTGGCAAGTAGCAACTATGCGTTTCTTTTTTTGAACAGTATACATATGTTATGTTTACTCTAAAAAAAAATGTGCTCAGAATTACAGCGGAGACTAACGTGACCCGTCTCGGTCTTTGGGTGTGGTTAGTCGAGACTATATCTTAATATAGTCTCGGCGAGTCTCGGCGATGACTGTTTTTGTGTGTTAATCCTTTGCTTTGATGCCGACAGCTTGACTAAATGTTTTTATATCGCTTCACGCGACTTGTTTTTCTTTGTTTCATTATGTGTATGTCTCTGCACCGCTGTAAAGACCATTAGGTCGACGTACTCAAGAATGTGTTGACTATAAGTTAGTATTTTCAGTACACGTTTCATAACCCAACCTTTCAGCCTTGTTCTTTTATTCTTGATTGGACGTTAGCAGTCTATCTGTGTCGGTTTATTGGTTAATTCTGATTTGTGTGCACGTGTCGCGTTTGTAAATAAGTGCGTGCGTACTGCGTGTTTTTGTGTGTGGCTTGTGTTTTTCCTCTTTCTTTTTGTGTGTGTGGCGGTCGCGGTTGTGGCGGTGGAAACAGACTCGAGGTACTTGTAACAGCAGTAAAACTTACCATTTGATCTTTGCACGTCTATGTCATTTGAACGTTCTTGCTCAACATCATCTACTTCTTCCGGTGATGCAGGAAAAGGTGCAGCAGGGGTTTCAGTAATAGTAGCAGCACGTATTAGTTCCTGAGCCGCCTCTGTTGTCGGAATGGTAAAGAATAATAATGACGTTATGTTTGGGTTCCTACTGTTGAAAATAACAGGTGCTTGAAGCTTACACATGGTTACGTTTGAGCGTTAAAATCTGCACACATTATGTACTGAGGAGTCATTCAAACCCGGACATTTTTTATTTAGGTGCCACACTGGTCCTCTAATTATTACTGTAGTTTGCATTTTCCAGTGTCATTTAGACCCACCAGAAATGGCTATAACAGTGACATTTCCTAATTAGATGGCAACAATTTAAAATTATGTGGCTCTTCGGGTGAACATAAGATCGAATAAATAAAATTAACCAAAATTCAAAATGAAGACTGTGGGAAACCACTATCATCCTTGCTTGACGCAACCGTGTATATAACCAAGTGATGTGTCCATTCACGCTAAGCCATGTTTCTTTGAGATTAAAGGCACAGTCCACCTCGTGAAAATAGTTTGGCTCACTGTCTCAGACCTGGCCAGGCTTTTACATTTGATAAGGGTGGATAAGACTATCCCCCCACTTGGTCATGGCAAAACATGATTGACAGTCTTGGTGGTATCTGTTCGCAGTGGGACATTTTTTTATAATTATTTTCGTAAAAGTCACTGGTGGCTTTTCAAGAAATAATTTCATTAAAAAGATTCCAGCTAACCCAAAATAAGCTGTTTCCGTGTTGCTTTTGTGAATGAAAGCTTCCTGATCTTCCTCACAGGGAATTGAGCATAAACCTAAAATATACGAGATTAGACATTGCAATATAGTCAGCAGTTGGGACTGGTGAAATCGAAAGTCAACTGAGAGAAGAAATTAAGCGTTATTGAACTAGAATAAAGACAAAACGATAGAATTAAAAATAAGAAAAAGAAAATGAAAGAAACCAAAAAAAGAAAGAAAGAAAGAAAGAAAGAAAGAAAGAAAGAAAGAAAAAAAAAATGTCAGAGAACCAATTGAAATTGGGCAAATATAGCTTGAATAAAATAACTCGGGTATGAGATCGTGAGTTGAGGTACACAAAGTGTCGCAATGATTTTGTTGTGTGTGTGTGTGTGTGTGTGTGTGTGTGTGAGTGTGTGTGTGTGTGTGTGTGTGTGTGTGTGTGTGTGTGTGTGTGTGTGTGTGTGTGTGTGTGTGTGTGTACCGTTTATCTTATTAACTAGGGTAAAACAACAATACATTTACCTTCTTGCTTACTGTTTGGGGTTTCAGTCATCTCTGCTGGCCGTTTTTTGGTTTTTTTGCGCTTGCGGATGTACATTATTACCACACCAAGTATTCCGAAAGCAAATATAAGAGGGCAAACAATCGAGCAAGTAATTGTACAAGTTGCCGATTTCTCTTCAGACGCACTGGCAATTGTGGGAGTAGTCGATTTCACTTCAGACACGCTGGAATTGCAGGGTGTTTGCAGTGTGACTGATGCTGGGACAGGACACAGACAGTCCTTCTCATCTTGTCCGGAGCAGGAAGTGTGGGGAACGTGGCACGTGTAAATGTAGTCAAACTCATAATTAGGCTTTTCCCGCAGGATAACAGTTAAGATGAAGTTCGGCTTGCCCATCGTTAGAGATACTGCAAGAAGGTCTTCCTTTGGAAACGATATGTTCTGTTGTCCGTCAGTAACTAGCAGCGGCTGACGTGCTAGTAATTGTTTTTTGTCTTTGTTGATGGAAATTCGTTGAATGCTTGCGTAGGTGAACTTGGTCGGTTGTTCTTGATACCATGTTACATGCAGCTTATGACCATTAATTTTCACCCAACGAAAGCCTTTGGGTTTCGTTTTCATTGTGGGTTGGCCATTCGTTACTATCTGGGATGACATCTTGGACGCCTGGTTTGCATCTGAGTTTGTTTTATCGATATCACAGTAGAAAATCTCAGCGTTGTTGCTGCTTGTCATCGGCAAAAAGACAGACAAAGATGGATCTTTGTTGCCAAAGCTTCCAGAGAATGAGGCACTTGACAAGGGTGGAAGATAAGCAGAGAGATTTGGAGGATCACTTGATCTTTCCAAATGGTTGTTCATAATGGCTAGAGTCACGTTGCTACCATGTCGTAGCCAGATTATCCGAAGGTCAGTAACTTCTTTCCAGTGCGACCCTTCCGGTGGAGGCTCACAAATTAAATGGATGACATCCACCTGGGTCCGGTCTGCCATCCATGGCCTAGGTGGTTCTGTTGCGCTACAAAACCTGGCGAGGATCATCAAGAAAAGTGAAATCGTCCGCCTTGTTTTCATTTTTGCAAGCCCAAAAATGCTCCCGCTGAAACAAAGTTCCAAATTATCGATTAGAATCGTGGTTTTATGTTTATTTCAGGTTTCAAAAAGCTAGTATAATTTTTTTTAAGTACACAACAACAACAACAACAACAACAACAACAACAACAACAACAACAACAACAACAACAAAGCTTAGTTTACGAAACATTAAATCATATAGACATGATAATCTCCAGCGAAAGAGAGTATAGGCACAGTCATCCTCCCGTAAACCATCACAGATACTGTCAGGCTTTTACACACAGTGCAAACACCCTTACATTTGAACGCTCACCGAACGGGAACATCCTGGCTGCTTTCCGTCGAGAGTGAGAAATTTTCAAAGAATTTATTTTCGTGGACCGTCTAATCGCTCGCTTTCTTTGAAGCCAGCCGCCGCCGTCAAGTTCGTGTGACTCGCAGCCGTTTGTTGCGTTTTAGAATCAAGAGGTACACAATGACGTGCTATTGTAGATACAGCCAGTCGCATTGAAATCACAAACTGACGATTAAATTGTAAAAAAAAGGAAAGTGGATCACACGGGTTCACGATGGCTCGATGGGTTAGATAAGCCACGAAATCTGGTGTGTGGTTTACGCGAGCTAAATAGCAATTCAAACGAACTGTTTCATTTAAAGGCACAGTAAGCCTCCCGTAAACCATCACAGATTCGGTCAGGCTTTTGCACACAGTACAAACACCCTTTCATTTAAACACTCACCGATTGAGAACATCCCAGGTGCCCTCCGTAAAGAGCAAACAATTTTCAAGTCAAAGAATTTATTTTTGCGTGGTTTATCTTACCCCTGAGCCATCGTGAACCAGTTTCCCTTTTACACAATGTAGTCGTCACTTAGCATGGTAAGTAAAATACTTGATCACGTTTATGTACATAATATCACGAGAATGAAGCGGCTTTTAAAACTTATGCAGAGAGTTGCACTTGTACATTTTTTGTGTTCTAACAACACTATTTTGCAATGCTTAAAGCAATGGTAGGCCACATACTTAAAACTCAAAGAAGCTACCTGGAAACGTCAGTTAAGGTTGCTTAAGGTAAACAAAATCTACTTGTGCCCAAAACGTTACATATACCATCTTGTTCATAGAATAATTTGCATAATTCAATCCGTTTGAATACACGACTATTAGTTTACAGTTTCATTCATTACTTTAATTTTTATGTTGGCATTCAGTTCGCATTCCCGAGCCATTCAGTGCAATCAGTGAGACATAAAAGCTACACACTTTGGCATCTCTACATTATGATAGCAGAGAAGAAGGGCTCCTTATGAATGAAATATTTCTTCTTTTTTTAACAATTACGAGTGACGTCATGTCTCGCCGGATGAATTAGATTATTTGTGTGTACTTTAATTGTTGATAGCCAGTATATTTAAAGCCGCATTATCTATTGCCCATAGAGGCGTTCAGTAAGTCAGATTAGAGAGACTAGCAGACGGTCATATAATATTCACATTCCAACTCACTAACGGTTACACGCTAGCAACCAAGGATTAAAAAGAAACAAGTCTTACATGATTTCCAAGAAACACTGACGAGTCGACAGTAAATGTGATCTACTTCGAAAGACCAGCACAGAAGATAGACCACCACAGAAGTAATATGTCGGTATATAGGGCGCTGGTTCATATTTCAGTAACACACACAATTGGCCTTCCCTTTGTGTAACAAATACACGCCTAAAAACAACCCAGCTGACGTGGGTATTTGACATCCTCTTTGCGCGCTGCTCAAGTTAAAAGTTACCCACTTCAGGGTTCGCCAAACTAAACGGTATGCGGTTTTCAAACAGTGATAAATTAAAACACTTAAAATTAAAAAAAACCAAAAAAAACAAGGGAATATTAAGTCCAACAAAACTCGGTCGCACTGTCGCAGGTACAGTCGAACCTGCTGTGGCTAACCCCTCTCCACAACGTTCGCCTGCCCATTACAGGGCCGGACTAGGCGAAGAGGAGGGGGGGGGGGTTGCCAGTGGTGGCCCAGGGGGATGTTCCCCCTGGCGGGGTCAAGGGGCAGAGCCCCTTGTGGGGGTCAGGGGGCGAAGCCCCCTGAAGCTGATGGGTAGGTCATATTCTGAGAAAGGAAAATGGTTGCTCCTTGCATGACACGGCATAAAATAAACAATAATAAAAAATGTTTTAAATAAGTGAGGTACATGTTTAGGCGCAACCCCCATAACCCCCCCAGTAGTCCGGCCCTGCATTACCTCCCCCCCCCCCCCCCACTGGCACATACACACTCACCCCAAAGGATTCTCGTCTCGATTCCCCCTCTATGTTAAAACATTTAGTCAAAACTTGACTATTAATGTAAAAAAAAAAAGGTAGCGCCGTATACTGTATAGCAGCTAGCTTTCCCCACGGAGAAAGCAGCGCAAATGTCCTGGAGGGTTACCTCACAGGACTATATAAATCTTATCACATATATATAATCACGGGCGTTCACATAAAAGATTAAAGGCACAGTAAGCCTCCCGTAAACCATCACAGATACGGTCAGGCTTTTACACACAGTACAAACACCCTTTCATTTAAACACTCACCGATTGAGAACATCCTAGGTGCCCTCCGTAAAGAGCAAACAATTTTCAAAGAATTTATTTTTGCGTGGTTTATCTTACCCCTGAGCCATCGTGAACCCGTGTGATCCAGTTTCACTTTTTCACAATGTAGTCGTCAGTAATTTGAATGCGACTCGCTGTGACCTTATCTGCAATAGCACGTTATTAAGTACCTCTGACTATGCACGAAACAAACGGCTGTGGTTCACAAGAACTCTAGCGATGGCTTTTGACTGTTGAGAGGAACAGCGATATACATAAACCGTCGTCTGCTACGACCCTTGCGTGACCCTGCTTCCGGGCCGAAGGGAAGTAACTCCTTTTTGACCTGAGTTCAGGATGGGTCCAAAAAGTGTTCGAGACAATCTGCAAAATTAATTCTTTAAAAAATTGCTCGCTCTTTACGTAGGGCACCTAGGATGTTCCCGTTTGGTGAGCGTTCAAATGGAAGGGTGTTTGTACTGTGTGTAAAAGCCTGACAGTATCTGTGATGGTTTACGGGAGGCTTACTGTCCGGGCGTGATTTCCGGTATATTCATAACAGCCAGCACCAAAACGAGGCGCCAGTATTGTTAAAGGCTAAGTCCACGAAAATAAATTCTTTGAAAATTTCTCACGCTCGACAGAAAGCAGCCAGGATGTTCCCGTTCCGTGAGCGTTCAAATGGAAGTATGCTTGTGCTGTATGTAGACGCTCGGGGAGTACGTGATGGTTTACGGGAGGCTTACTGTGCCTTTAACAGTAGGTAGTCAAAAGCCTCTTTCCCGAGTTGTCCCAAAGCCGGTGTTATCCCGTTTTGCTAAAGGTTCACACATGATTTCTGGTGTAATTACGTACCGCATGTAATACAAAACTGAATGAAACAAAAGTTTGAAGTCTTATCTTGGTTTCTGTGTTGATGGTTGTTTGTATTTGTTGAGCTAGAACAGATAACAACTCTCAAACCGAGGGCCCAGTGACCACCGGATGCCATTACGTCACGCTCTGTGGCATGTCAGGCATGACAGTATGCTCACACAATCTCAGAGTGCTTCGCGTTGTTTCATCGGGTGACCGAAAAAGCTTTGTTTCTCAGCTTCATTTACATGTAACATTAAGCGGGATCGGACGTTGGCGAGAAAACGTGCAAAGCAAATGAAATATCTGATATAATTTTTTGGAAGTTTTGCGATTTACAATCGATTTCAAAAGGATATCATCAGAAAGAAGAGGTATTCGACTAATTAATGCGGTAATTTTCTTGCCTAAACGTTATTTGTACGCCGAGCACTTTACGGGAGAAAAACGTAAACAAAGCCGTTTGTGCAACCCAGTCACCCTGAGCCGTGATGGCCGAAGCTTGTTCACGGCCCTGTCGAGCGACTGAAGACATCGCTGATTCTCGGCCTCGTCCATGCGAATCATGGAATCTCAAAGCTCTTGTTGGTGAGGACAGTTCTTAAGAATCCTGATTCATATTGTTTTTATCAGTTATAAATAAAATCTGTGCGGATACATGCGAGTAATGCCGATCGCATGTGCAGAGATCGGTCGTCCATTGATGGTGTTCATATCGACCACCTGTCTGTTATGACCACTTTTGGCCAATCCCTTGCGTGCTCGTTGTACTAATCAAACCAAGCACAAGAACACATTCATACCCGTATGAACAGCATGTTAAGTCCCAACAATATTGTCAGAACTTATAAACTACTGATTTTCTGTCTGTTATGTTCATGTTTGCTGGTAACATGCCGAATATTACCGCTCAACATTTTAACAAATCTTCTAACGTTTGTAGACCGGGGAACGCATACTGTCGGCCATTGGGTACTCTGTTGTAAACCACGTACAGGCTAAATTCCGTAATTCTAAATAACACAAAATCGTATAATGTGTATACTTACCTTCAAAAATAAGTGAGCTCCTGGGTTTTGTGTAGAAAGAATAGCACTGTTGAGCAAGGTTTGCACTTATTAGAAAACTGGGACATTGACTAGACATTCCAACCCTTGCCTTCTATTATAATTATGTTCATTGGCTTGCATAGACTCTAAATATAGGTCACTGGTTCATTGTTTCCCTGTGCAGGTATGCAAGTGACGTCTGTTGCTTGCCACCCATTTGTTCAGCTACGAGGTCTATCTTTGCACGCTCCGCTACGCACAGTCGAAAAAGAGGCATTCACATCAAACATTATATACTGAATTCTATCGGGCACTTGGAACCCCTCATTTCTCAGGAACAGTCTCGGCGCAAATACATAAGAGTTGGAAACTGAGAAGTAAGCGATATATGATACAACCGGTTTTTTGGCTCACGAAGTGTAGCCTATGCGATCGTAACTTTGTCTGTCTGTGCGTTTGTGCGTGCGTGTGTGTGTGCGTGTGTGTGTGTGTATGTCTGTGGTAGAAACTTTAACATTTCCGAGTCTATGTGTGAGTGGTTATCCAAGACTATGGATAAAGCTCGCATAAGATTACGTCACGGTCAAAAGTGTTTGACGTCAATTAATGCATCATGACGGCATGCCTCCCTGTAGTCTTTCTCTCTCGCGTGGTGTGTGTGGTCTCGGTCATTGTTATTTTGAGCGGGCCGAGACTATTTGGCAGTCGTGTAGTAGGCTACATGCAGACACAGACAGATCTAGATCTAGTGTCTCTCTTTCTTGCACAGTGTCACCTAAGCTTACTGTGTGTGTGGGTGTGTATGTGTGACGGAGTGATTGAGTTTGTGTTACTGTTTGTCTATTTCTTACGTGAGCCTTGAAGGCTTCGCCTCTTGTTTCTCTAACGTTCGCGTTTGAGGAGCGAAAATACCTCGGGCTTATAGTGATACATATCGTGGAGTTGTGTAAGCTACACTATGTGCAACGCAAACACAAAGCCTTTCGCCTAAACTCTAGAGGGTTTAAGCCACCCGTGGTTAACGTCAAGGCGATGTGTGGCACTAATATTAAACTTGGAGAATACATGGAATAACCTGGTTTTCAGTCTTGGTAGTTATTGAAGTGATTAATAACAATGAATGAACAATTTGTAAATATTAATGGACACAGATCGCCGTTGCTATGGAAACAACCGCCATATTGGTTACAGTTTTTTTTCTTGTTTGCGTTACTTTTGTTATCTATTTTGTGTCCTTAACTCTACCCTTCAATCTTTTCAATCCTGATACATTCCGTTTATTTTGTTTCCTTTTTTTTATATATATATTTTTTTTAACCATTTCCCTTTTTTTCATGACAAAGCGGTTTAGCACGGTGGTATGTTATGATAAAAACGCGACTACACAAAGCTCACATCCGCGTCTGCAAACTAAACGGCGAGGACTCACTGTATTAGCCAATAACAAGCACACATACTCAAACCGCAGCGCAAACGTAAACATAAGTACAACTTGAAGAAATCAATATAAACTTGGCCAAAATATTATTGCAACAAATTTCGCCCCCAAATTAAAGCATTAATTCCCGTGTAATTTCATTAAAACTTGATATTCCAGTTAAGGCCGTTCACTTGACTATCAGGATCACTTTTTGGATTAAAGATATATGTGACCCTCCACCACGAAATGAGTCGCATGTCACCTCGCGCGGTTCTGCGCTAGGCTTGATATAAGTCCGGAGAGTGTATGGTAACAGTGTGAGGGTCACCTTAGTCACAGGCGTATAACTCAAACAGTTTCCGCTCTTTTCTAAAACGGTTTTCACCACTGGATAGAGCATAACAAACTCGTTAGGAAAATGTAAAAATATGAAAATCATGCAAAGGTGACATGCGACTCATTCCGTGGTGGAAGGTCACATATTTTACAGGGATCACGTGACCGCCGCTCAAATAAGGGTACTCTCAAAATCGACCTTTCAAAAACGGAAGGGCCCAATTAAAAAATCGACAAAAAATCACTATAGGCAACACTTTGCAACTTTACTTTGTGTGCAATGCTATTCCTACTGATGCAGGTGTCGATCGCAAGAGCGGTCAAAAACGGGACTTTTTGCGTCATTTTGTAGGGGTGTCATAACAAAATGCGCTGTACTTTAGCAATGACTTGGTGGATTGCTTTGAGACTTTCAGAATATTTTAACAACATACTAGAAATGCTTTGAGGGTAATTTTGGATCGTTACAGATATTTTGTCAGATGTGACGCAATGTTTCGGAAAAAGTTGTTAAACTCGTCATAGCATTGTTCACTTATGTCCAAAAAATGCATGACTTTGCATGTCTACAGATAAATGATTCATACAGATACTGTGGAAGTTTCATTTGCGTGTAATCACTGGTGTACATTTGCTAGTCATGCAAACACATGAGAAAAATATGGAACGTTCAAGCTGTTTTCCTCTGACTGCTGTTGTCGCTGCGTGCCTCTCAAAACATGCTGCGGTCAGGCTTGGCTGGGCATCGCTGTGGCACCAGATTCATCCCTTAAATATCAAGCGTGTTTACAAACCTAGCAAATTTGCGTCAGTGCATATACGCACATAACACTTTCGCAGTGTGTGTATCAATCATTTGTCTAAAGATATGCGAAGTCATGAAGTTTTTGGACACAAGTCAACAATCATATGACGAGTTTAACGACTTTTTTTCAAAACATTGCATAACATCTTAACACATAACTGTAACGATCCAAGATTTACCTCAAAGTATCTTCAGTCTGTTAATAAATTATTCTGAAAGTTTAAAAGCAATCCACCTAGTCATTGCTAAAGTGCAGCGCTTTTTGTCATGATACCCCTACAAAATGACGCAACAAGTTCCGTTTTTGACCGCTCTTGCGATCGACACCTGCATTAGTAGGAATAGCATAGCACACGAAATACGCAAGCTAGCTAAACAAATCAACCTGTTCAGGGTAGATAATTGATTTGACTTTCTTCTTGTATGTAAAAGTTGCAAAGTGTTGCCTATTGTGATTTTTTGTTGATTTTTAATTGGGCCCTTCCGTTTTTGTCAGGTCGATTTTGAGGGTACCCTTTTTTGAGCGGTGGTCACGTGATCCTTGTGAAAGATATCTTTAATCCCAAAAGTGATCCTGATAGTCAAGTGAACGGCCTTAACTGGAATATCAAGTTTTAATGAAATTATACGGGAATTAATGCTTTAATTTGGGGGCGAAATATGTTGCAATTTTTTTTTGGCCAAGTTTAGTTACCACAAAACAAAACTTCGCACCGAACAGTTCGACAGTGACTGACCTACTGACCGAACCGCATCTCTCGCTTCTGACAGTCGCTCATGATACAATCATTCTTTTGCCGAGTCTGAAATTGATCTCCATAAAACTATGTCTTGCCTACACGCACTGGGAACTGAACCTATGTACTGACTAAGTTAAAACGGACTTTAAAATGTATATTAAGGGGTACTTTTACTCTATTGCCAAAACATTCTGCCTGTCTATGTCTCCTACACATGCTTACAATCCTTCTTACCATGAAAATACAATGTACATGTACTACCTTTTGCAAATCAGTTATTGCACACAACACACACACACACACACACACACACACACACACACACACACACACACACACACACACACACACACACACACACACACACACAATGTTCACCAACATGATTGTGCCCTGTTGATCTCTGATCAACTTCCTTTCTTTTCTTTTTTTTAGATCAGAAACAAGGTTAGAGATGATGCGTGTCACCGCCCGACAATTTGTCAGGCGCAGGTGGAGAAAGCTGCAAAGAGGCGCCCGGCAAACTGTCGGGCACAGGCTGCGATAGAGTAATTCTACGTACCCCTCTTAATCCCACTGGTTCGAAAAGGGGACGCTTGTTTCAGCGTACACAAAATCAACAGTAATTTATTTATTATAAAAACAAGAAAATTGCTTTTGCATTATGGCGTAATAAACATTTTCTCTTCATAATGACGTGTACAAGTTTGAAAACAAACAACTTCTGGACTAACCTTTGAAGATGACGGTTATCTGTACACGCACCAAAACCCCAAAATTTTCAAAATGCCGCCACCAAATAAACCAGGAAGTGAAAGCATTGAAACTAACTGGTTGTGCATTGTGTATAGGTATGGCCTAATTAGTGCAATGTTAATATCAGAAATGTAGTTCATTCAGCGTCCCTAAAAAGGAACAGTGGGCTTTAATGGAACAACAACAACAACGACAACAACAACGACAACAACAACAAAGCAACAACGTCCCACAAAATAACCCTTGTCCCCTGATTTGCCCTAGTCAATGTAAGAGTCCCCCCCCCTCCCTCCTCCCCCGGGTCACCAATTCTTCAAACTGCTCCCTATACAAAGAAAAAAAAGTGCATATAATGGTAATAATTATGTTTATTAGAAGGTTCGTTTATTATTGCACGACTGGCTGGCGTGACACCTCGAGTTGTTAATACCCCCCCCCCCCCCCCCACCGTCACAGTTTACAAATGCAAATGCCCGCCCATTGCTGTTTGTAACGACATACTGCCTTGTGGAGACATCTTGTCTAGAAATCATACAAGCACAGATCAAACTGATGTCGGTTTCCAACGTCGCCGTATACTATCACATCACTGACACATTTGTCTTCATTTGTGTCCTTTCTTGAGTTTTTGAACAAATTTGATAAAAATCTGAATTTACTAAAACCATTTTTCATGTTTAGTAGTATTAGTAATAAAATCATTAAAAACAGGATTCAAATTTCAGAAAATTTGCACATTTCCTGGACGATTTATGACATTTATACAACTGGTGATGTGAATTTAATTTTACATTCAGGGTGACCCCCCAAAAATGCAACCCACACAAATGCAAATAACTTCCCCATCTGTTCACCGAATTACTTCATATGTGGTGTACATTGACTTCAGATTATGTATGACTCGTCAACAAAGTGGACATTGTCAAATGTGACCCTCCACCACGAAATGAGTCGCATGTCACATCGCGCGGTTCTGCGCTAGGCTTAATATAAGTCCGGGGAGTGTCTTGTAACAGTGTGAGGGTCACCTTAGTCACAGGCTTATAACTCAAACAGTTTTTGCTCTTTTCTAAAACGGTTTTCACCACTGGATAGAGCATAAAAAATTCTTTAGAAAAATGTAAAAAATATGAAAATCATGCAAAGGTGACATGCGACTCATATCGTGGTGGAGGGTCACAAATGGTCTGAATTTTGTGCACATTCAAAAAAAGTTTCCAAATTCGGGCATCGACTCAACCGCACGAGGTTTGACATTGAGCAGTAGCCATTCTTATCTGATTTAAACTCTACAGAGTTTAACCTTTTGGATTTTCCGAATGTCTGAGTATACAACCCCCCCCCCCCCCCCCCCCTGGATCATTTGTGTTCCGAAGAAAGCAGTTACAGCTAGGTTTAAGGTAATCCCTAGACAGGAAAGCGTTAGTGTTTTTGACAATTTTTGAGGTGCAATTTGGAACACATTTTGGAGAGAAGATAAAAGTCAGACCCTTTTACCTACAGACTGGAAACTTTGTTGAATGGTCGTGAACTAACTGAAGTGAATGCACAGCAATATGAAGATGTTCGCTAAACTCAAAAACTCAAAAAATGACACCCTTCGTTGTAAAGTTACACTTGCGCAATGGCGGGCAACATTCATCATTGACATAAACGCATTCCTTCATGGAAAATTCCCTGTCTTGTCTGTAATTGCTGTATTCAATTCACCGATTGTCTAATATTGGTTATGGTATACGAGGTCCTTCAAATAACCCCAAAGGTAAAAATCTGGAGGGCTTAATTCGGGTTAGCTTGGCTACCGCTCAATTTCAAAACTCGTACTGTTGAGTCGATCCCCGAAATTGGAAACGTTTTTTGAAATTCCACAAAAGTCAGGCCATTTGAGCTACAAAATGCCACTTTGTGGACGGGTTTTGCATAAGGTAAAATTAATGTACACCAGATATGATGTATTTTGGTCAACAGATGTAGAAGTTATTAGCAATTTTGTGGGTTGCATTTTTGGGGGGTCACCCTGTACCAATAGATATTACTATTCTGATAGACAAGTGGGGGAATCCGGGGGTTGTGGTTGGACACTCTCACAGAGCCCTATGTCGATGATCTGTCCATATTTCCACGTAAATTGATCAATATCCTTAATATTTACAACAGCAACAAAACGCATGTTTCCGCTTTTATCTACGAGAATGAATTACACGCATAAATGGCCAGGTTTGCATGTGTGACTGGTCGACAGACGATGCAATTTGCACTATTGTCACACGCAGACCGTGTGGTTTGCGGCTGTCCCCATCTCACCTTCTGATTTCACATTTGAAGGACAGTCAAACATCCACACTAGACATCAGTCAATATTTCCATGATCAGTAGCTATGTGTGCATGCCTCAGCTTCAAGCGGCCCTTAAACAAACCCGACAAGGTTATTTAATACCGTTGACAACTATTAGTTTGTTTGTTTGTTTGCTTAACGCCCAGCCGACCACGAAGGGCCATATCAGGGCGGTGCTGCTTTGACATATAACGTGCGCCACACACAAGACAGAAGTCGCAGCACAGGCTTCATGTCTCACCCAGTCACATTATTCTGACACCGGACCAACCAGTCCTAGCACTAACCCCATAACGCCAGACGCCAGGTGGAGCAGCCACTAGATTGCCAATTTTAAAGTCTTAGGTATGACCCGGCCGGGGTTCGAACCCACGACCTCCCGATCACGGGGCGGACGCCTTACCACTAGGCCAACCGTGCCGGTACACAACTATTAGTTCAGCATATATTTTCAAATCAAATCAAAATCAAATTACATTTATTATCATCTCACATGGAGAAATTGCAGCGGTGGTGCATGTAACATAAAGACAAACGAAAGGACGGTGTTTTGATCACTATCTCTCTAAACTGATATCTCCCCCACCCCCCCCCCCCCCCCCCCCCTTCGTTCGACAGGTGGGTGCCCTCTCTTTCAAGGGAGTTAACTCTTACCGAGGATGACATTTGTTTTAGGGGGTTATCCCCCTTACCTCATAACCTCTGTCGAAATAGCAAAACAGATGAATTTGACTGGAAGGATTTTGTTTGTGCTGGCTTCTGGCCGTCTTGCTATAACGTTGTTGGTGGTGGTAGTGGTTGTGGTGGCGGTGGTGGTAAAGGGTGTGTGTGTGTGTGTGTGTATCTGTGAGCGTGCCGTGTGCCAGTGTGTGTGTGTGTGTGTGTGTGTGTGTCTGTGTATGTGTCTGTGTATGTATATATGTGTGCCAGTGTATGTATATGTGTGTGCCAGTGTGTGTGTGTGGTGCCGGCCGTGTGTGTGTGTGCCGTGTGTGTGTGTGTATGGTGTGTGTGTGTGGTGTGGTGTGTGTCAGTGTGTGTGTGTGTGTGTGTCAGTGTGGTGTGGTGTGTGTCAGTGTGTGTGTGTGTGTGTGTGTGTGCGCGTGTGTGTGTGTGTGTGTGTGTGTGTGTGTATGTGTGTGTGTTCAAGTTGTGTTTGTTAGCACGCGTATCCGCAGAATGTGGATGTGTGTTTGTGTGAGCCTGTTTGGGTCTGTATGTATCTGGGCGGGGATATAGCTCAGTTGGTAGCGCGCTGGATTTGCATTCAGTTGGCCGCTGTCAGCGTGAGTTCGATCCCAGGTTCGGCGGAAATTTATTTCAGAGTCAAATTTGTGTGCAGACTCTCTTCGGTGTCCGAACTCCCCCGCCCCCGTGTACACTACATTGGGTGTGCACGTTAAAGATCCCACGATTGACAAAAGGCCGGGTCTTTCCTGGCAAAAATTGCTTAGGCACAGTTAATAATTGTCTACCTATACCCGTGTGACTTGGAATAATAGGCCGTGAAAGGTAAATATGCGCCGAAATGGCTGCAATTACTGGCCGTATAAAATTTCATCTCACACGGCATCACTGCAGAGCGCCTAGAACTGTACCCACGGAATATGCGCGATACAAGCCTCATTGATTGATTGAATAACGAACAATCACAATCGGAAATTCCCGCGATATCAAGGTTTGACCCGGACACACGAATACTGGCAGCGGTCGAAACAAACCCAGTTCCCGCCACGTCCTGGAAGAAACTCGGTCAGCCAATCGTCTTGGAGTGTGTTCTGGCAGGCAGTGCCCCTTGAGACTGAGGTTCCCTGAACTCAGACCTGTGACAAACGAGCGTGGAAAAAGAAACTTGACTGACTCAGTCACGCGTTCAAGCACGAAGAGACAAACTGTATTGAGCTGAGGACATGCAGACTTCAGTCGGTGTGTGTGTGTGTGTGTGTGTGTGTGTGTGTGTGTGTGTGTGTGTGTGTAGGAGGGTGGAGGGGAGATGGGCTGGAAGGCTGACACACACTGACAGACACGCATGCACGCACACGCATACACGCACACTGCATATGCACACACACACACTCACACACACACTCACACACACACACACTGACACACACTGACACACACAGACACACACACACCGTGACACACACACACACACACACACACACACAGGGCCGGACCCAGGGGGGGGGGGGGGTTCCAGGGGTTCCGGAACCCCCCCTCTGGAAAAAGCATGTACCTTGCTTTGAGTGGTGTTGTTTTTTGTTTGTTTTTTTTTAAATAAATTTTGTGTGTGTCTCTATTGGGGGGGGAGGGAGGAGAGGGGGCTAGGACTTTTACTAGTTTTAGCACCAAAACAATGCTGCTCTTAACCCTCAAAACAAGGCCCAGAATGCATCAGATTTTAACCGTTTTTCAAAAATTTTCCGAGGGAGCATGCCCCCGGACCCCCCTAGTTCTTTGCAGGCGCGCGCTTGTGGCTTCGCCACTTCGCTGATTTGCCCCCCCAAAAAAGGAGGAACCCCCCCCTTACAACTCATTTGGTCCGGCCCTGCACACACACACACACTCTCACAGCAATCCCCTCAGACATATTCTTCTTATTTTACTTCTTGTTCATGTTCTTGTTCTTGTTCTTCTTCTTCTTACAATTAGGCCTATTATTGATTACAAACATAATTATATTATCAGCAACAAGAGCATGGTGCCACTGTGCTTTTTCTAGGGCCATGAGCCCTAGTACTACGCTGGCGTTGGCTCACATGTATGTATAGCTGAAAGCTTATGGGTGTCGGCAGGCGTTTGCTTATGTCGGCCTTCTTTTTTTTTGGATCCCCGGACATGATAATGCTTTATGATCGTGTATTTGTGCTATTCAAGGGCGCTTTATAAAATGCGATGAGTGACAAACGACAAATGTCGACCATGTAAATAAAATTCAACCAGTTTTTATATTTTTATAATTTATTGTCTGTCATGAGCGAAGGTTTGGTGGCCTAACGGTTTAGGCGATGCGCTGCGAACAATGTAGTCCGGGGTTCAGGCTCCGCTTGCGGCGAGTATATTAGATTATATTTTTCTTGGTCTCCTATTTTTGTGAAATCCTTCTGGAGTGCAAGTGTCAGTTGACACATTTCTTAAGGTCGAATTAGTTTTTAATAATAATTTTTAGAGCGTGTGTTCTGCGCTTGTTCACACTTGTTCAAAATGCATACTCATGATACTGGGCAACTGAGCGACATCACTGACTTACACGACCGAGTTGCCTCCCCTCTTTTTGTGACTTCAAGCTTACGCTTGTAATCTATGAATTTAAAACACACACATACACACACAGACACACACACACATACACACACATACACACACACACCACGACCAGCTGAGTGTCTCGCGACTGGGGTGGGCTGTGATTGACCGTTGACCTCACCCCGGCATTGAAACAACAGAAGTGGAGGGGGTTATGACAAAGCAACTCTCCCGCTGAGAGGGACAGTTAGACACCGACACTTGGTACCTTTTTGTATCAGTGAACGAGCGCGGGCAGCCTCTACTGGAAGCGCTCTGGAGATAATGATAGGGTTTACTCTGTCGAGTCTTCATATCGAACCATTATTCTTGCGTGCTCCGCCGCTGGTGTTATGCAATATGTCTAGGTTTCACAAGAATTCCTTGTTTTGGTCACCGACACACTGAACATTTCTGTACGCGAAGAACTGTCACCATTGCATTTATTTTGCTCTTTTTCTCATTTTGTTCATGTTGTTTGAACACCGTGTTAACTATTTACAGGAACTTCGTAACTTGTTACTAAAACTAAAAGTTCCGCAGCAGAATCGTCACTGCATATGACAGTTTGTTATTTCTTGCAATGTTTTTAATTGTTACTCGTTCTTCTCACTCTCTTCGTGTTGTTTTTACACTTTGCAAATAGTTGTGTTTGTGTGTGCTGTAAGTTCCTCACGAAACACATTTTCCGCCACTCTGCATTTGACATAATTTTAAAAATGTCGGGTCTTCTTTGTTTGAATTCTTCGCACTCTGTTCATATACATGTTACTCTGTATGTCTTCTTTGCAATAAAATGGGTATCTTTTACTCAAAGTTTCTCAACAGGGAGATCTTGCAGTGCATGTAACATTTCGTACTTTCGTACAGTATTCTTTGTTAGCTCATTTGTGGTCTTTTGCTCTAAATTCTTCAACAGGGAGATCCAGCCCCATTGCATTTGACAATTTTCAATCTTTATTCGTCTGTTTATTTTTTGTTCGACTAATAACTTCATTGTTCTTCATTGCAAAACGTTGGGTGATCTTTTACTGCCTGCAGTGATGACCATATCACCAAGAAAATTACATGGTAATTTGCATCAAGATTGCAGTATATTTCAGCCGGCCAATGATTGACAGTGCACTGCATCAGATCTGCTCTCATTGCTTTACTTATCATTGCAAGGCTCAGAACAATTCATGGGAGCAGTGAGCTGTTTTATGCTATGACATAACTGAACCCAAGTGACCTGGATACCATTTTATTTTAAGGAACATCGCTTTGATGGTTTTATGTTATGTGCAGATTGCTCATTGTCATAATACATTAGTTGGGTGGCTGCTTCATCCGAGTCACCTTGTGTTACATGTTACTGTGATTATGTGTGGATTGGTGCTTCCTCCTTTTTAGTCACTTTTCTTCCACTGATGATACCGTGATTGAAGTTGCATTGCTGCTCCCACCTTTGATTCCCGTTTCAGTCGTTCATTTTTCTGTATATGAGTGGATTGGGGTAATTCAAATGACATAGTATACATTAATCAACATTAGACAATCAATGCCTTCAATACATCAATTGCAGGCAGGATCAGGACATTTCCCATGGATGAATGCGTTCATATCATTGATTAAATTTGCGCATATTGCGCAAGTGAAACTTTACAACGAAGGGGTTATTTTTTCAGTCATTTGAATTTAACAAATATTTTGATAGCTGTTGTGCATGAACTTTAGTTCGTCCACGACCATTCTACAAAGTTTCGAGTCTATAGGTAAAATGGTCGGACATTTACCTTTTCTCCAAAACTGAGGTGTTATCAAATTACACCTCCGAAATTGTCAATGGCGCGGAAGCTTTCCTGAATAGGCATGGCCTTGAACCCAGCTCTAACTGCTTTCTTCAGGTCACCAATGATCTAGGGGATGAGGCGTGTGTTTGTGCATACTCTAAAAATACGACTATGGCTGCACCATTGGAACCCCTTTCATGACCGTGCCTAAACATGGCAAAATACGGTATAAAGGAGTTAGTTTGATTTTACGTTGGAACGTTCTTTTATGCGGAGTTCCATTCTACGTTTTCAAAGTCGCACACACAACTAATCCCACCTCCCCCCCCCCCCCATGTTCTACAACATGTTTTGGCCCTGTTGATCTCTGATCAACCCTTTTTTCTTGTTGTTAGTTTGGGCCGCAATGAATTGTAGTGCACACTACACGGCGTCTCAGTCAACTTTTGTCCTTTCTTTTCCTGACATATCACGATTTTGTTATTCAGTCCTCTTATTCCACATTTAGTCCTCACAATCATTTCCGTGAGTCCCCAGAAAAGCCGCGCGGCCGCAAACCTTCGCGGCTCTTTCTTTCTTTTCTATAGTCGGTGTAACCGCAATATATCAAGGGCAACTGACAACATTGCGACACATTTCCTCATCTAGTGCACTTTCTTGTGGTGCTCATTTCACCGCGGCCTTGACAGACTGAGCTGGCGAAACTAATTTAAATTAATAGGAAACCCAGGAGCACACACGCACCTGTGTAGTCACACACATACGTTTGTGGCACATGACAACATACACCTTATTTACAGACAGAGCAGACGATCTAACAGAGGCACAGGCACAGACAGACAGACTGGCAGACAGACGGATAGACAGAAACAAACAAACACACACACACACACACACACACACACACACACACACACACACACACACTCGACACGCACACACACACACACAACACCCACACACACACTGACACACACACACACACTCGACACGCACACACACACACACACACACACGCACACACACACACACACACACACACACACACACACACACACACACACACTGACACCGTGTACACACACCCATACACATTACCCAGTCATTATAGGACACTAACCATTTCATGTCGAAGAAATCTCTCATTATTATCTCTGAGCATCCCGTGTAAACGAGCGTGTAAAACACCACAGATCTGCCAAGGCTTTTACATGGAATAAAAGCATCCTTCCACTCAGACAAATAGGAAACCATGTACTATGACCTACTTTGTGTGCACGATGGGGGTATTTTTCGAGAATTCAGTTCGTAACTGATACCAGTGTCAATATGCACACATAGAATGTCACACTATACCCACAATAAATGATTGTAGTCATGCTGTGGAATTTGGGTACGTTTCCAAGTGGGAAGGTACTCTAAGCTCTTGTAAAAACCTTGGTAGACCCTGTTTTCCTAGTTTTGCAGGATTTCAGAATGTATCTCGAACCATTAATGCGTGGATGATGCGTCTTCAAATATGTGTAAGCTGTGCGGTAGCAACCACCTCTCGATAGCGAACACCTGCCTACAACGACCAATGGATCGCTGATGAGTGTACCTTTCAATAGCAACCTTCTGTCTCCCTCGACCATTTTTGGTCGGCCCTGGGGTGGACGTTATAGACAGGATCTACTCTATGTTGATTTCAAATGCGTGAAATCACATCTACGTTCGTGAGCTGCTACTCCCACGTTCACTTGTCGTTTTTATTTTATCTTTAAAGAGTGGTCTTGTTACGTGTATACCCCCCACCCCCTTACCCTCAGTCATACTTCATTTTGGGTGGGTGGGGGTGGGGGGGGGGGTGGAGCAGCAAGCTTGGAATGTTCGTGTTTCTTTAACCCACCGAGCTATGACATACTTAACAGGATCTTTTCCGTTCGTATTTGGTCTTTGTGCTTGCAATACACACGAAGGGGGATAAGGTACAAGCAGGTTACACGTAATCTCCACCCGGAAAAATGTTCACCCTTATCCCATCAGTCGCAGGCGGGATTCGATCCCCAAACCTTGCACATATAGAAGGCCGTCGTCTTAACCATCGATCCTCAGTGTTGTATGCGTGCGTGTGTGTGATAGTGTGTGTGTCTGTGTGTGTGTGTGTGTGTGTCTGTGTGTGTGACTGTGTGTAAATACACTCGTGTGCTGTGCGCGTGTCAACCTGCGTGTGTGTGTGTTTGTGTGTGTGTGTGTGTGTGTCTGAGACACCGAGGGAGAGAGAGGGAGAGAGTCAAGGGAGTGAGAGAAGGCCAGCGGGCGGGGGGGGGGGGGGGGGGGGGGGGTTCAGAGACTAGACAGGCAGACAGACACAAACCCGCGAGACAAGGACCAGAAAGGGGGGGGGGGGGGGGGGGCGTTGAGAGGGGAAAGCCTCATTGTGTGACTTCGTGTTAAATTAGCCTGCTTGGAAGTAACCAACACATACATATATACACAATGCTTCAAGTCACAACTAGAAGGCTTCTGAACTCTACTTGACTCTTCTTCAGATATCCCCTTTCTGCGCGCATACGTCTTTCACTTGTACCAGCCGTTAAAGAGAAACATCAATTTTATGTCCCGCACTGAAGCCCGATTCTTTATGCATGCGTGTTTTTGCGGTTGCGTTTTCCTCCAAACTTGCAGGTTACTTTATAATGTATATCTTTACTCTTGGAATTGTACGCACAATGACGTGTTTGGCGCACCTGTTTGTTTGTTTGGTTGGTTGGTTGGTTGGTTGGTTGGTTGTTGTTGTTGCCGTTGTTTACGGGGGTGGGGGGGAGGAGGAGGGAGGGATAGTGGCTTTTTCGGGTTATTTGTGTGTGTGTCACAGTGTGTGTGTGTGTCTGTGTGTCTGTGTCTGTGCGTGAGTGTGTGTGTGTGTATGCGTGTGTCTGTGTGTCTGTGCGTGTGTGTGTGTGGTTTGTGTGTGTGTGTGTGTGTGTGTGTTTGTGTGATTCTCTTTCGGATTTTAATTGCAAAGTTAACAACTGTACCAACGTAAAAGCATAAAAATGGTGGATATGTCATACATTAGTCATACATCTTTCAACGAACTTCAAAAGTGGAAATCGCAAATGACGTGTAACACAAACTACGAACAGGAAAGTCAGTCACATGACGAATTGTGTGCAGCTTGAGTTGTCGCGCTCGCATCCTTCACACACTCTGACATCGTTTAGCTGTACGCTTGATAATAAATCCACACACAAAAACAAGAACGCACGCCCGCACACACGCACGCACACAGGCACACACGCACGCACACACACACACACGCACACACACACGCACGCACACACACACGCACGCACACACACACACACACACACGCACGCACACACGCACGCACACACACACGCACACACACACGCACACACGCACGCACGCACGCACACACACGCACGCACGCCGCACACACCCACGCACGCACGCACGCACACACGCACGCACGCACAAACACAAACACACACACTGACTTACACACACACACACAAGTCAAGTCAAGTCAAGTCAAGTATTTTATTGTTTTGGGCCCAGAGGGCTTTGAAACAAAGATATAACTTTAACAAAAAAAGGTAACAAATCAGACAGTTAATATATGTATACAAATTGAGCGGACAAATACAACAATACTATACGACCAAATTAAATTGGCAATATACACTTCCATACATGCAAACAAAAAGAAAAATAGGTTTAACAAAATCAGGTAAGAAATCAGGCAGATAATATGTATACATTAAGCGGACAACGATAATATACAGCCGAAGTAAATTGGCAATACCATTATGCCATGCATCTTTTGTAAAAACACAAAACAAAAGCATGTATTACATATATATACATACCAATAAAGAAACTAGATATAACGCTAACATACTAAAATCATAACATGGGCTACAAATCTTGCTAGCTTCATTAGTTTTATCTTAGATTTACAATTCATTAACTGTTCATATTTTAAACAATTTGGGTGAGATCGGTAATAAGGACTAATTAATTTTCTTCTTTCAGACACTATACTTTCGTCGGTACAACTGAACAAATAGTGAAACTCATCACCTAATTCATTTTTATCGCACATGTCACACAATCTTTCATTTCTAGGAACATTAAAAAATCTGTGCTGATGTATTGGCAACTTATGATTGCTTGTTCTAAATTTTGCTAGTTTAACTTGGAGTTTCCTAGGCAACCAAAGCAAATACCTTTCCAGACAAAAATCCTTTTTATATATTCTGTAATTAAAACACAAGCTGTTGGCGTTCACGTCAGTGTTCCATTCCTGCAGGAATTGATCTCTTAGCCTTTGTTTTACAACGTTTTTAAAACCTGAGACGGCAAGACTCTGAGTTGTCCATAAATATGATAGACCCAACTTATTTAACATAGTATTGACATGCGACAACCAGGGCAATTTAACGTTTTGTACATGGTACAACTTCAAATGTAGTTTTAACATTAAACAAGACATCTTATTCGCACCATCGTTCATTTCTTTCATCAGTTTATACCAATAAACCAGTAACTGACATTGTACCTCAATTCTAATTGGATAACGACCAAGCTCTCCGTAAACCATACAAGTGGGTGTAGTTTTATATACATCAAGAAGCATTTTTAAAAATCGCAATTGAAACCTTGACAATATGTCTAATGAATCATATCCCCACACCTCACAACCATACAACAAAATTGGATGTACACACTTCTCAAAAAGATCCAATTGCACATCAATTGGTAAATTTAGTTTCCTACATTTTCGAATTAACGAGAACATTGCACGGTTACCAATCAAACATTGACGTTTCATGGCATTATGAAATTTGTTATTATAATTAAATAGTACACCTAAGTACACATAGTCCCAAACTACTTGGACAGGTACTCCATTCAAGACAAAATTTGGGATATTCCGTATTTTCCCCCGCGAAAAAACAACTATTTTTGTATTTTCAATATTTATGCTTAGTCCCCAGTTCTTACAATACCGATCTAGTCCATCCAGGGCTTTTTGCATTTCTCCAGGTGTTTCGGCGAGTATAGCAGTATCATCAGCATATATTAACAGGAACAAATACATATAGTCATTAATGCGTTCAACATCTATTTCTTGGGCTCTTTTCAGGGGCAACTCTAGGCTGACATCATATTCAATCAAAAACTGCTTCAGGTCGTTTAAAAATAGTGAGAAAAGAATCGGTGATAAATTTTCGCCCTGAAGAAGCCCGATGTTTGAGGTGAACGTCTCGGAGAATACACTGTTCACCTTCACGCACAATTTTGCCTTATTATGGGGGCGAGGACGCCCCCATTCTATACGGATAGTTTAGAGGTTGACCATGGGCAGCGCCATTTTGTTGTGAAATACGTCATCAGTTTGTGTACACAGGAAGTTGTGACATCCGTCACCCTATGGGAGGGGTGAAGGCAACATTGTTCATCTGTAGAAAGTTGTGAAATCCGTCACCCTATGGGAGGGGTGACGTCAAAATTGGTCATCACAGAGTTTGTGTAAGACAGGAAGTTGTGAAATACGTCACCCTATGGGAGGGGTGACTTCAAAATTGTTCAACAAAAACATGATATGTCGCATTGTGCAGGGTCAACCGCAACAAACTCAAACCGAGCCATTCATACCTAGCTGTATTTGAGAGACTTATATACCCGACATTTTTATTTCTTATTTTTAGCACAGGTGTAGGAAAAATCATGAACCAAAATGTTATTTATTTTCTAATTTAACATTTTTTTTACAAATATGACCATGGTCTTTTAAACATACAGTGACATTAAACATTGTTATGTTAAAAAAAAGAAAAAAGAAATAAAGCTTTTGTGCACAAATCAGAAAATACATTGTACATTTTACCTACAGGCCAAACAGTGTCTGTTGGCGGCAGAGGGCCCAGCAAGTTGCTATTTTTAGATCGATTAAAAGTTGTCAAGAACAGGCGCTTACATTTGGATGTGTCCACTGATAGTAGGTTTGGTTGTGATCAATCAGAATGATGTAGGAATAAAAATGTATGACAGTTTGGTATGATGACATGTAATTCAAATATGCTGAAATGTAATATTATACATGATATAATATTATTATGGCTGTTGCCATGACCATGAACCCCAAGAAAGGTTTAATGTTATGTAAAATCAAAATACCAAAATCAAGCACCTACTAATCTGGTCTAGGTGCGGCTTGGACCAAAAAAGGATGGACACGCAACTCGCTCAGCCAGCCAGCGCTGCGAGACTTACAGCGGCCAACTTCGCCGCGGCGCGCTCATTGGCTAAGTATTGAACTTGCGTCAAGGCCGATGCGCGTAGATTCCCAGAATGTTTACTTTCGGTTAGATTCTTCGACAGCATTCGCAGAGGTGACTGCCGTATTGTGTACCGCAGTCAGAAGTAATTTATTACTTTTGGGAGTTTAGTAACGTGATATCAGTTTTCAATTGTTCGTTCACTTATATTGCTTTCAGATTTAACACACAAGAAACAGTAGCACGGTTTTCGTTGCGAAAATGTGCATTGGCAGTGCTACGCGATCGAATTGACAATTGTGTATTATGTACACGCGGTGTTCTTCTCAGGAAAAGACCGAAGCGACATGTGACGTCAGTCGTTCAGCCCGCGAGCGGTGGGATGGGGGGGTTCACATGGTTTGTTTGTTTCAGAACCACACCCATATACACACATTTCACATGTAAACCATTTGTCCGCCCCCTGTCGATATTTATCGACTAAGTTCCTTGTCATACATGTCCTTAATTACATTCAATACCTTACCATTAATATTCCGTTGCATCAGCTTCTGCCACAGGAGACTGCGTTGCACAGAATCAAAAGCTTTACGCAGATCAATGAAAGCACAATATAACTTTTTCTTTTGTTGTAAAAATATATCAATAAGACAATGTAGTGCAAAAATGTGGTCTACAGTAGAGTGGCCTTTTCGGAAACCAGCTTGTTCGTTGCCGATCACAGAATTTTCATCCACACACACACACACACGCACGCACGCACACACGCACGCACGCACACACGCACACAAACACAAACACACACACTAACACACACACACTTACACACACACACACACACACACACACACACACGTCACTATTTCTGACTGCTCTCACTGACGAACCATCAAGAGTACGTCACGTCAAGCGTGAGTAATTTCTTGACCTCATGCAAAGGCACAAGTGAGGAATTCTCTGTCCTATTTGTCGACAAGGAAACTGAGTCGGTTATACCCATACAAAGCTCATTGGGTTTTTTCGCAAGGTAACCTAAGCCATGTGTTGTTTATCCTGTTTAAATCTCTGGCACGGGGAGGGGAGATTGCTCAGTCGGTGGCGGCGCTGGCCCAGTAAACCTATCGGTGTGGGTTCGAATCCCGGGTTTTGGCAAATGTCTGATATCCCGAAGTCAACTTCGTGCATACTCTCCTTGGTGTCTGAACGGAACACCCCCTGTGTGCACGCGTGCGCACGATTCGTGTTAGGACTTGGAAACACACGCCGTGCAGGAAAAATAGACGAAATCCGAAACTAACTCAGTCGGGTTTGTATGCTCCTGTTCACGTGTTTCCGACACACCCCTCACTTAGTGATTGGCGCCTCTAATGTTTGTTAGAGGTTTTGGCAAGGGTATTCACTCTTCCACAACCTATGCAAAACCGACTGAGTTATTTCTGAAAATCGTCTACTGGGTAGCGCCGTACTGTATGGCATTTCTTTCTCCACAGGGATTTGTTTGTTTGTTTGTTTAACGCCCAGCCGACCACGAAGGGCCATATCAGGGCGGTGCTGCTTTGACATATAACGTGCGCCACACACAAGACAGAAGTCGCAGCACAGGCTTCATGTCTCACCCAGTCACATTATTCTGACACCGGACCAACCAGTCCTAGCACTAACCCCATAATGCCAGACGCCAGGCGCAGCAGCCACTAGATTGCCAATTTTAAAGTCTTAGGTATGACCCGGCCGGGGTTCGAACCCACGACCTCCCGATCACGGGGCGGAGGCCTTACCACTAGGCCAACCGTGCCGGTCTCCACAGGGAGCTGCCTTTGAAACCAGTTTGTCTCTCTCGGCGTCGGTTCGGATCCCGGGTTCGGGTGGGAGAAAGCAACCCGAATTTCTATGAGGGTAAGGTAAGGTAAAGTATTCCCATAACCATCTGGTCGTGGGGGAGAGAGATATTAGAGATCTCAACTTGTCTAGAGCCAGCTTCATGAGGTCGGTGCCCATCTCCCCTCCCTCGCTGCCTTTGCCTTCCCCGGCCCTGAATAGGCTCAGGTACCCATTTCCAGCTGGGTGGACTGGAGAGCGCTCGGAAAAATCAGGTATTTGTATTTGTGGGGGGACGAACCACGACCTCCAACGTGAGAGGCAAGCGCTCTAACCACTGCGCCACTGTGCCACTCCGACTCTAACACAGGGAATAACCTCTCGTTGATACAAATTGATATATTACCTGGCGGCATTACCTTACCCCCTTAAAAGCACTCTCCTTCCCCCGGGGCGGATCACATCCTTTTCAAGGGGGGGTTTCCATACCTTTTTTAGGGACATTTTTGATGAAAATCAAGGAAAATGGAGCAATCTGGTGCAATCTGAGCATCAGGTTTTCTTTATTTTCAATTTTTTATTTTATTTTAGGCTAGGGGGGGGGGGGGGGGGATGTCCGGAAACCCCGGAAACCCCCCTGGATCCGCCCCTGCCATCCCGTGTCAACGGGACGACTCATCATTTTACAGCTGGCCTGGCTTTTACATGGAATACGAAAGCATCCCACTTGGACACACACCAACAATCAACAGCTTGGCTGTTTTCTGCAGAGAGCGGGAATTATTTTTTTCTGAATTAATTGTTTAGATTGCCATTATCACAAAATTAATTCTGCAAATAAGTCCCATCGTGTACATGAATCACATGTTGTACGCGCTGATGCCACGCCGCGTACTTACGCCTGAACCCCTTTGAACAGAGACGGCGACTCTATCATCCAAAGTAGATAGTCTAAACAGATTTGAACACATTTTCGTGACAAGTTTTGAACACTTTGTGACACAGTGGATAGTGCTACAAGCGAAAGAGGCACACATACTAAACACAAAATGTTCAAATGAACACTAGTGGGCTCCGTGTGTCCTTTTGCTGGCAGAATTATGTGCAATGTCACAAAGTGTTCAAAACTTCTAACAGAAACGTGTTCCAAATTTGTATTCATTTCGGTTCTGCGGAGTGAAAGATTAAGTGTACAACCATATTCAATCTCCCCGCCATGTAGGCAACCGTACTCCGTCTTTGGGGGAGCCAGGTAGGTGATTTTTTGGCCAGTGTTTGAGTTAAAGAATACTCTTATACCCTGTAAAAGCCTCGACAGATCTGTGATGGTGAACGTGATCATTGCAGGACTCCTCAGACTTTGGGTTATTTACCAGAGATGTATACCAGTGGAAACCAAGTTACGAAGTTGACATTTGTTAACTTAACTGAGACGTTTTAACCATACACATTGATTTCATTCATAACAACTGGTTCCAGATATATCCTTGGCCTGCAGATAAAGAATTATAAATAATTACACATTTTTGTTTGTTTATGTTCAGTAAATTACAAGGGTTTTAAAGTACGTCAACTTCGTGATAATTATGTAAACCAAAGGTTGTGACATGGATTTGAACATTAACGATTCTAAGAGAGAAGACAAAAATGTATGCTATGTTTTTGTACACTGTTTCATGTCTGTATAATTATCTAACTGGAGAATGACTAGAAAAAAGTAAAGAGAATAGATTTCAGTTGTCATTTAATATACGTTATAATCATTACAGGACTAAACATGCATGTCACAAAACGACACACAGCTGGTGGTCATGACGCGTGTGAATTGTGCAACGTTCAGCGTAATGCTACGACAGGTCGTAAGGTAAAGTGCACTTGCCTCGGAAGCGAGAGGTTGCGAGTTCGACCCTGGGTTGGGGCGTAAGCAATTTTCTTCCCCCTTTCCTAGCCCAGGTGGTGGGTTCAAGTGCTAGTCTTTCGGATGAGACGAAAAACCGAGGTCCCTTCGTGTACACTACATTGGGGTGTGCACGTTAAAGATCCCACGATTGACAAAAGGGTCTTTCCTGGCAAAAATGTATAGGCATAGATAAAAAATGTCCACCAAATACCCGTGTGACTTGGAATAATAGGCCGTGAAAAGTAAATATTCGCCGTTATGGCTTAAGATTTACTGCCCGATGTGAACGCGTGATATATTGTGTAAAACATTCCATTTCACACAGCAGAAATTAATATGTAAAGCGCTTAGAGAACTTCAAGCGCTATGTAAATCTCCCATATAAATAAATAAGTCTTTGCGTTGTACGAACGTGTCACAGAAAGAAGACTACTGACACCTCTTTCTGAAAATATGTCAACACTGCTGGTAAAACTAAGTAGGGCCCACGCCTAACAACACATCTATGCTTTGTAGTCTAAGTTACAGTTCCCGCACACAAGAAAACAAAGCGAAAGTTTCGTATTTAAACTCGATTCCTTCATTAACTCGTACAGTCACTGACGTTCAAGCAACACTGACTCGGCCTAAACTATTATAGCAGAATGTTCACGGAGATAATTCATTTAGGACACTGGGCTTATATTTAAGGGTTTTACAATTTTGATTAAAAAGAGAATCTTCTCTTCGTTAAACTTCATCGTTTTATGCCTGGAAGTTTTCGCTTTTCCCCATGTTTGCCACGCAGCGGGACAGCAAACACGACGAAGAACGCAAACGTGTTTTCCCGTTTAGGCCCCGATGATGCTCTGCAAGTGACTATAAGCATGCGTCGTGACCACCACGTTACGCATTTGCGGAGCTACGAATTAATACGTAGGCTTTACGTGTTCGTACCTTCATACGTGACCTCTTTCATTTGCGAAATCGACGAGACCTCGGCCCCTGGGTCGCCTCTGAGTGTACTTGGCACTCGAACTTAACTAAGATAGAGGAAAGGGTGACCGAGTGGTACAGTGCACTTGCCTCGGAAGCGAGAGGTTGCGAGTTCGACCCTGGGTTGGGGCGTAAGCAATTTTCTTCCCCCTTTCCTAGCCCAGGTGGTGGGTTCAAGTGCTAGTCTTTCGGATGAGACGAAAAACCGAGGTCCCTTCGTGTACACTACATTGGGGTGTGCACGTTAAAGATCCCACGATTGACAAAAGGGCCTTTCCTGCATGGCAAAAATGTATAGGCATAGATAAAAAAAAAAATGTCCATCAAATACCCGTGTGACTTGGAATAATAGGCCGTGAAAATTAAATATTCGCCGTAATGGCTTGAGATTTACTGGCCGATGTGAATGCGTGATATATTGTGTACAAAAATCCATCTCACACAGCAGAAATTAATATGTAAAGCGCTTAGAAAACGTCAAGCGCTATGTAAATCTCCCATATAAATAAAATAAATAAAGATGACATGGTAACTAGGGCTCAGTAACAAGCTCAGTCTGTAGCGCGCTGGATTTGTATCCAGTTGGCCGCTGTCAGCGTGAGTTCGTCCCCACGTTCGGCGAGAGATTTATTTCTCAGAGTCAACTTTGTGTGCAGACTCTCCTCGGTGTCAAGTTTTTTTTTTTTTTCAAGTTTTTTTTATTAGTCCATAACCCCTGGGGGCATTTTGAACAATAAATACAATCAATACAATCATGATATATGCTAATATAATAAATAAATAAAAATTAAAAAGATTATGAAAAACTGTTACAGATTCTATTAATAAAGTCCAAAATATTCTTTAGCAATTTCTTTTTGTTAGTAGCAAACAACTTTTTAAATTTAAGTGCATTAGGTTTTTTCCAATAGTAAGGTGGTAACAACTCAGCTCTTTCTTCTTTGAAAA
Organism: Littorina saxatilis; assembly: GCF_037325665.1. Taxonomy (NCBI): domain Eukaryota; kingdom Metazoa; phylum Mollusca; class Gastropoda; order Littorinimorpha; family Littorinidae; genus Littorina; species Littorina saxatilis. The sequence goes on from NC_090257.1 coordinate 28,936,924, forward strand.
AATCACAGACAAATAAATAATGGAATTCATCACCTATGTCTTGTGATACACATTTGGTGCAAGTTCTTTCTGACCTCGGGATGTTAAGGTAACGTTCTTTCTGTACAGGCAAATTGTTGTTTAATGTTCTGAACTTCATCATTGCAACACATTGCTGATATGGCAGGTGTGTGACATAGTCTTCACATGCAAAAATATCTTTAAACATTCGATAATTCCAAAACATATTTTTTGTTCCAATTTCTGTAAACCATTTATGGATATACTGGTCATACAAGCTTCTTTTTACTTTCTGTTTAAACCATGCGCTTGAATATTGAACATTTTCTTGAGAAGTCCAAAGGCCAGGGAGACCAATTTCATTTAAGGTTTTTTCAATAAAACATAAATAATCAGATTCAATCATCTTGTTGATATACAATTTATAAGTAAAGCAGTACACAATACTAGAAAATTTATTTTTATGAATAGGACTAATCAGTTTATACCAATAGCAAAGCATTCTACATTTCATATTAACATCTAGTGGATATCTTCCAAGTTCACCAAATATCATAGCATTTGGAGTTGATTTTTTTAGTTTGAAAACAATTTTATAAAAACGTAATTGAAGTTTAGTAGCAAGTTCGCAGGAACCAAAACCCCAAACCTCACATCCATATAGTAAGATTGGAGCAATCATTTTATCGAACAGGTCAACTTGTATGTCCACAGGCAGTGACAATTGTCTACACGTACGCAAAAGAACAAACATTGCCCTTGAGGCACGATCATATAGATTCTTCTGTGCGACTGAAAATTTATTATTATAATTAATTTTAAGGCCCAAGTACATTACATCAAACACTACTTCGATTGAATTGCCATTATACGTAAACATTGGTTTATTTCTAATTTTACCTCTGGAAAAAACTATAACTTTCGTTTTGTTTACATTAATATTTAGACGCCATTTTAAACAGTATTCGTGCATTTTGTTTAGACATTCTTGCAGGTTTTTTTCAGACTCTGAGCAGATCACAGTATCATCCGCATACAGTAATAAAAACATTTGAAACAAAGCATTTACATCAGTATCTTCCATTCCAACCACAATAGCCTCCCTTGACATAGTTTGTAAACCATTACTGTTTTCCAACAAAAAAGGCTTTAGATCATTTAGAAATAGAGCAAAAAACAGCGGTGACAAGTTTTCCCCTTGTCTAACTCCACACAAACTGGGAAAATATCCAGAGCACTCACTATTAACTTTAACGCAAGACTTGGCATTTTCGTACATATTTCTTACAGTTTTTAAAAACTTCCCATTAACATCAGAACTAACTAATTTCTCCCATAAAAATGCACGGTGAACTTTATCAAACGCTTTTTCATAGTCTACAAATGCACAAAACAGTCGCTTCTTTTTGTTGAGAAAAAAATTTAATATACAATGCAAAGTAAAAACATGGTCTAGTGTTGAAAAACCTGTGCGGAAACCTGTTTGTTCTTGACCTAATTTATTATTACTCTCCAAAAAGTTTGATAACCTAGCATTTAAAATTGCACTGAAAAGTTTTCCGAAACAACTGAGCACCCCCGTGTGTACGCTGGCGCAAGCACAAGACCAAGTGCGCACGAAAAAGATCCTGTAATCCATGTCAGAGTTCGGTGGGTTATAGAAACACGAAAATACCCAGCATGCTTCCTCCGAAGGCGGCGTATGGCTGCCTAAATGGCGGGGTAAAAACGGTCATACACGTAAAAGCCGTGGGAGTTTCAGCCCATGAACGAACAAACAAAGACATGGTAACTGAACTTGGTCCTGTTTACGTGTTTTACACGAAGGTAGGGGTGCGCCTGACTGTGCAGGGATCACAGGCAAGAGTTTTCTTCCTGGTTCGTGCCTCAGTTTGAGGATGTGACAGGTAATGTCCGTCTTAAGCTACAACATGTATTTCCTGAGGTCGAGCACACGGCGATCACGACGCAAGTGTCACTTTGATATTGTATAGAATATGATTGTGTTACTTGAAAGGAAAGAATGACAGAAATAAAGGATTTGAACACTCTGCCGGTTCTGTAATGTATATCTTAACTTCAAATGCGTTGCATTGAAAGAAAAAAAAGTGCTGATCCTCGTATCATGACCTCCTGTCTCTTTGTACAGTGTTTACGTTCAAGTAGATCTATGTTAAACACACACACACACACACACACACACACACAC
>NC_090257.1:28944132-28945173 GCF_037325665.1 Littorina saxatilis
AGACCAAACAGCGATGTAGTAGAAGACCATGCATGTTGCGGTTTATTTAAATCATAATTAAAATCACCTAAGAGGAGAATGTTAGAATTACAGTTATTAACGTTGTCCATCATGCGCACAAAATCGTCAATCCATGCAAGTGAAGAGGCTGGATTTTTATATATATACCCCACTAACACAGAAGGAGATTTAGAGTGTTTTATCTCCGTCCAGATGCACTCCACATTCTCTGACTCTAAATCAGTTCTCCTTCTTGTGATTTTCACAATACTGTCATGGATGTAAAGCACAAGTCCAGTATGACTAGACTGGTTGCTGTCGCGTCTTAAAATTGTATAGTTAGTAATGTCAATAGAGGTGTCGTCGATCCTGGAATCAAGGCGAGTTTCGCTAAGTCCAAACAAATGAATTGGCTTGTTTGGTCGGTTTAACATTAAGCACACATCTGGAACTTTGTTAAACAAATGATAAACGTTAAGGTGTCCTATACGAAGGCCAGATGTAGAATCACCCAACGGCATAATTAGGTCACAATGTAGGTCAGATCAGAGAAAAGTATTTTCCTTTTGTCACAGTAAAACCGGACAAGAAAAAGAAAAAGCAAATGTCAGTGTCTACCAAGGTACTTAAATTGTCCGTGATGGAAACCGCAACAGAGAGTTTAAATTTTTTTTTTAAACTCAGTGTAATTCCAGCACACAAGAATACTTTTGCAGAACAGGTACCACGGGTAGCAAAAGTAGAGAATAAAATTTATCAGAGAACTCAGCAGTATTTCTTTTCCAGATCACACCTTACGTGAGTGTTATCAGAAAAGGGCCCTTTTGGGCTTCTACTCGGCACACAGAGACACTTGACGAACCAGCATGTACCCTACGCTACACACCTTCAAGACACAGATTCCGAAACAAAGCACAAATTACTATTACACAGATATAATTGGACCAAGCCAGCTTCTCCTCTACACTGCACACAGTTGCCAAAAGACAAGCCACAAATTAATACGGCATGGCGATTGGTTGCTGGAAGCGAAAGGCCTGA
>NC_090257.1:28945373-28957873 GCF_037325665.1 Littorina saxatilis
CACGAGGCACTCTGAATACACGAGACACTTTTTGTCAGTGCTTGTTTTGTTTATGTCTGTTTGTGCCTTGAATCAGCGAGGTTTTGAGGCCGGTTGTGTTTACGACTTGACATAGGGCCTACAGTGACATCGCCGAGCATGTCACAGTTTTAATTGTACTGCGCCGTAAACTATTGACGTAGAAACACTGGGAGGGGTGTGACGTTCGAATGAAGTCGGAAAGGGTGCCGTGATTGTGAGTATATTTTGGTTATAAATTTGTCTGCTGCATTTTGTGTGTGTGTATATAATGTGCGAGTTGATCAGACTAACGTAACTTAACCCAACCAGAATGAAACTTCAGTTTTGAAGCTACTCCGTCTAAAATTTCCGAGATGAATCAAATACCGCACCGGACAAGTAAGTGAAATTTGAAAGATTTATTGTCTGAGTGTTACCATATTTCGTAATAGTCTAAATGATCATACTTTAATGTTAAAAGCATTCTTATATGTATTTTTCTTTCTATTCTGTCTCTCTTTTTCGGAAGAGTCTCTCTAGGTCTCTCTCTGTCCCTCCCCCCTCTCTCTCTTTCCCTCTCTTTCTTTGACTGTCAGTCGAGTCTCTCTCTCCCTCTATCTACCTCCATCTGTCTCTCTCTCTCTCCCTACCTGTCTCTTTCTCCACTCTCTCTCTCCCTCTCTCTCCCTGTCTATCTTTCTCTCCCTCTCTCCGTGTCAGTCTTTCCTCCCTGTCTCTCTCCCCCCTCTCTCTCCATCTCTCTCTCTGAGTCTCTGCTCCCTCTGAGTCTCTGCCCCCCCCCCCCCCCCCTTTCTCCCCTCCTCTTTCTCTATCGCTTTGTCGACAGTTTTTTGTTAACGCAGATTGACGCGACAAGTAAATAGACACATAACGACAGCAGGACTTGTGCCATTGGCTACCTGTATAAGGTTGCACTCACTCGGTTGTCTGTGTTTCGGGTTTTGCCATTACATTTGCATTGTCCTAAATCGTGTGGATGTTGACGACACTATTTCGTTATTGCTCTTTCTTTCGTACTCTCTCTCTCTCTCCCTTCCCCTCTTTCTGTATGTCTGTCTCTGTCTGTCTGTTTGTCTGTCTCCACTGATCTCATTATTGCTCTTTCTTTCGTACTCTCTCTCTCTCTCTCTTTCTCTCTCTCTCTCTCTCTCCCTCTCTCTCTCTCTCCCTCTCCCTCGGCAGGTTTGCAGGTGTTTTCACTGCGCATTTACTTGCTTGTTTGTTTGCTGGTTTTCGTCGCGATTTTTACTTTGTGTGTGTGTGTGTGTGTGTGTGTGTGTGTGTGTGTGTGTGGTTTTCTAATAATCAACCGTGTGATTTGTAAGTCAGTTAATCTTTTAACTTCCGGGATATGTCTTTCATGGTGAAATGATGCGGTGATGGGTTCCAATGAAGGCGCAGGCTTACTTATACGCACATAGTACGCACATCATTAGTACGCATTTGAACAGCAGTTACTCATGAGGTCAAGAACTCTTTGCCAATTGACCTCATTCCGTGACGGCCATTCGCTTCCGGCGAAGCAGAACAACGGAAGTTGCTACACATCCGATAGACATGCGGCAATAGGTGGAATGTCAGCCGGGCTTCTGACAAACTAAACTCCAGACTGAATGTTTCCCAGCTAATTTCAAGGGGTACAACTATCTAGAAGGAGAAAAGAATGTCAAGTTCGTGTAAGTAAAGCATATTTGGGATGAAATCCGACAGAGTTTACCCCAAAGTTCGATTTACTCGAAAACGCAACGAGTGGTTATACGTCCATTGAATGACAAAAGACAGATTTTTGCAACGAAGTGAATTTCTAAGTTAAAATGACCACATTTCATCACGAATTAGACTACATCATACGGTGAGCTGAGTGGAATACAGGGTCCAAAGTTCGATGAGCAATACTTTGGATGAGATGGGGATGGTCAGTACGAAGTTTATGCGAGACAAACAAGTCCGGGTGACATCCTACCAATAGCTGCAAGTGTTAGACTAATTTTTACAGAACATGATGTTTTAAAGATAAACCCCCACGAATCTGTGCTGGCAAAGGGACAAACGCATAACCTTCTAATTAGACAAATACTAACAAGAGGCGAAGCCATCAAGGCTCACGTAAGAAATCGACAAACAGTAACACAAACTCAATCACTCCGTCACACATACACACACACACACACACACACACACACACACACAGAAAGAGCATAGGTGAAACTGTGCAAGAAAGCGAGACACTAGATCTACATGTCTGTCTGCATGTAGCCTACTTACAGGGACACGACTGCCAACAGAGTCTCGGCCCGCTCAAAATAATAATGACCGAGACTTTCAGTACTTCCTTCGCGTGACGTCTAACCCTCTTACGTCATAATGTGACGTCAATGTAATGTGACGTCTTCAAATGTTAGAGTTTCTACCACAGACATACACACGCACACACACACGCACGCACAGACAGACAAAGTTACGATCGCATAGGCTACACTTACGTGAGCCAAAAAAATCAGCGTCCTTACTGCCACTGGTGACTTTTAAAGAAATTAATTAATTGACAAAACTCCCACTCTGCACAGAAAGGTCTTTAGACTGGGGAGAGCTCTCCCGCCTTATATTATACAGTTTGTTTGTTTGTTTGCTTAACGCCCAGCCGACCACGAAGGGCCATATCAGGGCGGTGCTGCTTTGACATATAACGTGCGCCACACACAAGACAGAAGTCGCAGCACAGGCTTCGTGTCTCACCCAGTCACATTATTCTGACACCGGACCAACCAGTCCTAGCACTAACCCCATAATGCCAGACGCCAGGCGCAGCAGCCACTAGATTGCCAATTTTAAAGTCTTAGGTATGACCCGGCCGGGGTTCGAACCCACGACCTCCCGATCACGGGGCGGACGCCTTACCACTAGGCCAACCGTGCCGGTTTATATATATTATACAGTAACCGGGAAGTGTTTACACAAGTACAACAGTAAAGCGTACTTCACAACACATCTGGATATTCACTGGGATTACATGGTCAGTCAGTGAAAAAAGGCTACTGACTCAAGCAAACCATCGTTATAATCAGCTGGACTTCAGTTCCTTGGGTCACGGGTTCAAATCCGGACCGGGATGGACAGGTCACTTTTATGTCCAGACTACGAGACAGTATCCATGTCCCACCCCTGTGCCATGTAAAAGACCTCGATCATTCTGCCATAAGTGCAGGTGGCTGATTTAACATAATTATACACACGCACACATGCACCTGGAAAGCGCGACTCTTGTTGCTGCTAGCTTTCCACTGAGAGGAAGCGACTCAAATTTCCCAAAGATGGGACAATAAAGTAAACAAATAAATAGTATAAGCAGACAAGAGTAGATGCTTCCGCTCTAAAATTCTGAAATGCTGATTTAAACCAACTTATTTTAAGGGCTGACAAAAAACATCTAACATCAATCATTTTCAAACCACCATCTTCATAATCCTGAACTTTCTACTTATCTTTTCAATTTCACCACTCCAAACAACAGAATAAAACATCTTATTCAAATCATTTAACACTTCTTCACATGGATCAGAAAGTTTCACAAACACTATGAAATTGCTTCGCCCTGATATGGCCCTTCGTGGTCGGCTGGGCGTTAAGCAAACAAACAAACAAACAAATGAAATTGCTAGTGTCTTTATACCTGTTATTTTCCCCAGAGGTGTAAGAGTTCTCCTTCATCAGGTATTCAACAAATGCCGAATGTCTTCTAATTTACTATCATAATTCCTTAGCACAATCGCATCCACTCTTGTTGAAAACACAATACCTTGAACTTTAAAAAATTTAGGGTTCCAACACACATATCATACTCCGGCATAAATCTAAGGGACAAAATGAGACAAGACCCAATCCATACTGCGACGGTTTTATTGCAATTCAATTTTAACCCCGACCATCGGGAATATTTCTTTCATACTTTCATACATTCAATAAAAAATTCTCTCCTACCGTCCAAAAATAATGTTGTGTCATCTGCAAATGGGGATATTAGCAACTATTAATCAAACATAGTAATTCCTTTCATCTTTATGTTTTTTTGGAATCCTTTCGGCTAAAATCTCTGAACAAATTAAGAACAACAAGAAATTCCTCCGAGGTAGGAAAAACACCCCCGTTGGTCAAAGGGAAATAACCATTCTCACTGCCACCAACTGAGAAGGTTATTTCCCTTTGACCATTAATATCTCCCTCTATAAGTCCTTGTAGAATCTTAATCCACCAATAACTCCCTAACCGTGTGTTTGACTGGTCCCAATTTTTGTAAGGACCGTCTCAGGAATGTATAGAACCTGTTCACCAAGTTTGGTGACGATCGGTCCGTTCATTCTTGAGATCTATATGCGAACACAAACAAACAAACAAACACATGGAGCGAATCCTATACACACCCCTATACCGGGGGTGTAAATAACAAGACAGGGGACCCCCTTGCCTTGTACCGCGCTGCACGGAAAACCATTCAGAATACTATCCATTTACACTTACACGGGATGTAATACGAAAATAGAAAGTTGATACCCAGCGCTTTATATCCTGACAAAAATTAAAAACATGAACAGATTTTTGAATAAAGGACCAGGCAATGCTGTCAAAAGCTGTTTCAAAATCAGCCAATAACAAAAGACCTGGCATTCTTTGCTGTTCAGAATATAACAGTGTATCATACAACAAACTTATTCTTTGTTCAAAATTTCTTCTTTTCAAAAATCCTGTCAGATCAGTGCTTATCAGTGCTTACAAGCCTGGGGATAACACGCTTCAATTTTTCCGCAATACATGTTGCAGCAATATGATATGCAGTGTTTAACAGTGTAATGTATTTTAACATCTTTGTAGACGTAATCATGTGACTGCAACTTTCTGTCTCGCAGTACTACTGAGCGATGACTTCATCACGACAAGGGAGACAATACTGAGTTTTACGCGACATGGGGCCTGCACGGTTTATGCCCCTTGCCCTGCTCGTCGGGCTTTGGACTTTCTACAGTGAGGCAGACCCAGTGCTCACCACAACACAATCTCGGCCCGACGTCACCTTTGGTGGCGACACCGCTGCCACAACCACCGTCGACAGCGACAACAGCAGAACTAACTCAGAACCTTGTGGCACGAACATCACACAGCAGAATGTAGCCAACGACATCATGAATCACACAGAACCTTGCAAGAACAGCAACACCCCACAGCAGAATTTGACGAACGAATCCACACCAGAAGCCAGTTCCACCAGCACGGAGTTACCGCCCCTGACAAAATGCCGGTACGATTTCAAAGCGGGCATGCGCAACAACCTGTTCTTCAACGCACAGCAGGAAGTGCTACCCCTGCTCACCAAGAAGTTCGTGATCCACACGGGCCAACCCCGCTGCTACCTGACACGGGACGATTTTGAGAGCAAGCTGAATCAGACCTCGGGATCTGAAGCCATCGTCATGTTCCTTGTTGGCTGTTTGGACACAGGGGTGACACAGGTCGTGCTGCGGGGGGATGTGGAAGTCTCTTCCCACGGTAGTCTCGGGACACCCACTTCCACATCAGAGCCTGAGGTGGCCCAAGCAGGGACTCATCACACACCACCCTCTCAAAACGGGAGCGAGCCAGCGAACGAGACTGGGTCAGGGGAAAGATACTACCACAACTTCATCTCCTACTTCCAGAGTTTACACTGCAGGCTAAGCATGAGTGTAGTGGAGATGATCGCCAACATGACGGACCTCAATGTTCTCACCGTGGTCGGTGACCGGGCCTGGGACCTCGGGGAGCTGGAAACGACCCCCCGCCTGTGTGACGCCTTCAGGGCAGTCAAGGCCTTCTCCATTCTTGGCGACTGGTCTGCGCCGTCCTACCTCCACCACCTGGCGCGCTGCACGGGCAAGCTGGGCAACGTGGTGGAGATGGTGCTCAGCAACGTCAGCTTGCCCGCATTTCCCGACTTCCTAGCCACCTCCGTGCCCAACCTGCGCGCCCTGGAGCTGAGAGACAACAAGCTGACGGCGCCTGTTGTCTTCCCCTGGGCCGACGGCTTCGCGGAGCTGCCCAGGAACCTGTCGCGGACCTTCCAGTTCAACGACCTGTACAACTTCAGGGGCTCGTTTGACATGCCGCCCCACCTGTTCCGCAGGCTGCTGATACTGGACGGCAACAACATCACCAACCTGACCCGCTTCCACTTCACCAGCGACTTCCAGTTCATCTCGCTGCAGCGGAACGGACTGATGGTGATCGCGGAGGACGTGTTCGACCTCGTGCCGGGCGTGCAATTCCTCAGCCTGGCTCACAACCGGCTGACGTCCCTGCCCGCTAAGCTCTTCTTCAAGCTGACGGCGCTGAAGAAGCTGGACCTTCAGGGGAACCTGCTGAAGGCCCTTCCAGACAACATCTTCAGGAACGTGAGGCGGCTGGACAAGCTAAACGTGGAGAGGAACGCGCTGGAGATACTGCAGGACGAACTGTTCACCAGCCTACAGGAGCTGACGGAACTGCGACTGAAGAACAACAGCATCCGGCGCTTTGACCACGGCGCGCTCAGCATGATGATGGTCAAGCTTAAGCTGCTGGAGCTGCAGCACAACCCGCTGACCACCTTCCCCGTCATTGTGCTGGAGCTGCGAGGCCTGGTGCACACCAACCTGGAGTACACGGACATTCAGGCTTTGGACTTTGTCCACATCAGCCAGCGCACCTCGGCCTCCCGCCTGGCCGAAGCTCTCAAGAACCCAACCACGGGGGATTTCGCTGACATTTCCAAGACCCCGACGTCGCAGCGCGTGATCTCTCTGCGCTTCAGCAAGCTGCGCTCTGTGGTGCTATACAACGCGACACGCGAGACTCTGCCCATCTTCATGCTGGTCATCAAGCACTTCACCATCCTCATGGAGGGCGCCCACCTCGCCTGTGACTGCAACATCCTCAACGTCACTCACCAGCTGCAGGAGTGGAAGGCGAAGGGAAAGCTAGCGGGAACCGAGGAGTGCCTGGAAGGATGGAACTGTGCCTGGCCTTCTGAGCTATCGGGGAAGCGCGTCGCGAGTCTGGAGGACGATCAGACTTACTGCCCCTTGGAGGAGGAGGCTGGAACTACGTCATGCCCGGAAGGATGCGCGTGCTATGTGCGCACAAAAGTGGAGACTGTCATTGTGGATTGCAAACACACAGGTTGGTATGATTTGTTTCTGTCCTTTTGGGGTGTTGACATTTGTATTAACAAATTAAAGTTCATACAAAAAAACATGGATCTTACACACCTATATTTCTGTCATAAAATTCAGTCTTACCTGTGTTAATTTTGTTATCTCTCTTCCTCTCTCTGTCTCTCCGTGTCTCTCTGTCTCTCTGTGTCTGTCTCCCTGGCTCTGTCTCTCTCTCTCTCTGATTGTGTGTAAGTTCTTTTGTTTCTACGTCTGTCTGTGTGCCCGTCTCTCTTCGTAACATGTGCCTTTCCGTCTGAGAAAACGATTGGTTGATTAATTAGTCGGTCATTACAGCGTGGGATACATGCATTACCCTTTTGTTTTAGGTAGTGGAAAAACGAGACTCGGCCAACTGATTTAAACACAAAGACTGACCTCTCCAGTGTTTGACAATGGAAGGGCGAATCACTAGGAATGTTCATGACAATGGAAGGGCGAATCACTGGGAATGTTCATGACAGTGGAAGGGCGAATCACTAGGAATGTTCATGACAATGGAAGGGCGAATCACTAGGAATGTTCATGACAATGGAAGAGCGAATCACTAGGAATATTCATGACATTGGAAGGGCGAATCACTAGGAATGTTCATGACAATGGAAGGGCGAATCACTAGGAATGTTCATGACAATGGAAGGGCGAATCACTAGGAATGTTCATGACAATGGAAGGGCGAATCACTAGGAATGTTCACCAGTGTTCACAGCGTGTTCTGTCTTCTGCCTTCAGGTCTGACTTCCATCCCACCCCGGGTACCCGCCAACACCCGGGAACTTTGGCTGCAAAACAACAGCATCAAGACGGTCCAGAAACTTCCCTACCTGAGGGGCCTTCACTCCCTCCGACTCACAGCCAACAACCTGCAGGTTGGTTTGTTTTGTTGTGTTGGATGCGATGGACCTTGGACCTTTTAACATGTCCTTGTCCTCGTCAAGTGTGTGTACCTGAACGAACTTCGTGACGAACACTACAGGTTTGTTTGTTTTGTTGTGTTGGATGCGATGGACCTTGGGCCATTTAACGTTCTGTTAGTTGTTCGAAAGGCTGATTTCTGCTGCGGATAGCGAATAGCAATATACATGTATAGCCTACTGGGTACATCAAACCCTTTCGGAGCCGATTGCGACACTGATGAAAAGAAATTCCCTGGCAAAATCAACCGTGTTTCGCCGCGTGCAATGGGCATTCTTCCCCGCCAGTGTGGTATGAGTGATGTCATTTAAAATGCTTGCAATGTACTGGTGTCTGTGAGTTGGAGGGGATTCAGTTGTTTGCATCCAGCTTTAAACTTTAAAGTCAATCTCCTTCCCGTGAAAACACTCCGTCTCATATCTGGTCAGGCTTTGACATACGACATTACAGGGCCGTAGCAGCCCTACCGGCCACTCCGGCCATGGCCGGACCAGTTTTTTGTTAAAAAAAAAAAAATCGTCTTCATAAGCTTCAGCGCTGTGTTAGGAGGAAGGAGGGGTCGTGACTTAGATCGCACAATGACAGCGTTAAGCGAGAAATTGTCACTAATTGACATTCACAAGTGAAGACTATAGATCTAAATCTAAAGTAAAACTAAAAGGCAAACTGCGTATGCACCGACTGAGACGCATTACTGATCCACTGAGCCATCGCGTTTTGCACTGAAGAGACATCTGAGTTATCTACCTTAGTTCACGTTTTTCGTTTCCCGGGAAAAGTACCTTTTTATTTTTTTTATGGCCGGACCACTTTTAGGAGCTGTGCTACGTCACTGGACAAGAATATATACCTCCACTTGGCCACACACCAAAAATATACACTCTGACGGCTTCCTGTGGTGAGTTGAATTTTTAATTTTTTTTTTATAGAATTCATTAGGCCAAACAAAAGTATATGTTGGTTTAGGGTAACCCTACCGCGCCTATTTTTTCCCGCCGACCCGAAAACGTTTTATTCATTTCTCAAAAAAACAACTTTTGGCACATTTTGCGAACCATACCGAGACTAAGGGAAATAACCTTCTTTAAAATCGACGGCATTACAACAAAAAAAACAACAAAAAACCCCAAGCCAACCTACCGATCTTTTTTTGTGTGGTCACGTTACCCTAAACCAACATAATTATATTTTTGTTTGGCCTTAAAAAAAAATCTGCTGTGCACAGATAACACACAGGCTGTTGATGTTTGGTATGTGACCTAGTGGAGGAATGGTCTCATCCTATGTAAAAGCTAGGCCAGGCCAGATCTAAAATAGTGATCCAAACTGTTTACACGGGAAGGAGTGTGCATTTAAACTGTCATTTTACTGTTCATGTTTTCATTTTATTTCATAACCGGCACGGTTGGCCTAGTGGTAAGGCGTCCGCCCCGTGATCGGGAGGTCGTGGGTTCGAACCCCGGCCGGGTCATACCTAAGACTTTAAAATTGGCAATCTAGTGGCTGCTCCGCCTGGCGTCTGGCATTATGGGGTTAGTGCTAGGACTGGTTGGCCCGGTGCCAGAATAATGTGACTGTGTGTGGCGCACGTTATATGTCAAAGCAGCACCGCCCTGATATCCTTCGTGGTCGGCTGGGCGTTAAGCAACAAAAAACAAACAAAAAAACAAAAAAATTATTTTTATTTTTTTTATTTCATTTTATTATCCCAATGCTGGGAAATTCGGGTCGCTTCCTCTCAGTGAAAAGCTAGCAACACAAGAGTCGCGCTACCCTGGTGGTGTGTGCGCGTTTAGGTGTAATCAGCCACCTGCACACAATTGGCATAGTGACTGAGATCTTTAACGTGCCACTGTGGTGACACGGGGTGGGAGATGGATACCGTCTCTGGGTCTGCACATACAGTTGACCCGTGTCCGTCCCGGCCGGGAGTCGAACCTGTGGCCCCAGGATCACAAGTCAGCTCTACCAACATAACGCTTTGTGATGCATATTTGTGGACACTGTGTTGCAGGAGCTACCAGCGGACGTCGTGACCTTCATGCCACAGCTGCGCGTGCTGCACGTGGATGACAACTGGCTGACGTCACTAGCTCCTGCTCTGGCCCGGCTCAGGCAGCTGCAGTCTGTCCGTGTGGCCGGCAACCCCATCCGCTGCGACTGTCGCACGCTGTGGCTCAAGGGCTGGCTTCTTTCACACAAGGTCAGGAACTAAATGACAAATAAGACTTATCGAAATAGGGAAGATTACACCAGATTAGATTGCAAGATTTACATTTTGACAGACGATTTTCTCTCTCTGTCTCTGTCTCTGTCAGTCTGTCTCTCTGTGTTTGTCGGGATTTCAATTTCGACAGATGATTCTCTCTCTCTCTCTCTCTCTCTCTCTCTCTCTCTCTCTCTCTCTCTCTCTCTCTCTCTGTGTCTGTGTCTGTGTGTCTCTCTCTCTCTCTCTCTCTCTCTCTCTCTCTCTCTCTCTCTCTCTCTCTCTCTCTCTCTCTCTCTCTCTCTCTCTCTCTCTCTCTCTCTCTCTGAGCCCTGAGTCCCGCCTTTATCTCTGACTTCGTTGTTAACATCCCCCGTTTTTCATTTCAACTACAGACAGTAGCGGAGGACTCGGACACCATTAAGTGCAGCACTGAGGAGTCAGACGGCCGTTTCTTCACCCTCGTTCCTGACAGGGAGTTCGTCTGCAAGTCGTCCGCTTCCCTGGGTGAACTGGCCGCCCCCATAGCCGTCCCCCTCCTTTTCGCTTTCCTCCTTCTCACCCTGGCTGTCATCGCCTTCATCCAACGCCGCCGCCTCAAAGTCCTACTCTACATACACACGGGTATGCATCCATTCGACACCGACCCGCCCGACCACCAGACCCTCTATGACGTCAGCGTGTGCTGTGACGTCACGGCGTGCGCCTGGGTGCTGCGTCACCTGATCGAAGCGTTGGAGGAGGGCGGGAGGTACAAGGTGTTCTTCTACAGCCGCGACGCCTTCGTGGGCTTCACGACGTCGGAGAACGTGAGGCACTGCGTGAAGAACAGCAAACGTCTAGTGGTGGTGCTGGGCAAGGCCTGGGAGGACAGCGACCTCCTTGTCACCGCCACGAAAGAAGCCCTCAGCAAGTGCCAGAAGGAGATGGTCCACTTCATGACGGTGGTGGTCCACAACTTTTCCGCCAAGGACATCACCAACAAGCACGTGCAGCAGTACATCCAACGGGGCCGCTACATCACCACAGAGGATAAGCACTTCACCAAGAAGCTCCTCTACGAAATGCCGCACCTCCAGGCATCGGAGAAGAAGAAGCAGAAAGACCCGGAGAAAGCAATGAAAGAGAGAGGCAAGGGCAAGAAAGACGATACGCCGGAGGGTCCTGAGCCCGTGGCTTTGTACAACATTGTTGCCACCTCGGAGAACGAACAGAACGATTTGATGGAACAGAACACTTTAGCTCAGCACAACCAGGCTTACTGTCACAACACGGGGCACAGTCCTGCGTTCGACAGACAGCTGTCAGTCAGCGATCTGCAGCTGAATCTGAAGAACGGCCAGGTAACATCTTACACCATCCAGGACAGATCCAGCGCTAACCAGCTCGTTCCTGCTAAAATTATTATTCAGAGACAGGGAAGCGAGCACCCTTCTGTCATCAGTGACGACCTCTTTGGCGACGAGACAAACAACCGAAATGCAAGAGACAGCGATGCTGGTAAGGACATCGTGCATCTTGTTGCAAACAACCCGGTGTTTGACAAACAGATGAGCGTCGAGTCTCAAGCCAGTAGACAGCGCAGATCGGTGTTTGTATGGTACGCGGACAGAGACCTGCCTTTCACTCTGAAGAATATTGTGGAGCCCCTGGAGAAGCGAGGTCACGCCTGTATCCTGCAGGACAGGGATTTCCCTCCGGGTGCCGCCATCCAGGAGAACATCGTGCACGCGGCGGAATCCTGCACGCGCAGCATCTTCGTGCTGTCAGACCACACGCCGAAAAACGAGTGGTTCACCTTCGTCTTCCACGTGACCTTTGACCGCCAGATGCAGTCACGTGACCACCGCGTGGCGCTGGTGACGCGCGAGGACATTGACGTCACGAAGTTCGTGGAGGAGATCCAGCAAGTGTTGAAAACGTCAGCACTCTTGGCTGAGAATGATCCGTGGTTTGCTAAGAGATTAAGGCAGTTCGTCAACTTTGACGGTTATGAGATCTGTTAACAGACAGCAGGTTGTCAGACGGATATTTCTTGTATTTAACCGGTTCTTATTTGAAAATACCGAAAAAGGAATTCCGAATGGTGAGTCCTACTGAAACAGTTGTCGTATATCACAGTTGGCTCGCTACAATAAAGC
>NC_090257.1:28962873-28995373 GCF_037325665.1 Littorina saxatilis
GGTTTGTAGCCATGGGCATTGTGATAGTGTTCGACTGTTCAAACTAGTGTTATGCACGGGTTAATAAAACTGAGGATAGAACTCTTTAGCAGCAAAACAATTAAGAGTGTATTACAATCTATTTGTTTGTCGGGAGGAAAGTAGTTCTTTGCCCAAATCGGAATCTGCACTATCATATATTTTTTGGAGTCCATGATGTATTTATTGAGCTATAAAAATACAACATATATACCCATACTGAAGTAACAGAGACAAAGAAGGGAGGTCATGGGATATACAGTTATAATGTATTAAGTTTGATGTGATAGTTCTTTGTTATAGATATATGTGATAGATATATTGTTTTCTGTTCTTGTTGACCCTATATGATTATTAGGGCGAAGGCTGAATGTGAAAAAGCAATATTCTTGCTTATCTATTACCCTCGATAATAAAGATTTTGTCTTGTCTTGTCTTGTCTCTCTCTTTCTCTCTCTCTCTCTCTCTCTCTCTCTCTCTCTCTCTCTTCCTTTCGCTTCTGTTCTCTTTCACCCCTTTCTCCTTTCTCTCTCTCTATTTCTCACCCCTCTCTCTCTTTTCTCTTCTCTCTTTCTCTCTCTGTATTTTAGTCAAGACCCAGCGGATGAATATCATCGGGAGACATGAGCCTCTGGCGAGTGGCTCTCGATTGATATTCCCGCTGGGTCTTGACTGAAATACAAGCCATATAAAAAACCACTCGTGTTGTAATCTGTAAATCACCTCTTACACGTGCTCTCCGACCGGGCAAGACGTGTCTACACGGCTCCGCATTCGAAGGATTCTAGCGACGTGTATAATTTCTCCAATATTGTGAATTTTGTTGTGCGGGAACCTAAAGATGGGTTGTACCTGTCTGTGAAAAGTGTTTGGCAAAATGTTGCCTTCTTTGGTGTAAAACAGTGGTGCAAATACGTTTCCTTTGTTCCAAGTCAGTGAAAATTGAATGGACCGACGCCCGCGGACTGTCACTATGTGGTAACATTACAACGATGGTGTAATCCCATCTGCGGGATCCATCCTCTGCCCAGCCGTCGTGATGCAACATATGTGAAGTTCTGTGCCTGCCCCGGCGAGTGTGAAAATGTGCTGTGAAGTGTGTGTAGTACAATAGTGTGCTGCGTGTGTGTATTCATGGCGTCCTCCGTAGGCACGGAGCTATCAGCCAAGCTCATCCCAACCCTGTGCCCCAATCAGAAAAGATTTTTCTGCGGAGAGCATGAAATCGTATTGTGGCGAAGCGCTCTCCTTCTGCGCTATTCTTCCTTTCAAGGAGGGAGTTTTTCATTTAAATCCCAAGATTTCGACAAAGACAATACAGTTATTGAATCAGTCATTGTGCCATCTTTTGAAACACCCAACGTCACTCCACCAGAACTGGCAAAAACCGTGTTGCGGTTCAAAGTACAGAACAAGAAATTCCTAACAATCACGCTGTACTTCACAGTGACACCTGCCGGCACGCTGCTGTGTCAGGGCCGTGGGTGCGCGATGTGGAGTGCTGAGTGCGACCTTGTGGAGAAGCTGTTAGCAAAATACAATGACAACAACGATCATGTAGAGCTTACAGAGTCATTGTGTAATTTGCCCCTCTCATTCCGCTCAACCATGGAAGACAAGTGCCCCATAACTTCTACCCCTCCTCCCGTTGCCTCCCCCAAACCCACAGACACCGCTCCTCCTTTCTTTGTCTCAGACACCCTCACCCCCACCCCCATCCCCTCGCATCAAGACAGCGCTGCAACCACCACAGGCCACGCCACGCCGCGCAGCACTCTGTCTAAGAGGTCTGTACTCACGCCCCGCAGCCGAATGCGACACGATGCACGCAGCTCAAGGGGCAGGCCTGCCAACAATGCTCTACCTGCAGTGTGGCGTCGTCTATCTCAGGTAGAGGATGAGATTTCCGCCATCCACTGCATCCTCCAAGACACTGTAAATGCCACAAAACAGCTGTCGGATGGTAAAGCGGAAATAAGTCAAATCGAAGACGCTAAGATGCAAGTAAAAAACACTCTGATGAGAAACTTTTCAGAGAAATTCGAGAAACAGGCAGAAGAACTGTCAGTCCTAAAAAACAAAGTGACCTGTCTCGAAAAAGAAAATGTTAGCATAAAATGCCAGTTGCAGGAAGCGCGCCGTGAGGTTAAATCAAAGAAAAGCTACTCTCAAGCAGTTCAAACTGTAACTGCTGCCAATGGCAATGCCACCCGGACCACACTTCCCCCTTGCCAACTCTCTGCAACAGAGAACTGTGTGCAACAAAGCCCTCGCTATGTTGGGAGCGCTATTCCTCCCTCCCCTCCTCTCATGTATGCTGTCCCCACCACTAACTCCTTTGCCGCCCTATCCGATGACAACTCCCCCAGCGAGTCCACACTCTCCCAGTCCGAGTCGGTCCACCCACTTAAGGAAAACCCTGATGAATGTGTGGACAGACAGAAACCAACATCACCCCAAGAAACATTGTCCACTCTTTCGGTTGCCGGCCAGTCAACCATGCTCTTGATCGGCGATTCTGTCATCAAGCATGTCGACCCACAACGACTGGCACCAAAGGGTGAGATTCTGCAAAAAGTATGCGTTTCTGGTATGACAGTGTATGACCTGTGCAAATGGCTGCACGGCAATGCCACATCTCCTCAAGCAGCAGTGAATCGTGTGACTGTTCATGTTGGCGTCAACAGTTGCAAGATGGGACCTGTGTCGGAGAAAGAGTGGGCCGACATAATTGGACTGTGCCGCAAAGCCTTTCCTAATGCCAGAGTCTGTCTCAGCTCCATCCTGCCAGCAAAAGGTCGACACACTTTCAACAACTCCATCCTTCCCTCAAATAGAAACCTGGAAGCTGCCTGCCGACGTCTTGATGCTGTCTTTGTAGACAACTCCAGCAGCTTCACTGCGAGCAGTGGTGCACCGAGATTGGCGCTCTACAGCGATCATATTCACCCCAGCGCAAAGGGCACTGCCAAACTGGCTATTAACATCAAATATGCCGACACACCCAACTTGAAAGAGGACCGCCGCTCCAGCGATGACGCTCATCAAGCAAAGAACCATGACAAGGACAACCGAGACCTTTCTCGTCGCAAGCAGCCTCCACACAGACACTCTAATGAGGACACGGGTGCACGCTCCATCCCAAACCACCATTCCCACTCCTACCCTCCACCACCTCCACCCCCGCCGTCCTCCCACCACTACCCTTCACTTATTCCCACCCGTACCCCTGTTAACCTGCCCCCTCCATTTACCTACCCGCCCACCCAGTCTACACGAGAGTCTGTCGGTCAACTGGCGCATGCAGTGACCACGCCAACGCAACCAATTTGGCAATACGCAAGCAGCGCAATTGCGCCGCCCATTCGCCCCTGTCCGCAAATTCGCCCTACCAGTCATCAGCAGTTTGCGGTCCCTCCCCCCGGACACCCACCTGTCTACAGCCAGTCTGCTGACCGTGTCCAACTGCCGCACCTGTCGTCACAGCTCAGTGCAAATGCAGTTCAGCTGCTGAATTTAATCTCAACTCAGCTGATGTGTTAAAAGCTTAAAACTGAAGGCTGTGTAAGTTAGGTGACCTTCGGACTGGTCGGAATATTTCAGTTTGTTTAACAGTATTGAGCGTTGTATCTGCTCCGTGCATAGTCACAAACAGCATCAAATGCAGCAACTAGTGTGTGTGTGTGTGTGTGTATGTATGTGTGTCTGTGCGTGAGTGCATGTGTATGTGTATGTGTGTGTGAGCGCGATCGCCGGGTCGCCTTGGACAAACATTATTTGGTTCAATTTTCTTGTAGTGTTATACAACCTAGAGCTTGTGTTACGCTTAAAATCTTACGATAAAGTTCGAAGCGTTTTTGCACCTTGTGCAGTGACTATACCTGTGTTTCTAGTTGTGCCTTGCGTTGTACTCGGACTGCCTGTCTGTGTGACGTGACGTGGACACTGAGGAAAGAGTGTGTTTCCTTCCCTTCGGTTCTAGCACTTCTCCATATCGTCTGATCGACCCGTCGTAGCACATTGTTTAGAACTCTATTGTGTAATTCGTAGACGACAAGGACTTTGCCTTTTCTAGCAAATCTTGAACTTTCACTCTACAACGTCCAGTGTGTGCGGATTGTGTCTGCTTCTGTGTGTACTCTTAACATTTATAAGCATGTCGGCACTAGCTCCAGCCGCAGGACTGAATATCGGACACTTAAACATTTATCATCTCTTGAACAAAATTCCTGATCTCTGCGTGTTATTAAATCAACATTCTCCCATAACCCATTTGTTTGGGATTTCAGAGACTAGGCTGGACTCACGCATCTGTGATGATATGTTGCGGATACCTCACTATTCTGTTATCCGACGCGACAGTATGGAAGTACAACATACTGGTCTTGCTGTTTATGTCCATGATTCCATTGCAAAGTTTGTTAAGCGCAGGGCTGATCTGGAAGTGAAAAGTATTGAATGCCTTTGGCTTGAAATTTCTTATAAGAATTCGAATTCTTTTCTCCTCGGTTTTGTATATAGAAATCCCGCATCCAATTCAGCTTGGTCTGACGATTTTATTGATTTGATGGATAACATCAAATGTAATAATCGCAATGTTTTGTTACTTGGTGATTTTAACATAGACTTGCATAAAACCCAGACAGCCTGGCGCTCAGTTACATCTCTCTTTGGATTCCATCAACTTGTGAACACCTCAACCAGATTGACTGATACAACATCAACGTTGATTGACCACATTTACACTAATAATATTTCCATGGTGTCAAACGTGAAAACTGTACCTTCAAGCATCAGTGACCATTGTTCAGTATTTTGTTCTTGGTCGTTCAAGTTACCTAAGCCGGTGCACAAGGGCCATACAACTATTGAATATAGAAGCTTTAAAACGTTTGATGAAACTAAATTCTTCTTTGATCTCAGTTTAGCACCATTTTCCTCTGTGTTTAATCATGTTGTTGCTGACGAAGCGTTGGGCGCCCTTTTAGATATATTTTATCCTATAGTGGATAAGCATGCCCCACTACGTCACCACAGAGTGAAATATCCATCTCTTCCCCCATGGTTGACGGAACAGATTATAGAAGCCATGTCCCTGCGTGATTTTTACAAAGCAAACAACATGAAGTCTGATTTTAAGAAACAAAGGAATAAAGTGACAG
This sequence comes from Littorina saxatilis, assembly GCF_037325665.1. Lineage (NCBI taxonomy): Eukaryota > Metazoa > Mollusca > Gastropoda > Littorinimorpha > Littorinidae > Littorina > Littorina saxatilis. Next base: position 28,968,054 of record NC_090257.1, read on the forward strand.
AATTAACACGTCAAGCAAAAGCAAATTACTTTAATACATTAATCGAGGACAAGAAAGATATTGCAACTGTTTGGCGTGCTGTTAATAACATATTAGGTAAATCTAAACAGAACTCAAATCGGTCTGCCACAACCATCTCCCCTGAAGATTTTAATAACCATTTTTTGTCCCTTGCCAATAGGCTAAATGAATCTGCAAAATGCGACAGTCCTGATTCTGACCTTGAAGTCTCTCTCACAAAATTACATGATTTTTGCAATGACAAATGTAAACCGGACGATTTTTTTACTATTCCAGACATGGCAGTGCATGAGGTAGGTAAGGCGCTAGAAGGCCTTGAGAATAAAAAGTCCATGGGTCCTGACAAGATTCCTCCTTACTTGGCCAAATTAGCTCTACCATATATTGTGGAGCCACTCACCTATGCGTATAATCTCTGCATAAAGCAAAATACTGTACCTAGTTTACTAAAAAGAGCAAAAGTAATTCCACTCCATAAAGGCGGAAATTTATCCGACCCAAATAATTTTAGACCCATTTACTTATTACCCATTTTATCCAAACCATTGGAAAAACATATTCACAAACATTTGCTCGCGTACATAGAAAGCAGAAACCTTTTCCATCAATTTCAATCTGGTTTTCGAACAAATCACTCTTGTCACAGCGCCCTTACCACGCTATGCGACACCTGGTTGTCTGCAACAAACCGATCTGAAATCAGTGGTGCTGTGTTTCTCGACTTTAAAAAAGCGTTTGATCTTGTTGATCATTCAATTTTACTGAAGAAATTACAGTTGTATCTCAGAAACAGTTCAGTGTGTAACTTTTTTGCTTCCTATTTACAGGACAGATCTCAATATACTGCCCTAAACTGTAAAATATCTACTGAGGAGACTGTGAAATGCGGGGTGCCTCAAGGGTCAGTGCTTGGGCCGATCTTGTTCTGTCTGTATATCAATGATCTGCCACTGCACATTTCTGACAGTAATGTAAGAAGTGATTTTTTTGCTGACGATTCTTCTCTTCACTCAAGTGGAAAGTCTGTTACAGTAATAGAGTCCTCCCTTCAAACAGCTTTAAACGATGTAAATAACTGGTGTAGTGCTAATGCTATGCTTGTCCATCCAATAAAAACTAAAAGTATGGTAATTGCAACCAGACAAAAACATCAGATTTCTCCACTCAAACTCTTACTATTGGTACGCAATCAATTGAACAAGTTAAACAGCATCGCGTTTTAGGGGTAATTCTTGATTGTGAATTCAAGTGGCAGGCACAAATACAGCATATTTGCAAGAAAGTAGCCAAGAACGTTTTCCTCCTATCCAAGTTAAAGCAATATACCGACAGAAGGACTCTGGAAATGTTCCACCATGCTCATGTAATGCCTCACATTAATTATGTTTCGACGCTCTGGGATGGCAGCAGTGATGTCCACTTGAAAAAGTTAGACTCTCTCTATCGTCGCTCGGCCAAACTCATCGTAAAGGATAATGCCTCAACAGATATGAAATTAAAAATGCTTAACTTTCTTCCACTGGAAAAGCATCTCAAGTTAAACAAAGCCATTTTCATGCATAAATTGTATCACGGTAAAGTGCCGATTTACATTACATCATTATTTAATAAAGCTACCCACAGATATGGGTCGGTCAACTTGATCCCACCAATTCCACGAATTGACCTGTATAAGACCAGTCTTGCTTTTTCGGGTACTTCAGTTTGGAATTCACTTCCATCATCCTTTAAGCACCTAAAGTCATTAAAAAGTTTTAAAAAATGTGTAAAAAACCACTTAATGTCTGAGTAGTTTAACGCCTTTTGACTTACCAAACTTAGTATTACGTCAAAAATATGCTGTGCATTGTATATTCTGAACATATTTTTGTTACTCTATTGCTACATGTTCGATTGCCACCAGCTTGTATATATAATTACCTGCATAGTATGCATTTGATTTTATGAATAACCACATATGTATGATCTTCATGCCTCATCTTTATCATCATCATCATCATTATCATCATCATTATCGTCATCATCATCATCATCGTCATCTTTATTATCACGTTTTCCGACCTCCTTTTGTTGGTTAACTTTTTAATTTTTTTTATTTTTATTTTTTTTAATTTTTTTTTTTTTAATTATATAATAATTATTGTGTGTCTATGCGTCCCAAGGACAGATTGTAAGAAAAGGCGTAGCCTTAAATCTAAATCCTTGTAAAATAAAGTTCAATTCAATTCAATTCAATTCTCTCCTCTCTCTCTTCTCTTCTCTGTACTCCCTCTCCCCCCTCTCTGTCTTCTCGCACTCTCTCTCCTTTTCTCTCTCTTTCACTCTCTCTCTCTCTCTCTCTCTCTCTCTCTCTCTCTCTCTCTCTCTCTCTCTTTCTCTCTTCGTTTCCCTTCTTTTCTATCTCCCCTCTGTCTTTCTCCTTCTCTCATGCTATCCCCCCTCTCTTTATTATCTATCTTCTTTTCTCTTCTCTTCTTTAGTGCAGTTACCGTGCCAAAAATCATGCTTCAACCCACCAGTTTTTGCAACAAAATTTTTTTTTGCGGGAATGTTCTCAAGACAGTCTGGTTAGCGCCCAGTGCAAAATCTAAGTTTCAAACTATTGGCACAATCGAGAAATTTGCATATTAGTGACGTCATACATTAGTGGAAGAAGACACTGTTTTGTTCTCCAAGATAAGCCTATCATGTTGCATCTCGTTGGAAAGATCTCGGCTCAGAGGACTCAGAAATGCAGCTATTTAATATCTATGACGGCAGTAGTTGACACAAAACGCGTTGAAAATAGAATACGAGTGCTTTTTTTTGCATAAACACACACACACACACACACACACACACACACACACACACACACACACACAAATACACACGCATGTGCTCTCTGGCACACGCACACTCTGTTATATTCTCTCACCTCTGCTTGTCAATATGCCTCGCCTTATTCAGTAAAGTCGGACGGGGAATTGGAGCAACTGGCACCACGACACTCTCCACACCCAGGCGAACAAACGAGTCCGTGTTTACGACAGCTGCATCTTCTTGTGTCGCAGTCAGTCTTGCATGCACACCGAATCACTTTCAGAAGAGCTGCTGGTGCTGCTGGTAGGTCTGATGTGCATGGAACATAAACTTCGCCATCCAGCTTCCAGCCCCAATCAGTTGGAGTAAGAGTGTCATTTCCTAGCCACTGCTGAACCTGGAGGTAGACTCTTAGACTGTGATATTTCGCAGCACCCGAGGTGGGGGGGAGGGTATGAACCTGGACGTACGATGTCCCAGTAGCAACTTTTGTGCAGAAGAGACGATGTCGAAGTGCGTCAAGACTTTCATCTGGAACGCCATTGTACAGAAGCACAAGTGCTTTTTCCCCAGCACGCAGAACATCTTCTTGTGTCTGTATTTCAAGAAAGGCTGCAGCAAGATACTGTAGTTGGATACTGTTCATCAACTTTCTGAGTGCAGCTCCTTTCCCAATGCCAAAGGGCCTTGATGTTGTGTCCGAGCCTGTTATAGCATGCAGAAAGAGAAGCAGGCGGCGAACATTGTCCAGCTTAGCAATCAATGTCCTCATACTCCATGTCTTCTTCTTTTTGCCGTGCTTGTCAGAAAAGAAGAATACATCATGGGCAGCTGAGTTCACGTGGTAGCCCAGCAACACAAGAAGGTCGGTGTCCTCTCCAACAACAGCAGTGGGGCCGTGTTTCGCGCTCTCTGTTGCTGAAAGAGCGATGGTGAGGTCTGCGTCACCCTTTGCATGGATCACTGTGCATTTTGGCTCAAGAGCAGCCCCCAGAGCATGGATGAAGCGTTGCTTATTGTCCGTGTTTACCAGAAACTGCTCCTTGGATGTCTGCAGTTGCATATCCTGTTTGAAGTGGACAGGTTGTCCTGTTGCACCTTTACTTCGGCGGGAGTGTGTCATGTCTTTCGTTGATGGACCAGAAGTATACCCATCAAATACGACAATTGCATTTGAGTACTTTCCTGAAACGTAGCGAACGTATGACTCAATGATCTCCTGAAAAGTTAGTCCTCGTTGCCAGGGGATGCGCTGGAGGAGGGAACCACCATCGAGGACGTACTGAAGCACTGCTTCCTCTGGACGCTGGCATTCCTCTTTCTCCACCATTTTCCAAAGTTCGTCTGCTAAGACAGCTTTATTTGGTTGACGGAGAAGTTTTGGTGACTCAAACAGTGATGACGGGTACCCGCAGAGTTCAAAATGGAACGCTTCTGCTTTGTCCTGAAGCTTAGCCGTGGCCACTGCAATCAGTCGCTGAAATAGCAGTTGGGGATCCACTTGAACAGGACTTCCGTCAACACGAAGAAACGTCTTTGCAGCCATGGTAACCACTTGATCTTTTTTTCTCATGGAAACATCGGTGACGATTTTGCCTTCCATCTGCTCGATGATTTTGCAGCCAACTTCTTTTGCAATGTCCACGTTTACCGCTGGCTCAGCTACGATGCCGGTTACAACATTTCTGAGAGTCGAATCTTCTGCAAAAGGATCTCGTCCGGCCAAGAAGGACGTCACAGCCATCATGTCTTGTGTGTCTTTTGCTGACCGAGACTTCCCCATCTCCAAATGCTGTTCGCTTGCAATGCGACAGACCTGAGTAGCTTCCTGCATGGCGTTGTTTACTTCTGCACATGCTGGCATTGCAAGCAACCAGACCGCTCGCTGCGATTCACCCATGCCTCTTCCTCTTGTCAAGCCTCCTGTCGATTTGACACTCCGCATCAGGATTTGCTCTATTGCGAGATCAGACGACAGACCCGCCCAAAATCGGTCGCTTCTGCGAATGACATGATGCCCAGCAATGAAGCTCTGATACACCGATGGATGTGTGTCTTCTAGTTTGTTCATTGTCTGGAGGTACAGATAAGCAGACTTGGTATACAAGTTGTGGCCCGCCGCAGCTAAGTAGGGCAGCATCTCTTGCACTGCAGATAGATGCAGAAGCCAGTTTCCCGTCCTCTCTGCCTTCAGGAATACCTTCAGTATATCAATCATTGTCATGTACTGCAACCACAGTAAAGCTGTTCTACTGTCGAAGGCTATCTTCTGCTGTTGCAGTGTTCGGGTGATTTTTTGAAGGACATCATTTTCTTTGAGACTCTCCAAGGGCTCACCATCCATGAGGCTGTCGTACAGTCTGGCAATTTCGTTCAGTGGACTGTCCATTTCTGCAAAGCTTGTCTGGACTGCCTCTTCTACATCTGAAGGAACTTCTTCAGTTGAAACAGATACCAGCTCTGCATCATTTTCAGGAAGGAGGCTATGGATGATGGTGTTGTCTTCAGTTGTTGAGACTTCATGCAGTGGCTGAAACGCTGCCGCTGGTTCTGGTGGCTCGTTTGGACATTCTTCCGAGTTTCTGTCTACAGCTGTGGTTGGTAGGGATGGCAACGGTACTCGAAGGGCTTTTGATGCAAGTAGTGCATTCAAGGCTGCATCAATGAGGAAATGACCTCTAATCGCACGTGTCACGGCTTTTCCTTCAAGCATTGCTTTGGCAGCATTTGGGGCATACACAGTGCATAGTGTATCGTACAGGCCAGTTTCCGCCATGAGATGTCCTATACAAGCGAGAAAACTCATCTCCATGTGGAAGGGACCAAGCCGAAGAACTACAGAACGTAGCTCACTGGAAGCTGCTTCTGCTGATATGATGCTGAGGGCCTTCCACCACAGGGGCTGATCAAAGGTGACTACAGGGGTTTTGTTGTATCGCCTAGCTTCAGCAGAAAGAAACAACAGCGTTGAATAGATACAAGTTTTGTCACTGGGTTTGAGATCAATCATTGGCAAGAAGACAATAGATGACTGACCTGGAAAGTCACCATTGTGGACGGCCTGCATTACTCCTGACCAGAACGGTCTCTGAGGACGGAGCAGCCATGCTGACTACCATAGGACTTCAACTTCTTTGGTAGGGTCTTCAACTAGGACTGTCCTTAACTTCTCATAGGTGAGACTTGCCAGGCCTTCACATCTCTCATCATAGAAACTGATTTTGACACGGGCTTTCTTCATGACCTCTTCCAGCCTAACCTCTGTTTTCCGAGCGATGGACGACCTATTTTTGATGAACGGGGTTATGGAAGCAATCATGCCCATTCCATGGAAGGTATTCAGGCCATCAATTGTTCCAGTGTTATGATCGACATTGTCTGCCATGTACTGCATGAAATGTTCATCTGTGGCTGGCACGATTATCTCCTGGGTGGCAGCCGCACTCATTTCGTACGTCTTTACTTCTCTGTAAGAGGAGCTGAATCCAAGGGAGTACAGCGTGTCAATCAGGAACTTGGAACCAAAACAGTGGTGCATCTGAACTCCAAGACCAATCTGCAGTGGAGCAATTAAAATTCTTGGGCGAGCTGCTTGCATAATTGCTTGGCCGATTGAAGCAACCTTCACATTAGTGTCCTTTCCACTGAAGATCTCTCCGAGGAAAGTTTGCAAGGATTTTGGCACAAAATCAAGGTTTGCTGTAATTGAGGAAGTGCTGTCTGGACTTGGGTATTCTTTTCTGCTGGTGTTTATCTTCTTAATGTCACTTTTGATAAGTTCAGCAGCAGCTCTGATGATGTTGTCTTTTTGAGTTTCTTCGTCGGTCGTTTCAGGTGTCGAATAAAAGGAATGAAGAATAGACCATGTAGTCCTCTGAAATGTTACCACGTTTGCTTTCCCATCCATTTCTGTGATGATAATTTCATCACCAAAATGTTTCTTTAATTCTTCTTTCATCTTTGAGTGACTATAACAGTCACCACCTGTAAACTCTTTCATTTTTCTGATGAGGTCGATGATGGTGACTTGTTCTGTATCGTTTTCTTGCAGATAATTGACAACTTTTCTGAACGCTTCTGCTCTTTTTTCATCGACTGGTCTTCCTTGTTTTGGTCTTTTGTTGTCAGTGTCTGATGCAAAGCACTTTGGAAGTTTTCTTTTTGTTCTAAAATTGGCGCTGCATGATTGGTGGTAGAAAGCATCAGCTGCTGGAAGGTCCGAGACGAATTCTATCCTGCCTTTTACCTTTTCAGCCCATTCGTCTGCTCTTTCAGCACAGATTCTATAGACGGTCTTCTGAAAATCTAAAGTGCGAACTGGAAGTACTGTTGGACCTCGTTTTGAAACAAGTTCTGCATGCATGCCACAAAATAAACAACATTTCCTGAAATCAAAGGGCTGATTCTTTGACCGCAGTCCTTGGTTCAAATTTGCAGCAGTATCTTCATCTTTATTTTCCCGAAGGTAGGCTGCTATGTTGTGCTTGTTTGTATATGAACTGCGACAACGTACATGCACAGCCTGCCCCTCTGCAACAACAATTGAATCACCACGCTCGGTACTGGCTCTGTGTATGCTGTCTCTTCCCTTCTGTTGCGGAATGACGATCTGCTCCCCTGAATAAAGGCTTCCTCCACACAGGATACACAACTGCTCCATGATCTGGAAATTTTTTATTTATAACATAAACTTAAATAAAGCAGTTGGATTGACACTGTATGTATAATTGTCCAGACGCTAATTAAAGCAAACATATGAGTTGTTCTTCAGTACTGGTGACAGAAAGGAGGAAAAGTGGTCAAAATTCAAATCTCTAGTTTTGTTTTTGAAATATAGCTTTTCATCAAGCAGAAATACTGTAGTATCTGATGTACATAAGAAAACATCACTGGTTCACATGGTTCTTACATAATCTAACTTTTAAAGCTGGTTTTTGTGTGTCTGTGTGTATGTTTGTATGATGACGATAGGACCCGAAACGGCTGCACGGACTGAGACAGGAATTGCAGAGAATGTTCTTTGCCACTCGAGTCGTGTCATAGGGTACTTTTGGAATAGTAAATTTGAAAGGATTCTTTAAAAAACGGCGGAAAACATTATATACCCTGTGAGCTATCGAGGATCCTCCCCGTCTGGGCTGTCGAAACACAGTCTTGTTAAAAGACGTTTTCAAAAGATACACTCGAAGCACTTGTGGCGAAGTTATGTTGCCAAATCATCAAAGATCAACATTTCACTACACGGATCGATGCACACAGTCGAAATAGATGTGACTTTCACACGACCGAAGACTACTTACTAGCAGACTAGCAGACGACAAGATCTAAATATCTAGATCAGTGTAAGAGCAATCCGTTGAAGAACAGTTACTCCGCTTATTCGTCTTCAGTTAAGCTTATTTCCCCTGCCATAAGTTTTCTTGCAGATCTGCAGTCGCGTAGTGAAATGAACTCGTGTCATCGGAAGATTCTTCTCCGTCAATGATCAAAGCACAGTAAGTTCTATGCTGACAAAAGTCACTTTAGGAAAACACGACCATTGACTTCATTTATGAGCCCAAAGGTAACAATATCGACAAGAATGTACGCATTTGACATTAAATGAAACATTCATAGACAGTTTCCAACTCACCAGATCTGCCAAAGAGCCGTCATTCGTGAAAAAAACGATGATTTTAATCAGACAGGTATCGGAAACAATCTCTTGGTCACCTGCGTTATTCCTTCCGAGGCGACGGGACGGCGCCACATTTGTTTGTTTATGGCTGTTTATCGCGAAACAACACAGTTGAAATTTGTGTGTAAAATACCACAAATGTGTGGTGAATCAGTTCGTCATCTGCGTTTCGATGGTAATTCAGTCAGATTAGAGTTACTTTGAATCGAAGGCGAGGGTAACCTGCGTTATTTGTGTGACGGCGTGAACAAATTTGATTGCAATATTTCAATGATTCTGGCTCAGACTTGTAGATCTGTTATGCAATGTTTTGGTAGTGTATTTGCTTTTCTGCTATGAAGCTCATTTGGAGTGATACGCTGATCGAAGTGGGGTACCCTATGTGTGACATCAGCCGTATGCAGATTACGCCTCAGAACAATCTCGCATTTCACAAAGACAACAATAATTTGCAACATTTCAAGAACTGCATCAGTTTTATTAGATACTATTTCAACAAAAACAGCACAAACACGACTATTATCAACAACACAGAACGGGAGGTAAGTCTTCAAAGACGCACCAAGTGTGCGTTCCCGTTTTTGGACGCCATTTTTGCTAGCATTTTCACAGTACATCTTAATATTTCCAGATCTATTGAATGATTTTGGTATTTTCTTTGATTGTGCCGATTCTCCTATCTCTCTGGCATGTACTGGGTGCTTTGTGACCAGTTTCTCCCCTAGACTGTATTGAACAATGCGTCCACTTGTGACCAGTAGCAAAGAACAACTCATATATTTGGTAACAATAGTCAAATTTTGTCTTTAAGTACGTAGTACAGCATATTTTATTGTAAAATATCCTGAATACAGTGAAACACTTTTATTAAGACCCTCCATTTTAAGATCTGGTTTCCTCAGATTATTTTGTTGGTCTTAAGAAAGGGGTTCCACTGAAACATGATTTATTGAAAATATAAACATCATACGGGATTTTTTTTATTAAGCCTTTTTTCTATGAATTTATTTTTTGTAGCCTTTAATAGCGGAAATTGCTGATATGTCAAACCTACCTCATTCTTGTCTCATTCGCAGTGGTCACTGGTGTAGAGGAAGGATTTCGCTCAGAAAGCAGGTGACTGTAGAAAAAAAAGATAACATTAATGATTTACGCATCAAATAAAGGCTATCGTGATAGCATTCCATCAGAGAAGTGTCAGCAATGGCAACAATAACATAAAAAACATAAATAAAACAGCACCGAACAGTGCAACAGGAAGGTTATTTTTGACAGCATTCGCTTACCATACATACTGGAAGCACGATCAACAATTCGCACGGTCTTTGAGTATAATATACTTTTTTTTCTAATCTAACTTCATAATTGTATATGTGATGCTGAGCATATCAACTGCAAAGATTATCTGCACGTTTGAAACGCTTATCTGTACGACCAAACAAGTTTTAGACTCATGTTGTGCTGTCTGGAAGCAGACGAACGTTTAGCGAAGCTAGGTCGTCTTCATATCAGGCTTTTTTCTTTCCAATGCATTCGTATCGCATAAATAAAGAACTAGCGCTAGCATTCTACACATGCAGCCGAGAAAATGAGGCGGTAAAAATGTTAAAGGACGAATAAAAACGTAAAGATTATCGATTACTCACCTTTTTGCATGTGGCCACGCGAAGCACGTTCGACCAGACTTTGAGTGCATGGCGCGCATAAACTTCCGGCTTTGCGACGGCAAGCCAAACCAGTCAAATCTGCTTGTTCCGTGCGAGTGCATGACTTTTCTGATCCGATAACTCACTTATTCCATTACCTCAGGGCTTAGATTTTGGAATGGGTACTAAAGGACACTTTATCTACCAGTCTGTGTTGATTTCATTTTTGTTGCAATTAGTGGTACCCCTTTAGCTCCCGTAATTCCACTACTTGTCTCTATCCTCTCTCAACGTCTCTCTCTTCTTGTCTCTCTCCTCTTTCAACGTCTCTCTCTTCTTGTCTCTCTCCTCTCTCAACGTCTCTCTCTTCTTGTCTCTCTCCTCTTTCAACGTCTCTCTCTTCTTGTCTCTCTCCTCTCTCAACGTCTCTCTCTTCTTGTCTCTCTCCTCTCTCAACGTCTCTTTCTTCTTGTCTCTCTCCTCTCTCAACGTCTCTTTCTTCTTGTCTCTCTCCTCTCTCAACGTCTCTCTCTTCTTGTCTCTCTCCTCTCTCAACGTCTCTCTCTTCTTGTCTCTCTCCTCTCTCAACGTCTCTCTCTTCTTTTTTCTTGTCTTCTTTCTCCCTTCTCTCTCTCCGCTCTTTCACTCTGTCTCTTCATTTCTGTTTTTCCTCTCTCGCTTCCTCTCTCTCTTCCTCTCTCGCTTCCTCTCTCTCTTCCTCTCTCTCTTTCTCTCCCTCTTTCTTTCTTCTCTTGCTCTTTCTTTCCTTTATATTCTTTTATTTCCTCGCTCCTTTCCTCTCCCTCCCCACCTCTCTTTTCTTCTCGTCTTTGTTCTCACTGCCCAACCCCCCCTCTCTCTCTTTCTCTTTCCCTCTCTCTAAAGTTGAGTTAACCGAACTTAACGCTCAATAATGTTAAGATTAGAACCGTTCAACTAAGAACAGTTCTCTCTATCTCTCCTTTTCTTTCTCCCTTTCTCTTGGTCTTATTGTCTCTCTGTTTTGGTTATACGTTTGAGACTCACTCTCAGTGATCGGCTCCCCCCTCTCTCTCTCTCGTTCTATCCCCCTCTCTCTTTCTCTTTGTCGGTTACATTTGAGACTCTCCCTCCGTAAATGGGTGCGTCTGTGTGTGTGTGTGTGTGTGTGTGTGTGTGTGCGCGCGCGCGTGTTTGTGTATGTGTGTGTATTTGTGTGTGTGTGTGTGTGTGTGTGTGTGTGTGTGTGTATTGGAAAGTCGGCTCTTGCACTGCTGTCACCTCTACCCCCTCTCGCCTTTCCTCACACCCCCTGTCGTGTTCTTGCGAGCAGAGAAAGTTAAAACCGTCGTTTTGAAAGTGTGCCGTGTCTCAGATCTTGTTGAACTCAACTATGTTGCCAGTTCTTGTTGCAATAGACGTCGCAACAGTTGTGACCTACAACCGTTATTCTGCTTTTCCTGTGCCTATAAATAATCTAGAAAGAAGATACTCCGGCATTCGGGCTCGCCGTGGTGGAACAGAGCAGAAGAAGAAGAAGGTATCTTCCTCTACTCGGATGATCCTCTGACCATGGCGTCGACTCGTTTCCGGATGATCGGCGTTGGGCTGTTTGTGGTGGCGTTTAGCGGTGAGTATCACAGTGGGCATGTGCACCACATATACCTTTATCACAAACCTTTACCAAGAAATGATGTACGTGTTAAAATGAATTGTACTGTAATTCAATATTTGTTAATAAATAATATGTGATCACCATGGAAACAATATCTGTGTGTTATTAAATTTACTTCTACTTCCTAATTTGTTTGGGATCTCATTTGAATGCAGGCTGCTTAAACACCTGTTTGTTTGACCTTTTCTTTCTTTCTTTGTTTCGCTCTCTCATAAATACCTCTAATATTTTACTCAGAGTCCAATAATATACCTAAATCTAACTTGCTTCCATATTTGAATTTTCCATTGGTAATTTACAAAAATACAACAATATACGAATTATGTCTGATAACATTATTTTTCCCTCAAATTACCAAATAAAACACCTTTTTTTTTATTTATATTGTTAAAATCAAATTTCTTATGGAAAAAATAAGTGCTTACTTTGATATATTTTATCCACCCTGACAATAAAACAAAACGAATGTGAAAGGGTGTCCAGTTCATTACAAACCTCACATCTGCATTTATTGGGTACATACTATGTTATATGTTCTAGAGCAACGGAGGTAATCCTACCCCAATCCTGTCCTTAAGAGGGCAAATAAATAGCCTATAGGACAGCAATATTCCTCTTAATTCGTTATCTTTCGTATTTTGAACACTTTACAGCCAACAACCAGAGTTTCTTTTCAAAAATCAAATTACAAGCAGTTGAAACATACAAATTAACTTAACATTTCCGTTACGTCATAAGACATAAGATTGTATTTCAGCAATGTGCAGTACACACAAAATATAACTAATATACTTTGGTGCAATATCATCAACATTATTAATTAAATCCTGCAATAATGTTGGTATGGTAATAATTATTTGTAAATCAGTCCAGATTAAGGTGCTACACATTTATGCATTATATCCGAATTGTCTGGATGGTTTATTACCTACGTTTGGACATAACTATTTAAATAAAAAAAAAGAACACTAATTTAATGTTATTTATATCAACCGTTACATTAACAATGACAAAACATTACATTTGGACATTGGAGGCATTTCTATTGTGCCAAATACATTGTTTCTTCAACATTATAGTTTTTCTATTTTAAACCAATGAAACAAACAAAAACAGAAAAAAACATACGCAATTGATAATGCCAACCAGCTTATTAATAATGAATGAATGAATGAATAATAGGTCAATAATTGTGCGTCAAGTTCTGCAGAGCAACAAACCAAGGCATCATAAAGGAGTTGTGCACGTCCACGACATTTATCATATCCAATCCATCATTTCATTTTGATTTAAATACACTACTTGTTTGACTAACCTGTACAAAGGTCTGTGCATTTCAAAATGTTTTCTACTCAAGAAACCTGACCTGGAATTAATGTGGTGTAAAATATGACAAGGAACTGCCAGACACTGAACAATATAAACCAACTGAGAAATATTAAACTGAGGAATAAGAACATGCTAATAAAAATATTTTTAGAATACAAATGTAACTTTATAAACTTACATTTATTTTGTGCCAGTTGTATTCCTCATGTTTCATAAAAAAAAGAGTTATTTAAAACAGGTGGTGAGACCATCAAAACCTGGGCATGGGGCAGAAACCTTACGTAATCATTTGAGAGAAACTGTTGATTCCTTTCTTGTAATATCAATCTGTTTTAAATCTTAACAGCGACAGATTTGTATGCAGATAGGTGTTTCAGTTGAGAACAATGTTTATTTATTGTACATACATTCAAATATAATATTAATGTTGTAGTCCTTTGTTTGTCTGTATGTTATATGTACCACCACTGCAATTTCTCCATGTGAGATAATAAAGTTAATTTGATTTGATTTGATTTGATACTCTGAATCACCTTTCTGGTCACCGGAGAGAGATGGTAAGTTCGGACCTTGCATATATCTTTTGCGCTCATTTTATTTTAATCGGATTGTTTTTTTGTATAAGTTAATAGGACCTGTTTTTTTTCCTAATCTCTTTCTATGAATTGAATAGCATGCCGTCTTCTGTTTGCAAAATATTGGCCTAATTTTCTTTTTTCGAATTGAAAAAAAATGGTGTTATTATCATCTTCTGTAAAATGAACTTGGAAACGGACCTGCTTACTTTGGACCTCTTACATTGAGAAAGACTCCACGTCTGGTTTATTTGTTTTCCTCATTGCATCACAAGGGCCAAATCTTGTGGTGTATTGGCTAAAAGATCGTCTGTTTCATCCAAATACCTCTCAGGAGAAAACTGGACATAATTTTGTTTTTGTAATTTTTTCTGATGCGTAGACTAAACAAATATCAAGCATTTAAACTTTCAATATTTTTAATTCCCATTTTACCAATAACAAAAACAAATCACTTGGATTATTGATTCATTTAACAAAATATTTGTCTCGCCATAACTCATTTTTGATGTGCAGTAAGAATGACCGTCTACAATAGTCACAAACAGAATTTTTAATTCAACTATATGACGAAACAGTGTTTTATCAAACAACTCATCATTATGAGACATTCAAATTAATATCATTTAAAAATTGCTGAACATTCACAAAATCTATCTTTTTAAGCTCTCCACAACTTACAATACAAAAACTAGTTATTTAAAAAACGTTTAAAATTACCACGAATTATATTCTCACATAATACATTTTCAAGACACGCATTTACTTATAAATGCAGGTAATTAACTTTTTATCAAAAAATAGAAAACAAATCTTCACCAAATAAAATTAAACGTGTTCAACTGTAAATGTAATATTCCTTCAGTTTAAAACACTAGTTCTACTTCGCCACCAAAGAGGATAATTTGTTCCAAGTTTTGACATAAAACTGACGAATGGAACACTCGTCCACTTCCATCTCTCTCCCAAGCATATTAAATTCCATTTTCAAATAAAGATTTCCTTTTCTTTTTTTTGTTGTTGCGGAATCCTCTCACTTTAAAAGAACATACTAAAACGCTTTTGAAAACACTGATTCATAAAATCGCAAAAGCCGTCTAATATTCCTATAACAACCCATCCTCAAAACCGTCAGTGTAGAGCACTGTAAGTCAGTCAACCTTCAGACATAACGCAATTATTACCATGGTGTGAATGCATGCATATTGTTTGGAGTAATTAACTGAGACACCTTATCACTGTACAGCGTTGGAGGCGTATCAGTGGGACGGAGGCCCTGAAGACAAGGCGAAGATCACGGCATGTCTAGGAGGCAACGCGTCCTTCCCTTGGTCTATCGTGACGGGACTTGGAGAGACCATACTCGGCCGTGACTGGTGGTTTCAGGTTCGCCGAATTAGCTTCCACATTTTAGTAAAACTATTATTCTACACAAACAATGTGTGAGTGATGGAAACAGATAGCTGACCACAGGCTCAATTGTACAGATGTTACTTCACGATTAAGATTTGATGTCATAACTTTCGGGGGAAGGGTATAACGTTTTGCTATTTAACCTGTTTCATCAGCTTTATCAACTCACAGTTCATAATACGTGACCATATTTTTCCAAGATATTTTCACTCTCTCTCTCTCTCTCTCTCTCTCTCTCTCTCTCTCTCTCTCTCTCTCTCTCTCTCTCTCTCTCTCTCTCTCTATCAGTATTTGTGTCTGTCTGTCTGTCTGCCTGTCTGT
Source organism: Littorina saxatilis (assembly GCF_037325665.1). Taxonomy (NCBI): domain Eukaryota; kingdom Metazoa; phylum Mollusca; class Gastropoda; order Littorinimorpha; family Littorinidae; genus Littorina; species Littorina saxatilis. The sequence goes on from NC_090257.1 coordinate 28,983,492, forward strand.
CTGTCTGTCTAAATCCAAAAACAAAGAGACTGCCAACGTTCCAAAATTCATAATAAATAAATGACAGTGATAACTTCGCTTGTGTCATCTCCCCGAGCGATAGCACCTCTTGCGAGCTAAGTCTTCTTTTCTATTTTGATTAATATTTGTTTGTATGTGTACTTAAAAGACCGCTGGGTCGACATATTTGTTAGTGTAACGTTATGTTTTGTCAATAACAAACGTTCCAACAACTTGCCTTTCTTGTTTTTTGTCTGTCCGTCTATCTGTCTGTCTGTCTTTTAAGCATATAGTTTCAATGTCAATGGATTAAAATAAATTGATCAGGCAATATTTTCCCCAGGCACCGGACAAGGAAAAGACATCCATAGCAACCTACCAAAACAATCATTTCTACGCGACGGACAACCTGGGTGTTGGTTTTCTCCCCAACGCCGGGCTGTCTCTAGGCTACGCCAGACATCAGGATTCCGGCAACTATTCTGTGCGAGTGCAGCTTCATCGGGCAAAGTCGTCTCTTGTTTCAGTTTGGAGGACGGCGACGCTGTCTGTTGCAGGTAATTGCGTTTTCATGTGATAGCTTTCTATGATGAGCATCAACTACCAGCAAGCGATGCAGAAGATTTAATAGTGTAAAGCAACACGATTGGGACATTCATCCTTTTGAATTATTATTTCATGTGTGTGTGTGTGTGTGTGTGTGTGTGTGTGTGTGTGTGTGTGTGTGTGTGTGTGTGTGTGTGTGTGTGTGTGTGTGTGTGTGTGTGTGTGTGTGTGTGTGTGTGAACATTTTGTGATTTTCAAAACAGACTATTTCATTTCAAAAAGCCAATGTAACAATCGTGGATCAACTGTGGCAGGAAATGTAAAATAAAACGTGCGTAGTTGATAATATACTGTGACAGCGGTCATATTAATTAGTACATTCACTGTTCGTTGAAGACAGACCCCCAGCTACACAAGATGGCGCCCTTCACGTCACACCGAATGACGCGGTTCGAGATGACGTCACAAATGATTTGACACTGGAGTTGCACTGTGGTCAATTTGTAGACCTTGGACATCCCCCTGTTGATGTCGTCTGGAAGGTTCGTGTGTGTGTGTGTGTGTGTGTGTGTGTGTGTGTGTGTGTGTGTGTGTGTGTGTGTGTGTGTGTGTGTGTGTGTGTGCACGTATGTACGTGTGTATGTATGTGTGCGTGTGTATTCGTGTCCGTATATATGTGTGTTTGTATGTGTGTGGGTGTGTGTGGAGGGTGTGCCTTGTCTATCTTTATTAATACTATATTATTTAAGTGTGTTGGACAATCACAAACTCAGTTGTATTACAACTGAAGCATTTAGTTTTGACAGTGGACACACGTACAGCACGACCTCAATCGACAGAACGTCAACTTTATTTCTGATTTCAGGACAGTGCATGCTTTTAATTCTCTATTTTCACCATGTACCACTTCCTTCTGCATTTTTTTTCCTTACTAGTTGTCTACTTATTAGCACCGTTGAATTTCTGTAAATTATCTTTATGTCGAATATTGATTGTCTGATAGACGCCATCAGGTGAGGTGAGGAACAGCAGCTACCGGGACAATGGCACGTTCGTCCTGTCTCTGTCCAACCCTGTCCAGGGAGGCATCTATTCCTGTCAACTGGCCCCCTCCGCTCCCGCTGTCCGCTGTCTGACCGCTACCTCCCCGCTGAACGCTGCAGCCAAGCTCAACGTGGACGGCAAGGATACCAGGTTGTCGCTCTTGGAAGGACGTCTGAGGGAGATAGAGCAGGTCAACAAGGACCAGAATGGAGCCATAGAAGAGCTGACTGAGACTGATAACGACGTATTGAGACGTGAGTGCACAACACAAGAACAGGTTTAACACATCCAGATACCATTATTGATCTGAAAGAGTTGTTCCATGTAGCAGAATTGTTGATTAGTTGGTTATCTTTTCACCCAGAATTTTGTTTAAAAGATAAAATTAGATGGCCTTGTCCATTTTCTTCACAACGCTATTTAGCACGATCTCGTTGCTCAAGCAGATAGAAAGATTGGGATTTAAGTAGTTTCAAAATTATCAACTAGGTAATTGGTTGGCAGGTATGTCCACCTGTTGGCGGGATGTACTTGGCTGCGTGGTTTCTCAGTATGGCAGTTCTTCTTCTTCTTCTTCGGCGTTCCAACATTTGTCTGGTTACGTGTGAGCTCGTTTGCCCATTTGGGTTCCCCACACTATACTCTGAGAGCATAGTCAGCTTCACTCCGTTTTCGTTGAGTAGGCATGCTGGGTATTTTCGTGTTTCCATAACCCACCGAACTCTGATATGGATTACAGGATCTTTTCCGTGCGCACTTGGTCTTGTGCTTGCGTGTACACACGAAGGGGGTTAAGTCACTAGCAGGTCTGCACATAAGTTGACCTGGGAGATCGGAAAAATCTCCACTCTTAACACACCAGGCGGCAGCGACCGGGATTCGAACTCACGACCTCCCGATTAGGAGGCCGACATCTTACCACCACGCCACTGCGCCCGTCAGTATGGCAGTGAATGGGGCACTTCTTCTTCTTCTTCTTCTCCTCCTCCTGCTCCTCTCCTCTCTCTCCTCCTCCTCCTCCTCCTCTCCTCTCTCTTCTTCTTCTCCTCCTCCTCCTCCGCCTCCTCCTCCTTCTCTTTCTTCTTCTTCTCGGGGGAGACGAATCCCGTGTACGTTTGTTGTGTGGAATGTTTGAAGGTTTCAAGGTTTTATTTAAGCTCATCTCAGGGGGTCTTCTTAGAGCATAGGGATGAGGAATATCATTTACATATGCATAGCAATTACGACAACAAGAACGGCATAGCAATTACTTGACCATCAAGTTAAGTAACAAGAAATAAAGTACATGGTCAGATTAACTTCAAACTCACAAAAATGTGACCCTCCACCACGAAATGAGTCGCATGTCACCTCGCTCGGCTCTGCGCTAGGCTTAATATAAGTCCGGGGGTGTCTGGTAACAGTGTGAGGGTCACCTTAGTCACAGGCTTATAACTCAAAAAGTGTTCGCTCTTTTCTAAAACGGGTTTCACCACTGGATAGAGCATAACAACACTCTGTAGAAAAATGTAAAAATATGAAAATCCCGAAAAGGTGACATGCGACTCATTCCGTGGTGGAGGGTCACAAATAACATTGAAGATAGCCGACATCCACACAGAGACAAACATATCTTCTCCTTCTCTTCTGCGTTCCCAGAAACATAATTATCTGAACAAGCGCACAAGGACGTACACACTAATAACAAAGAATAAGAATAAAGTATAAAATAAAATAAGACCCATGAAGAAAAACAAAAAACAAACCTAAATTAATAATTTGACCACACATTTTCCTAATTTCAAATAGAAATGACTTAACTGTACAAATTTCTTTCTATTTTTTAATAAGAAATAATTCCTCAAAATGTTATAACATTTATAAAAAATATGCACTTTTTTCGTGTTTCTTTAAAAATTAATGTGATCAACATAGAATCAAAAAACAAGAATTTTGAATTTTGGAACGTTGGCAGTCTCTTTGTTTTCGGATTTATTTATGTGATCAACATAGCAAAACATGAAATTCGTCACCTTTATCACCTGAGTTACAAACAAAGCATAACCTTTCTAATCTAGAAATTCCCTCAAAACGAAATTGATTAACAGGCAACTTATTATTTGTTGTTCAAAGCTGAAAAATCCGAATGGCAACATCAGCAGGCAATACTAATATATAATTCTCTAAAGAGAAGGAGGATTTATGCATTCTAAATTTCAACCACTCATCATCTGAATGTAATTTGGCATACCGATTTTGAATATATTTCAATTTAAATTCCGACCAGGTTACATTATCGTCACTTATTCCCCCCTCTGCTTCTTTACCTCTGTAAACTTGTAGAGCTAGTTATTTTTCGATAATGACCCAGCAACCAAACAAATAACGAGCCAGCAACAGCCTGAATCCTCGATAGTGCAATGGGTTGAGAAGCTGTTCTGTTTCGGTACTACTTTTGCGACTGAAAAGTTCCGAACGCTCTATACGTACGAAGTATACATCTCTGGAGCAAACAATACAAACATACCGCATTTAAATTAACAACTACAGGCCTGAACACATGAATCTCCATATAAAATCCATGAGTTCGGTTGTTTTCTGAATCTAGATCTGCAGTGCACAAACCGTTCATCACAAGCAAATTCCCAAGGCAAGTAACTCATACTCTGGCGACAAGAGTAGTTCCCCTTCTTTTAACGCAGTTTCTTCGACAACACTGACTGCAATCCGACGGTCAGTTTTCAACAATATTTCATTTTATAAACAGATCACACGCAACCAAATGCACACATCTCATCAATTTAAACAACATAAAGCGGTTTCATACACTATTTTCCCAAGAAAACTGAACTTCATACAGTAATTAACGTTGGAACACGGGTGCAAAAGTTCGTCTGCTAGTCCCATTTGACGAAAGAACATTTACTAAGCGATATTAAAACATAAACAGAACACACAATATCTGCCTTTACCGCCACAGCAGAATAACAGCATATCTGTGTACTTGATTTTAGTCCAAAACAGGGAAACTGAAAAGAAGTGTTAACAGAATGGAATGATTTGCACGGAACTATACAACCGCGCATTAATCGATCGCCTGCACAGGTTGACTGGTTGAGTGATTCGGATTCGATCAAACTTTCGCACAAAAACTCCTGTTTTTTTGGAATAACTGAAGAAAGGAGGAATAAAGAGGTTACACACCTCGTCTCAGTGATTATTAAAAATAATGGTCTCAGTTCGCGGTCATGAAAAAGCTCGCTGAAGCTCGCATTTTTCATGATCCGCTAACTTCGACCATTATTTTTAATAATCACTGAGACTCGGCATGTAACCTCTACTTAACATGCTTCCATTTGAAACTTCGAGGTCTTCATCGGGGATTGACGCCCGACAAAAGCTAATTGAAGCCCGACGGAGCGAAGCGACGGAGGGCTTCAATTAGACTTTGGGAGGGCGTCAATCCACGATGAAGACCGAGAAGTTTCAAATGGAAGCGTGTTAATGTTATTGTAATTCAATCTGACGACGATCTCTTTCCTGCTTTCATACGATGGTAAACAGACAGAATCGGTTCTGTTCTGTTCACACTCTACTTTCAGTCCACCTACCTGCAAGGGTCAAGTCCCAAGAAATATGTCTCTGTATTCCTGTCGTATCACTCTCCTCCTGTTTTGTTTTCTTTCACATACATTTTCCCATCTTTTTTGACGGGTTTCTGGACAGCAAACTCAAAACAAATTCTTTTCATCACAAAAGCGATCTTTGGAATTGACTGACGTAGTCCGAAAGAATTCATGCATCAACTTACGTCACGTATTCGACGTCATCATTTCGCATACCTTATGGTCTCGGTATTTCGTTGGTACTTCATATTTCCTACTTGTAAAATGACCCTCAAAGCTAACCGATACTATAACCTGGGGAACGGGGCAAAAGGGGTAAAAAAAATGGTTACAGAAATGATATCGAATGGAAATGGTAAAGTGAATGTAGATCTAACAATTGCATCATGTTATACCTATGTACGCCTCTGCATAATGGAGAATTTTCAAGTTGAAAAACGGTAGAATTTAATGTGCCCTCACTGGCCAGCCATAGCTTGGGTGATTTGTTTACCATGGGAGACAACTACAACTTCGTTTTGCGCGAGCATTTGAAGCAGAACTCTGCACGTCAACAAATCTTTGGTAAGTAAAGTATTTCGTCTTTTTTGTGCGATTTATAGTTTGAATTAAAAAGTTGCCACTAAACACTTGCAATATCAATGAATATTTCCGAGGTTTTACTTTGTTATAGGACAAATAAACGATCGGAAGCGATTGGAAGCGATCGATTTGATACTGCAGCAGACGATGCTTTGACAGTCTGTAATACGCTGCAGTGTTCGCTCGAATATATGTTTTTAATTCCTTTTTTTGTCTTTTTCTTTATAAAAATGATCTAGTTGACTACTTTTCTTGGAATGCGCAAGAGGATGATAATCAGCAGTAGCTATATCTGTATTTTACTGTAAATAGGACCGAATTGTTTAAGCCGACCTTCACCTTCACGCCGGCGCTAATGTTTTTTTAGGTCACAAGTATGGCTCGCGAAACAGATCTAAAGCTGCTGAGACAGTGTTGTGTATAAAATAGATTCACCGGAAAAAAGACATTATTGTACTTCTCATGATCAAACAATGAGGTAATTTAGCTACATGTATATTCTAACGTTGCCTTGTTGAGAACTGGGCGTGCGAGTCTGTGTGCGTGTGTGTTTGTGTGCGTTTGTGTGCGTTTGTGTGTGTGACGGTGCGTGCGTGTATGCAGTGTGAGTGTGAGTGTGTGTGTGTGTGTGTGTGATTCCCTGCCAGATTAAATGTCTAAAGTGATATAACACAGAATGACTCATACTCAGTTTAATTTATTTTGCAGCTTTTGTTCCAATTACAAACCATGGCGCTGTGTGTTTTGTGTGGTGATCCGCTCAACCTTGGAGAGAAGACTGTTGTGCCAACAGACAGAGGAAGAGATCTATACCATAAACAAGGCTAGTCTGGAACGTGGTGATGCCGTTTGTCTATCAGAAGGTGAAGCAGTGCACGAGGTTTGTCGTCGCAATTACACGAATGCACGTAACATTCAGAGCGTTTTGAAGAAGAAAGCAGAAAAATAGAACGCTTTATCAAATCAGTCTAGCACAGAATTTGTGCTCACAGTAATAATGTTTTGACTTTGCTAAATGTTGCCTTTTTTGCGGCAAGGAAGCAAACCTTGACTCGCGCTCTCGTCCCAAAGTGTATCCAGTTAGGACACTTGACTTTGAACGCACAATTTTTCAAGTTTGTTCGCAGCGCTGTGATGAATGGGCAGACATTGTACGAAGCAGACTGGAGTTTGTATCAGATTTGCCAGCTGCTGATGCAGTCTACCATCAAAACTGTAGTCTTTGCTTTCGGAGCAGGAAAAGACCACTACAGTTTACTCAGTCGCATCAATTCAACAAACAGGTGAAACTTGGTCGACCGAAAAATGAGAGGAAAGCTGAAGCGTTGGAGAAAGTTGCTACCTACCTGGTTCAAAATGAAAACGAACAGATAACAGTGAACGACCTGATTATCAAAATGAAGGAGTTTACAGATGATGCTTATAGCCACCCGACGATGAAACAAGAACTTCAAAATTATTTTGGTGAGCAGCTCATCGTCACGGAAGTCAACGGCAAGTCAAATGTCGTAACATTCAGGAAGACAGCCTCTTCAAGTCTTCATAACTTTTATGCAAAAAAGGTCAAAGATGAGGATGCACAGAAAGAGCTGATTCTCAAAACCGCTGCAGAACTGCTAAAGAATGACATAAGAGCAGTGCCGACATCCCGTGCAATGTACCCCAGTGATGATGACATTTCATCGCGTGGCGCCAAATTAGAGTTTGTTCCAAAGTCCTTACAGATTCTTCTTGAAAACATCTTCAGTGGAAAGGAAACCAGCGTGAAAGTCTCATCGATTGGACAGGCAATTATGCAGGCATCTCGCCCACGATTGTTGCTGTGTCCCCTGCAGATCGGACTAGCTGTGCAAATGCATCACTGTTTTGATTCAAAGTTTCTCATTGACACATTGTATTCTCTGGGATTCTGTTCATCGTACAAGGAGGTTCTGACCTATGAAATGAATGCTGCCGTTTCAGAAAACAACGTTGCGTTTCAAGTTGATGGCCATTTTACCCAATATATCGCAGACAACCTCGACCACAACACAGCAACACTTGACGGGTGCAACACATTTCATGGGATGGGAATGATCGCCACTGTCACTCCGACCATCGGGAAAACAGACAGGATCAGAAGAAGAACTGACGTCAAGCCAGAAGAAATAGTGAAAAGAGCGAAAGTTGACATTCAGTACTACAACAGACAAGCGTGTGATGGCCTGCTGAAGCTGAAATTTGAACATCTTGAAAACGTGTTTGTAGAAGATGTAACATCAAAGGTGGATCTGCTGTGGAAAGCTTGCTGGCTGTTGCAACCCGACAGACCATCTTGGTCTGGTTTCATGCAAGCCATCCACAAGGGCAGATATCCAGGACAGTCATCCATAATATTTATGCCGATGATCGACATGAATCCCAGTGACACCTCGTGCATATTTTCTACCCTGCATTTCATCAGTGCTCAGGCAAAGCGCAGCAACACGACACCTGTGTTGACATTTGACCAACCCTTATAGTGGAAAGCTCTTGGCATCATCTCCAGTGAGCCAGATGGCAGCGACCTTAAAGCCTGGCCATTGTCCTTCGCCTTGGACCCTTCCATCTGGAAATGAGTTTCCTGGCGTGTATTGGCCATCTGATGGAAGAAACGGGTCTTCATGAAGTGCTGTCTACTGTGTACGCACCAAACGCAGCGAGCAACATGCTTCAAGGGAAAGCTGTGCTGCGTGCCGTTCGAGGACACATACTTGTTGACGCAGCACTAATTATGCTGTTGCTGTCTGACATATTCCGTGTGCCACTGCCACTGCCCGAAAGTGACACAGAAAAGAATAGAGATAAAAACACGCAAGATGAGCAGACAGAAACACTTTCGACCCCTTACGAGTCTGAACTCAATGTGAACCAAGTTGACGCACTGAGCATCAATAAGGACACTGCTGTGCAGCTTCACGGTGTTCTAGAGTTAGAAGCAGCCTCGATGAAGGAACTCAGAAACAACCTACAGTTGCAAACACTTGCTGAAGTGTTCCTCCAAGACAATGCGACCTTAGAGGATATCCTATCAGCAGGTGAAAAGGCGTTAGTGCTGCTCTACAACGGTAGTTTCAGAGAGGGTCTCGATGAACTTCGCTACCGACTCTTCTGTTCAAAGGTAGCTGTTGGAACAACGTTTGTGCAAATTCACACTCTGCCACCCACCTCAGCAGCTGCCCGATTCCACAGCATGCGAGTGTACTTGCAAGTACAAGAATGGATGGGACTCAAAGTGGCCATGGATCCCACGGACTACGGCTGGAAACTTGAGCATGGCATCCTTGTTCCAGTGACAACAGATCTGCCGGCAGCACCAGCCGATGTGTTAAAGGTGATTCGCTGCACATGCAAAAGTGGTTGTGACACAAAGCGGTGTAGTTGCAGGAAACACGGACTAGAGTGCACATCTGGATGTGGGGAATGTCGCGGTGTTGGCTGCTGCAACTCGCCTCTACCGTCTTTTGAAATCGAGAGTGAAACATCGTAACCATCATGTTTTCCTCAAACGGTAGGCCTATTGTGTTATGCACTCTTTTCTTCACCTGTAGATGACTTTGAATGAAAGCCGTCCTAGGAAGTATTCTGCTGAAGAAGACAAAGGGATAGGAATAGGTATAGTCATATTAAAGAATGCGTATTTCTTTTATCGTCCGTACGTGAACAACGCATTGCAATGCGTTATTGTTCATTTCATTTTCATTATTTTATTATCCCAGGGCTGGGAAATTCGGGTAGCTTCCTCCAAATGAAAGCTTGCAGCAACAAGAGTGGTGCTAACCAGGTGTGCGCGTGTTAAGGTGTAATCAGCTAACTGCACTAATAGCAGAATGACCAAGGTCTTTTACGTCTTACTGTGGTGACACGGGGGTGGGACATGGATACCGTTTCTTAGTCTGCACATACACTTGACCCTTGTCCGTCCACCGGCTTAATAAAGTGTTCCTTATAGATGATGGTAGGCTAATGAAGCGGCGTAGAGTGGAATTTTGCGGCGTTATTGGCAGAAACAAGGGTTTTTATATGTGACGTAATCAAACCGTCATAAAAAAGTTATGCAGAGGCTGCCAACGGTATAACTCGTTGGGAATGTTGAGACAGGCTATCTAAATGCGTTGCAACAAAAAAACTTTCTGTAACCATTTTTTTGGGGTCTAAGCATAATTCTGGACAGGCTCCCCACGCTACTAGTTGAGGTTGTATCAATGCGCCTCGCCAGCAGGTTGTTAATGGATTTTTTAGCGAGTGGCTATCGACAATTAGTCACCTGTAATTTTTAATGAGTTGGGGCATTCTGACCAATCACAGGATCTGTTTCATTAAAACGCAAACTTGATTGAATTACAATTAACATTAATATGTTTTGTTTAATGTAATTTCCAGGTATTGCTGCAAACTGTGTGGACTGGTTGAAACTCGATCCAAGAAGCGGAATCCGCACAGTCTACATCTCAGGAGATCCAATCACTGTCTACTGTGATCAGATCACGGACAACGGAGGATGGATTGTATGTATATTTGTGTGGATGTGTGTGTGTGTGTGTGTGTGTGTGTGTGTGTGTGTGTGTGTGTGTGCGTGCGTGCGTGTGTGTGTGTGCTTGTGTGTGTATGTGTGTGTATTTGCGTGCGTGTGTGCGTGCGTGCGTGTGTGTGTTTGTGTGTGTGTTTGTGTGTGTCTGTTTGTGTGTGCGTGTGTTTGTGTGTGTGAACGTGTGCGTGTGTGTTTCATATGTGTGTGTCTGTGTGTCTGTGCACGTGTGTGTGTGTGTGTGTGTGTGTGTGTGTGTGTGTGTGTGTGTGTGTGTGTGTGTGTGAGTGTGTGTGTTTCCCCAAAGTATGTCTTGTATATAGGCATAAGATTCTAAAATTTCGAAGCAATCCCCTTAGTCATTACTGAAACAGCGCTTTTTGTAATGGTAGTCCTTAAAATAGATACAAAAACCTCTTGTTTTTGAGCGCACATGCGATCGACACCTGCATCAGTAGGAATGACATAACGCAAGATAGCGAAATAAAACTACCAGTTCTGGAAAGATAATTGATGTAACGTTCTTCGCATGTGCAGACGTACGTTGCTCAGTTATTCCTATTATGCATTTTCATTGATTTCTGATTGGTCCTTACATTTTTTTTCAGGTTGATTTTGGGGGTACCCTTATTTGGGCGGTGGTCACGGGACCTATATAAAGGAAATCTTTGATCCGAAAATTGTTTCCGATTGTTAAGTTAAAGGCATTTAATCAAATGACACGGGAATGATTGTTTTAGCTTGGGTACGAAAATGGGTGTACAAATTGTTTGCATAGTTTAGATTGAAAGGGTAGCTCCTGGGTGACTCGCATACATTACATCAATGTCGGTACATCACGTGTGTATGCTTGCTCAATGTCGGGAAGTGGATTTATGTTCATGCGAACCATCAGAGGAAATGTAACCTTCACATCCATGAACGAAACACGGTGAAATATTAAAGGGTAAAGGATGCCTTGACTGCTTACACATAATTTATAAAGTGTCTATCTCAAGTTTTGGTGAAAAGAACGATTGTGTTTTTTGATGGGCGAATAAAACAAAAATATATGCTTGCACACAACGGTGTTTAAAGAGAGTCAAAATAAACAGTTCATAGGATACTCCAACACGCACACCCATGCACACAAACCTCAACTCGCTAACACCGCTCTTTGTTTGCAGGTCTTCCAGAGAAGACAGGACGCCTCAGTGGACTTCTACCGGGATTGGGCGGATTATCGCAAAGGGTTTGGTGACCTGGAGGGCAGCTTCTGGCTAGGTTCGTTATTAAGTTATACAATCATACACATGAGTAAAATTAAAATTGTAAAAAAACCCTTTTTTCTGCAAAACTAAAGCGTGTTCTATTACATTTTTGTGTCTTTAGCTTTGGCTAACGTGTGAATGTGCATGTCACAGTAACTTAATTGTTGCATCCCTGATATTAAATCTGAAAACGAAATATCTAAAATTCATCACAGTTTGTAATGGGCTGCTTCAATAACATATCTGTAAAGTAATCAGGCATTGTTCGTGCACTTGTCAACACTGGCAGGCGTAGCTAAAGTTCTTGCC
>NC_090257.1:29000373-29003873 GCF_037325665.1 Littorina saxatilis
CGACTTGTTTCTTTTTTGTGTGTGACTTTCCCGTCTGGAAGACACTCGGTTTGATATGATGCACTGGAGTCGCTTTTGACTTTCACCAAAGCAGTTGGGCTAACTCTGCGAGACATAAGCAACGGATAAATCAGAGATGCATTAAAAAAAGACAAAAAGGACAAATTAATTGTCTTCGAAAGGAACTGTGCAATAATACATACCTGGTATGGATACCATGCTAGAGAAAGTCTGTAAATATTTCGTTTAAATACGTTCATTTTCAATATTCATGAAAATATTCTCAATTCAATTGTGTGCATTACCAACTTTCGATAATGTATTTGCTAAAGACATTAAACTGTCAAAGCGTCAAGCGTGTCTCTCTCTCTCTCTCTCTCTCTCTCTCTCTCTCTCTCTCTCTCTCTCTCTCTCTCTCTCTCTCTCTCTCTCTCTCTCTCTCTCTCTCTCTTTCTGCTTGTCACCAAAAGCGCGGACACACGCACACACACTTTCACACACACACACACACACACACACACACACACACACACACACACACACACACACACACACACACACACAGAGAAATTAACTCACACACACAGATTAACTCACACACACACACATACACACACACACACACTCTGACTCACATACACATACACATACACACACTCACATACTCACTCACACACACAAACACTCACACACACAAACACACACACACACACACACACACACACACACACACACACACACACACACACACACACACTGACTGACTACCCTATGATTATCTATTCCAAGGTGACAGCCTGTCCTGGCACCGTGGTCTGCAGTTCTCCACCAAGGACAGGGACCACGACTCGTGGAGCACCGTGAACTGTGCACAGAAATTCCACGGCGCCTGGTGGTACAAGGCATGTGACACCTCCAACCTAAACGGTCACTACAAGACCAGCGGCAGAATTTCGTCAAGGCAAGGGGTGACCTGGGACACCTTTGGGGGTGAGACCTTCTCCATGAAGTTCACTGAGATGAAGATCAGGCCCATCTAGTGCGACACTGTGATAAACCCACTTCTGTATTACTTTTCTCAAGGCAAAATTAGTCACTAATGAAAAATTCAATTTTTATTGTTTTTTCTTTAACAATATATGTGTGTGCCTTTTGTCTTCCTTTTATCTTTATCTCACTCGTTTCTCTCATTTTTTCTATTTTTAACCAGATGAATAAAACCCCACCACACCCTCCCCAATGTTCTAACCTTAAACAGAATAAATATATTTTTTCTGTCTAAAATTAGTTTATCTCGTGGACTAAAATACTCAAACTAACGATACGTTATTAATATGTTTGGTCTGCCGGCTGTTTCTTTCAGATATCGGTCCTACCAGATGCAATATGCACAAGAATATCAAGCTATGGCCTTTATTATATTTTCAACTGTACTTTGTGTTGTCGCTGTTATCTCTTTTATGATCAAGCAGTTCAAATGTGCTATGTCGGGTTGTTATGCTTTGCAAATTAAAAAGCAAAGCAACAGTTTCATGTTTGTTTTTGATTTTAATGTTTGGCAATTAAATATATCATAATTTGGAAAAAGCATGTATGATGTGAAAAACTATGTATTCGTAAGAATTTGTACTGGTCCGGAAACGTACTTGTGTGTGTGCGTGTGTGTGTGTGTTTGTGTTTGGTTGTTTGGTTTGTTTGTTGGCGTGCGCGCCTGTGTGTGTGTGTATGTGTGTGTGTGTGTGTGTGTGTGTGTGTGTGTGTGTGTGTGTGTGTGTGTGTGTGTGTGTGTGTGTGTGTGTGTCAGTGTGTTTTAGCAAACCAACCAACAAACAAACAAAAAGCTCCATTGGCAAACAATCAAACAAACATGCCATGGCACAAATCCTAAAACAACCCCCCAAAATACATGGACAGGTCAATTTAACAAACAAAAAAGCAGGCACGCAGACAGACAGACAGACTTGCAGACATACATACAGAGACAGGCAGAGAGACAGATCAATACTTTTAGCGAAACAGACACACAAAAAACGACATGCATGCACAAACAAACAAAGCCGCCAGACAATAAAAACCCACACCCAAACACCTAATATAAACTCAAAACTCACACATCGACAGAACCCCACAGACAGGCAGGCAAGCAGACAGACATGCATTTCAAGAGAAAGAAATAATAGCAGAAACAAAAAAGCAAGCAAAACACACACAGACATACACACAAATTAAACAAAGAAACAAGCAAAACACACACAGACATACAAACAAATTAAACAAAGAAGCAAGCAAAACATACACAGACATACACACAAATTAAACAAAGAAGCAAGCAAAACATACACAGACATACAAACAAATTAAACAAAGAAGCAAGCAAAACACACACAGACATACACACAAATTAAACAAAAAAGCAAGCAAAACATACACAGACATACACACAAATTAAACAAAGAAGCAAGCAAAACATACACAGACATACACACAAATTAAACAAAGAAGCAAGCAAAACATACACAGACATACAAACAAATTAAACAAAGAAGCAAGCAAAACACACACAGACATACAAACAAATTAAACAAAGAAGCAAACCTGCAACAAGAACCGAAGAAACTAACACACAGACAAATCTGACAGAACTACTCATTTATTTCACAAACAAACATGTAATAATAATAATAATAATAATAATAATAATAAATGAGGATTTATATAGCGCAACATCATAACTGTACAATTATGCTCTTTGCGCTTGACACATTTAAAATTTAAAACACAGTTATACAAGCATTTACATCTACATTCGTTGTCAGCAACGCTTAATTAAAAGCATACACCATCAAACATACATTTAAACAAAAGATGTTCAGAGAAAGAAACCCTGTTGCCAGACGCTAAGCCACGGTGAAGGTTAAAAGTATTAAAAGCAAACTATAGGGTGTTAGAACTGACACCAAAAACACTAATACAGTGAAACATCTGCTTTCAGACCTTCAAACATATCATAAAATGAGTTCCTATATTGGAGGGAGTAAATAGAGGGTGAATTTAAAGACTTAAGTGAAGAGAAAATGTTGAGAAATAAGGTCGCAAAACAGAGGAGTTCTCAAAACGAAGGTTTAACTGTACAGTATTTTGAACTTGTTGAACATATTTGTATGGATAGGCAGACGAAAAGACAGAAGGCAAGGAAGCCCGTCACCAAGTTTGACGATTTCCTAACACTTCAACATTTCATTCTCCTCTTCTACTTCTCCGTCTCTTCTTCTTTCTTTTTTTCTTATTTTCTTTCTTCTTTGTTTGTTTGTTTGTTTGTTTGCTTGTTTATGTCTGTCTGTCTGTCTTTCTTTCTTTCTTTCTTTCTTTCTTTCTTTCTTTCTTTCTTTCTTTCTTTCTTTCTTTCCTTCTTTTTTTCTTTCTTTCTTTCTTTCTTTCCTTCTTTCTTTCTTTCTTTTTTTCTTTCCTTCTTTCTTTCTTTCTTTCTTTCTTTCTTTCTT
>NC_090257.1:29006573-29016573 GCF_037325665.1 Littorina saxatilis
CGTCCTCTCTCTCCGGTGTCTCGCAAAGTTCTCTCTCACACTTTAACATGTACACACACAATTCAACTAGGGTAACAGACATCCAATCAAAATCTTAGTAACCAATAGTAGCACAACATCCCAAAGAGATAACACGTTTCATTGGCTAAAGTCAAGAAGGGAGGGGGGGGGAGGTGTGTTGGGGGCTTAAACCCTCCAGCCCAGCTGGGAGCTGATTCATCCTATCAAATTCAAAGGAATTCACACCCTCTTGACAAAACTCCGAATCCCCCGAGATACTGAGTCAGGCAGGCGGCATATTACATAACTTATGGAAAGCCGTTTGGCTCATGACCATTACACGTGTAAAAAATTATTAATTCACGTGTAATAAATGATTAATGCACGTGTAAGAAATGATTAAATACACGTGTAATAAATATTTCATGCACGTGTAAGAAATGATTAAATACACGTGTAAAAAATGATTAAATACCCGTGTAAGAAATGATTAAATACACGTGTAAGAAATGATTAAATACACGTGTAAGAAATGATTAAATACACGTGTAGTAAATGATTAAATACACGTGTAAGAAATGATTAAATACACCTGTAATAAATTAAAACTTGAATCGGAAAATATACGACTTGCAAAGCAACAACTCTCGTCTATAATACTTCCGGTTCGCGCGCGATTGATCTCTTAAAATGGCGACGCCGCTAGAGGGGATTTTTTTGGATCAGACCCGCCAAAAGGTGAACCATTGCATCAATTTGTTGCAGTCTGGTAATGAGCCAGAAGAAGTTTGCGAAGAAGACGCATATAGTGTTTTTCATGTGGATTCCCAGTCCGAGTTTTTAAGTCGCTTAACCACGTGACTCCTGCATTTTAAACGCTTGTAAGAAATGATTCTTACACGTGTAATAAATAATTAATACACGTGTAATAAATGATAAATACACGTGTAATAAATAATTCACACACGTGTAACAAATGATTAGATACACGTGTAATAAATATTTCCTGCACGTGCAAAACATGATTAAATACACGTGTAATAAATATTCCCTGCACGTATAAGAAATGATTAAATACACGTGTAATCTTCTTCTTCTTCTTGGCGTTCGCAGAGGTTACACGATCAGTCCGGCACTGGTGAATTTCAATACACGTGTAATAAATGATGAATGCACGTGTAATAAATGATTAATACACGTGTAATAAATGATTAATGCACGTGTAATAAATGATTAATACACGTGTAAGAAATGATTGAATACACGTGTAATAAATATTTCATGCACACGTGTAAGAAATAAATACACGTGTATAAATTGTTTATTACACGTGTATGAATTATTTATTACACGTGTAATGGTTATGAACCAAACGGCTTTCCATAATAACTGACCACCTGCGGGCCCGAGGTATCCGCACAGAGATATAGAATATTCTATATCTCTGTGTGTACCCGTCTACAGCAAGTCTCTGACAAGTGCACCGCCTACTTCAAAGAGATAAGGAACTTGCTTCACCCTGCAGCTGGACACGGCTAGCGCATGCCAGCACTTTTAGTTTACACATAATGAATAGACACAAAACACAAACTGATCAGCAACAAAGACTAACTGGACAATGACAATAGTTTTACTCTTTTATTGGTGACAGTTCGCCCTATCACACTTCAAATAGAGATTTTTTGTTGTTGTTGTTGCGGAATCCTCTCGCTTTAAGATAACATACTGAAACGCTTATGATAAACTGATTCATAAACTCGCAAAGCCGTCTAATATTCCCATAACAACCCTTCCTCAAAACCGTCATTGTAGAGCACGGTAAGTTCTTCAACCTTCAGACATAGCGCAATTATTACCAAGGTGGGAATTCATGCATATTGTTTGGAGTAATTGAGACACCTTATGACTATACAGTGTTGGAGGCGTATCAGTGGAAAGGAGGCCCTGAAGACAAGGCGACGATCAAGGCATGTCTAGGAGGCAGCGCGTCCTTCACTTGGTCTTTCGTGACGGGACGTGGAGAGACCATACTCGGCCGTGACTGGTGGTTTCAGGTTCGCCGAATTAGCTTCCACATTTGTAGTAAAATATATACTACGCAAACAATGTGTGAGTGATGGAAACACATCACTGACCACAGGCTCAATTGTACAGATGTTACTTCACGATTAAGATTTGATGTCATATCACGTTCGGCGGAAGGGTATAACGTGTTGCTATTCAACCTGTTTCATCAGCTTTGTCAACTCACAGTTCATAACACGTGACCATATTTCTCCAAGACACACACACTCTCTCTCTCTCCTCTCTCTCTCCCCTCTCTCTCTCTCACTCTCTCCCCTCTCTCTATCACTCTCTCTCTCCCCTCTCTCTCTCCCCCTCTCTCTCTCTCCCCTCTCTCTCTCTCCCCCTCTCTCTCTCTCCCCTCTCTCTCTCACTCTCTCTCTCCCCCCTCTCTCTATCACTCTCTCTCTCCCCTCTCTCTCTCTCTCCCCCTCTCTCTCACTCTCTCTCTCTATCTCCCCTCTCTCCCCTCTCTATCTCTCACTCTCTCTCTTTTATATATATATAGTTTTAAACTTTTCTGTGTCAGTGCAATCTGCTGTATACTACTAAATTCACACCAATGAACTAGCAATTCCCCCTCTATCTCTCTATTTCTCTCTCTCTCTCTCTCTCTCTCTCTCTCTCTCTCTCTCTCTCTCTCTCTCTCTCCCTCTCTCTCTATAAACAAGTAAAAATTCTTTCATATAATATTACACCATTGCTTGATATTCATAATGCACATTGAAATGTCTTTTTAATTGTTGGACATGTTAATTATGTAAATTGTATTGTACAGGGTGACACACAAAAAACGGTCATGTGGTGGTGTCCTTGATGATATCGGTCGTCCAGAGTGTGATTGTCTGTTAGTGTCTTTACCATTGAGGTTACGCACAGTCCCATGGGTTCTGAACTTGTTGACCCATCTGTAGATCATTGAGTGGACAGGAAATTCACGACATCCGAACCGTTCTTTGAATTGCAATTGAGCTGCATGGATTGACTTCAGCCGAAAATATGCCTCAACTATAAATGTCCTTTCCTCCGTAGTCCATGCCATATCGAAGCTCAAATGTGGTACACTCATAGAACATAGGTTCCACTTGGTAAATCTGAAAAATTAAAAGAATTGATTAATTATTTCAAAAGTTATTCAAGTTTAGGTGATGACCGGGTTTTTTTGCCCCCTGATCCAAGTGTGCCTGCAGCGCCGGGGAGCTCATATAGATCACATTTTTGTGCGCCAGCGAAACAAAGAGTTTTTGTAGTACAGACTTGACACTTTGGGGATGTCTGTTACATAGGCCAGGGATCGCGCTAGCTTTTTAAAAAAACGCGTAAGTCATACGCAACGAAACGAAAAAAACGCGTCACGGACCAATATTTTTGCGTACTACGAAAACACGTACAGATACAAACAAAACACGCACGAAAGACTTAAAGACACTCCTTACCTAAATACGGCGAGTTTTCCTGTCGAACTCCGCGCACGCCTGTCGAATAACACCCCTGCTGTCTCCAACCTTCGGGCCTTGCGAGTTTGTTTCCCGCTCTAATACGACTAGACACACTTTCCGTCTTTTGGAAGCGCGAGATGGGAGAGCAGCTAATGTCTGTTTCATTATCCGACAAGACATCTGGTAATACCCTCGTTACGTTCGTTTGCGATACTTCGAGGCAAAAAGAAACGGACTTTAGTTTTGACGCGCAGATTTCATGTGTGTCGTCACTTCTCGAGCCCTATAGTCAGTTTCAGGATCGGGTGATTATTAAGTCAGAGCAAAAGCGCTGCGTGAAGACAAGAAAAAGTTACAATATTTTTGCGTATGGCTTACGCGGCGCGGCGAAAAAAACGCGTCAGCGACTTTTAAAATGCGTCAAATACGCAAAAATCGTGCGTAAACGCGATCCCTGATAGGCTTGACCTAATGTGGCTGAAGTTTTGTGTTGATCTAAATAACATTTCTGAAGTTATTCGACTTTTGGTGATGACCGTATTTTTTGTGTCACCCTGTAGTTAACTTAACTTCTATTTCTTCTTGTTATTAATCAAGTTACCCTCAATGGGCGAGGGCCGGATGAAAAGAAGCATGTTTACATTGCTTATTCTGTTATCCTCGAAAAATAAAGTTCAATTCAATTCAATTCAATTTGAAATAAACAATTCCATTCTCTCTCCCTCTGTAATGAAAAATGATGTTCCTAGATATTTACAATCACATTTCAGTCTTGCCACAAAAAGATATGGGTCCCAGAATCTGATCCCCTCCATCCCTCGTCTAGACTTGCATAGGTCAAGTTCAGCTTTCTCATGAGCCTCTCTCTGGAATTCCATACCCATACACATCCGAAATACCGCTTCTGTGAAAACGTTTAGGAGCCAGTTCCATTCCCACTTGATGTGTAAACAGAATACTTTTCATGTCTGAAAGTTTTGTGTGTGTGTGTTTTGTTATTTTTGTGCATGTATGGATAAACATATTATACAAGCAAATGATCATAGTAATTCCTCTCCATAAGAAACATGATTTGTAATATGATTACATGTTAATCCCTTTTGTCATCAAATGTTTTGGATGTTTATAAATAATATTAATGCAATACGTTCAATGCCACAGTGTTGCAATGTCAACACTATTTTTTGTATGATTGAACTGTTTTCCCTTTTGTAGTGAAAATATGATTTTTGTTTTCTTATTATTATTAATATTATGTGCGTCCGAATTAAGGGTTTGTATAAGGGACAGGTTGTAAGATAAAACCTCTATCCTTTTGAAATAAAGTTTCAGTTTCAGATTCAGTTTCTTTCTCTCTCTCTCTCTCTCTCTCTCTCTCTCTCTCTCTCTCTCTCTCTCTCTCTCTCCACCTCTCTCTTTCTCCACCTCTCTCTCTCTCTCTCCACCCCTCTCTCCCTCTCTCCACCTCTCTCTCTCTCTCTCTCTCTCTCTCTCTCTCTCTCTCTCTCTCTCTCTCTCTCTCTCTCTCTCTCCCTCCGTCTATTTATCTCTCTTAGTCCCTCTTTAGGGCGAGGGCTGGATGTGATCTGCTTACTCTATTACCCTCGTTAAGTAAAGAATTGTTATTGTATCTCTCTCTCTCTCTCTCTCTCTCTCTCTCTCTCTCTCTCTCTCTCTCTCTCTCTCTCTCTGTCTATCTGTCTATCTGCCTGCCTGTCTGTCTGCCTGCCTGTCTGTCTAAATCCAAAAATAAAGAGACTGCCAACGCTCCAAAATTCAGAATAAAAAATTATAATTAATACCTCTTAATGATTGTGTCATCTCCCCGAGCGATAGCACCTCTTGCGAGCTAAGTCTTCTTTTGTTGTTTAATTAATATTTGTTTGTCTGTGCACTTAAAAGACCGCTGGGTCGACATATTTGGGAATGTAACGTATTGTTTTGTCAACAACAAACGTTCCAACAACTTACCTTTCTTGTTTTTTGTCTGTCTGTCTGTCTGTCTGTCTGTCCCCCCTCTCTCTCTCTCTCTCTCTCTCTCTCTCTCTCTCTCTCTCTCCTCTCTCTCTCTCTTTCTCTAACTCCTTTCATCAACTTCGCATGACAGCCCGACTGAGCAGAGAGATATGTATTTAGCGCATAGAATCAATAAACAAGTCGCGTAAGGCGAAAATACAACATTTAGTCAAGTAGCTGTCGAACTCACAGAATGAAACTGAACGCAATGCCATTTTTCAGCAAGACCGTATACTCGTAGCATCGTCAGTCCACCGCTCATGGCAAAGGCAGTGAAATTGACAAGAAGAGCGGGGTAGTAGTTGCGCTAAGAAGGATAGCACGCTTTTATGTACCTCTCTTTGTTTTAACTTTCTGAGCGTGTTTTTAATCCAAACATATCATATCTATATGTTTTTGGAATCAGGAACCAACAAGGAATAAGATGAAAGTGTTTTTAAATTGATTTCGACAATTTAATTTTGATAATAATTTTTATATATTTAATTTTCAGAGCTTGTTTTTAATCCAAATATAACATATTTATATGTTTTTGGAATCAGAAAATGATGGAGAATAAGATGAACGTAAATTGGGATCGTTTTATAATTTTTTATTTTTTTTTACAATTTTCAGATTTTTAATGACCAAAGTCAATAATTAATTTTTAAGCCACCAAGCTGAAATGCAATACCAAAGTCCGGGCTTTGTCGAAGATTACTTGACCAAAATTTCAACCAATTTGGTTGAAAAATGAGGGCGTGACAGTGCCGCCTCAACTTTCAGGAAAAGCCGGATATGACGTCATCAAAGACATTTATCAAAAAAATGAAAAAAACGTTCGGGGATTTCATACCCAGGAACTCTCATGTGAAATTTCATAAAGATCGGTCTAGTAGTTTAGTCTGAACCGCTCTACACACACACACACACAGACACACACACACACGCACATACACTACGACCCTCGTCTCGATTCCCCATCTACGTTAAAACATTTAGTCAAAACTTGACTAAATGTAAAAACGCTCGCGCTGGACCCGAGTACTCTTCAGACTGGCTCGCTCCCCCAGTATGAAAGTTTTTGTCTTGTGCATGTGGATTAAAAAAAAAGAAATTTTTTAAAATTTATTTTACACAATTAAAAAAATTATTAGAGTAAAATAAAACATTAAAACGATCATAATAAACAATAGTAAACAAGAATAAATTTTTTTTTAAAAAAATAGACCGCCCATGCCGGGAATCGAACCCCCGAACACTTGGATTTAAAAAAAAAAAAAAATTATTTATTTATTTATTTTACACAATTAAAAAAATTATTAGAGTAAAATAAAACATTAAAACGTTCATAATAAACAATAGTAAACAAGAATTAAAAAAAGAAAAAAAAAAGAAAAAAATAGACCGCCCATGCCGGGAATCGAACCCGGATCACTTTGGCCATAGACGAATCGCTTTTCACCCGGATCACTTATATTTAAAAAAAAAAAATAAAAATAAATAAAGAAAAAAATTGTAATTATTTTACACAATTAAAAAAATTATTAGAGTAAAATAAAATATTAAAACGTTCATAATAAACAATAGTAAACAAGAATTTAAAAATAAAAATAAAAAAATAGACCGCCCATGCCGGGAATCGAATCCGGTGTCGCTGGCTGGCTGGCTCTTCTATTAGCCGCACGGCAGTTCTGACCCACCGCGAATCGCGCCCGCCGTTAAGAGTCGTTTTTGTGATTTTTTTCGCATTTAGGTCCCAGGTAACATTATGAAGTTTTAATACGATCAATCGGACCTATTATCAAGTTAGTGTATCAACTTTTGAAAGACCTGCGCCCAGTAGTTTCCCAGCAATAAGCTGTTAAGTCGAGACAGACAGACAGACAGACAGATACACACACACACACAGACAGACACACAATTAAAGTCTGCTGGACCCTCCTACTGCGTACTCGGGGATAATTATATTAATAGTGTTTCGTGAGAATGAAAACAGAATTTGAACAATATCACAATACTGGTGTATGCAATTCAAATACTTGAATAAAAGAGAGAATATATATTTTACATTAACACATCATAAGCATATATAGTTTCAATGTCAATGGATACAAATAAATTGATCAGACAATATTTTGCCCAGGAATCAGACAATGAAAAGACCCAGATAGCAACCTACCAAAACAATCATTTCTACGCGACGGACAGAACGCGTTTTACTCTTCTCCACAACGCGGGATTGTCTGTTCACGATGCCAGACTTCAGGATTCCGGCAACTATTCTGTGCGAGTGGAGATTCATCAGGCAAACTCGTCTCTTGCTTCAGTTTGGAGGACGGTGACGCTGTCTGTTGCAGGTAATTGCGTTTTCATGTGATAGCTTTGTATGATGAGTATCAACTACCAGCAAGCGATGCCGGAGATAAAATAGTGTAAAGCAACATGATTGCTACATTCATCCATTTGATTTATTATTTCACGACTGTGTGAACATTTTGTGATTGTCAAAACAGAATGTCACACGCTGTCCTTCTTTTCCACTACTAAAGCAAACATGTGCAAGATTGTATGTTACACTCTTTGTATGTTACGGCTTCGTCAGACAATCAACGTAATCTCGTGTGGACGAAAACGTCTGTAACACGAGCAAGTCTGAAAAACAGGTACTATTTTATTTCACAAAACCAATGTAACATTCGTGGTTCAACTGTGGCAGGAAAAGTAAATTAAACGAGCGTAGTTAATAAAATACTGCTACAGCGGTCATATCGATCAGCACATTCAATTTTCGTTGCAGACAAAGCCCCAGCTACAAAAGATGGCGCCCTCTACGTCACACTGAATGACGTGGTTCGAGATGACGTCACAGAGGACTGGACACAGCAGCTACACTGTGGTCAATTTGTGGACATTGGTCAACCCCCTGTTGATGTCGTCTGGAAGGTTCGTGTGTGTGTGTGCGTACGCGCGCGGGTGTGTATGTGTGTGTGTGTGTGTACGTGTGTGTGTGTGTGTGTGCGTGTGTGTGCCTGCGTATGTGTGTGTGTGTGTGCTTGTTTGTGTGTAAGTGACTCTGTGTGTGTGTGTGTGTGTGTGTGTGTGTGTGTGTGTGTGTGTGTGTGTGTGTGTGTGTGTGTTGTCTATCTGTCTTAATACTATATAATTTCTGTGTGTGGAACTATCACAAACTCAGTTGTATTACTACTGTTGCATTTAGTTTTCACAGTGGACACACAGCACGACCTCAACCGACAGAACGGCAACTTTATTTCTGATTTCAGGACAGAACATGCTTTCAATTCTCGAATATTGATTGTCTGACAGACGCCATCAGGTGAGGTGAGGAAGAGCAGCTACCAAGACAATGGCACGTTCGTCCTGTCGCTGTCAAGCCCTGTCCAGGGAGGCATCTATTCCTGTCAACTGGCCCCCTCCGCCCCCGCTGTCCGCTGTCTGAACGCGAACTCCCCGCTGTTGGCTGCAGCCCAGCTCAACGTGGACGACAAGGATACCAGGTTGTCGCTCTTGGAGGCCCGTCTGATAGAGGCAGAGCAGGTCAACAAGGACCAGAATGGAGCCATGGAAGAGTTGACTGAGACTGATAACGACGTATTGAGACGTGAGTGCACAACACAAGAACAGGTTTAACACATCCAGATACCATTATTGATCTGAAAAAGTTGTTGTTCCATGTAGTAGAAATGTTGATTGGTTGGTTATCTTTTCACCCTGAATTTTGTTTAAAAAGATGAGAGGGCCTTGTCCATTTTCTTCACAGCGCTATTTGGCACGATCTCGTTGCTCAAGCACATAATATACAGATTTGGATTTGATTAGTTTCAAAATTACCATCTATCTAATTGGTTGGCTGGTATATCTACCTGTCAGCGGGGTACCTGGCTGCGTGGTTTTCCCAGTACAGCAGTGAATCGGGTTCTTCTTCTTCTTCTTCTTTTGCTTTCGGGAGAGACGAATCCCTTGTACGTTTTGTGTGTGTGCAATTTTGCAATGTTTCAAGGTTTTTGAGCTGATCACAGGGGGCCCTCTTGGGGCATAGGGATGAGGAATATGATTTACAGTTACATAGCAATTACGACAAGAACGGCATAGCAATTATTTAACCATCAAGTTGAGTAACAATACATATAGTACAGATTAACTTCATACACAAAAATATAACATTAAAGATAGCCGAGATCCACACACAGACAAACATTTCTGAACAAGCGCACATGGACGCACACACCTTCTAGGCGTCATGCAAACTAATAACAGAGAATAAGAATAAAGAATAAAATAAAAGATAAACAGAAAACAAACCTAAACTAATAATGTAACCACACATTTTCATAATTGCTCTGATAGAGAGCAAACCGGATGTTACCACTGCAAAATTCAGGCGTTGACTGAAGCTCTCAAGGTCATACACGCCGTATAGGTGGGGTTTCGGGTAGCATTTGCTGTACAGAATTCTGTACATGATTTTATCCCTATTTTTC
>NC_090257.1:29021573-29121573 GCF_037325665.1 Littorina saxatilis
AGGGACTGGAATACGTTTGTTTGTTTGTTTGTTTGTTTGCTTAACGCCCAGCCGACCACGAAGGGCCATATCAGGGCGGTGCTGCTTTGACATATAACGTGCGCCACACACAAGACAGAAGTCGCAGCACAGGCTTCATGTCTCACCCAGTCACATTATTCTGACATCGGACCAACCAGTCCTAGCACTAACCCCATAATGCCAGACGCCAGGCGGAGCAGCCACTAGATTGCCAATTTTAAAGTCTTAGGTATGACCCGGCCGGGGTTCGAACCCACGACCTCCCGATGACGGGGCGGACGCCTTACCACTAGGCCAACCGTGCCGGTCTGGAATACGTACAAGTACATAATTATGCAAACATACAGAACAAACGGACAGTTTTCTTATTTCCACGTAGGTGACTCGCATACATTGCATCAATGTCGTTACATCACGTGTGTATGCTTGCTCAATACAGTGCTCCAGATGATCGAACCTGTAGCAAAGACCTGTACGTGTACGTGTAGATATTGCGT
The DNA here is from genome assembly GCF_037325665.1 of Littorina saxatilis. Lineage (NCBI taxonomy): Eukaryota > Metazoa > Mollusca > Gastropoda > Littorinimorpha > Littorinidae > Littorina > Littorina saxatilis. The sequence continues at coordinate 29,022,092 of NC_090257.1, forward strand.
CAACCCTGACTCACTTTTTTCACAAATGTTCCAAATGCATGCGTTGTTTTACTCACACCAAGACTGCAGATCTTGGCAAACGCGTGACGTAAAAACTAGATTGGATGACGTTACCCGTAAACGTTCCCGCACACATCTAGATCTTGCTAATATCGTGAAGTGGATTTACCGTATTTTCATGCGAACCATCAGAGGAGATGTAACCTTCACATCCATGAACGAAACACGGTGAAATATTAAAAGATAAAGGATGCCTTGACTGCAATCTTCTGCTGTCAGCCCCCCACCCCCAACCTCCCCCCCCCCTCGCCAAAATGGAATGAATTGACTATTCCAAGAGCATGGTTACACATAACATTAAGTTTTGGTGAAAACTATGTGACCCTTCACCACAAAATGAGTCGCATGTCACCTCGCGCGGTTCTGCGCTAGGCTTGATATATAAGTCCGGGGAGTGTCTGGTAACAGTGTGTGGGTCACCTTAGTCACAGGCTTATAACTCAAACAGTTTTCGCTTTTTTCTAAAACGGTTTTCACCACTGAATAGAGCATAAAACTTTCGTTATGAAAATGTAAAAATATGAAAACCATGCAAAGGTGACATGCGACTCATTCCGTGGTGGAGGGTCACATATGCTTGCACACAACGGTGTTGAAAGAAGGTCAAAAATAATCAGTTCATAGGATACTCCAATACGCACACCCATGCACGCACGCCCTTGCACGCACACCCTCATCAATTCACTAATACCGCTCTTTGTTTGCAGGTCTTCCAGAGAAGACAGGGCACCTCTGTGGACTTCTACCGGGATTGGGCGCAATATCGCAATGGCTTTGGTGACCTGGAGGGCAGCTTCTGGCTAGGTTCGTTATCAATATATATGTCGTGCCGAATTCACGGAATTGCCGAATTCGCGGAATCGGCAACATTTTTGCCCATTTCCCGTAATTGGCCTATTACACGAAATCGGCAGCGATTTGCCGAAAATGCGTAAAGCCTCCTAAAATGTGACCCTCCACCACGGAATGAGTCGCATGTCACCTTTGCATGATTTTCATATTTTTACATTTTCCTAAAGAGTTTTTTATGCTCTATCCAGTGGAGAAACCCGTTTTAGAAAAGAGCGAAAACTGTTTCAGTTATAAGCCTGTGACTAAGGTGACCCTCACACTGTTACCAGACACTCCCCGGACTTATTAAGCCTAGTGCAGAACCGCGCGAGGTGACATGCGACTCATTTAAGGTGGAGGGTCACAAATGTGTCCAGTTCGCAAAAGTGACAGCCAGTCTGTTAATTTTTTTGTCACCAGAACATTACATTAACATTACTTGACCTCGCTATTTTTGGTTTTTATGGTCTATGTTGGTCTGTGTCGAGCATAACTCCGGAAATGCCATAAAACTACACTTTTTGCCATAACTTGCCATAACTTATCGATTATTGCAATATTTATCCATTCGAGTGTCTAGCTGTCTAAGTGTGATGATATCCCAGGCATTTGAGAACTTTAAAGCCCAAAACGGGCCGCCGATTTCGCAAAATCGGCACATTTAACGAGCCTTTACGCGTTTTCGGCAAAACGCTGCCGATCTCGCGTAATGGGCAGCGTTTTGCCGATTACGTGAAATGGGCAAAAATGTTGCCGATTTCGCGAATTCGGCAATTACGTGAATTCGGCACGACATATACTTTCTTTCTTTCTTTCTTTCTTTATTTGGTGTTTAACGTCGTTTTCAACCACGAAGGTTATATCGCGACGGGGGAAAGGGGGGAGATGGGATAGGGGAAAGGGGGGAGATGGGATAGAGCCACTTGTTAAGTGTTTCTTGTTCACAAAAGCACTAATCAAAAAATTGCTCCAGGGGCTTGCAACGTAGTACAATATATGACCTCACTGGGAGAATGCAAGTTTCCAGTACAAAGGACTAAACATTTCTTACATACTGCTTGACTAAAATCTTTACAAACATTGACTATATTCTATACAAGAACCACTTAACAAGGGTAAAAGGAGAAACAGAATCCGTTAGTCGCCTCTTACGACATGCGGGGTGCAGAGAAATAAGGATGTGGAAAAGAAGACTTTTGGTAAGTGAAATAAAGGTGATGGATCCAGTCAGGTAGAAATAAGACAACAAGAAAAGAATTGGAAAACTGCAGGGAATAGTAGGGAGAGTTTTCTTGGAAGGAAATATAGGTGAAAGGACTGGTAAGGCAGAAATAAGACAAAAGAAGAGAAGTAAAGGGGTGGGGTAGCTCTGTTTAAACGCTCCCGCCGCGTGAAGGCGACCCCATGGGAGCGGCACGACATATACACATAACTTAAAATAAAGATGTTCTGCAAAACTAAAGCGTGTTCTATTAACATTTTGTGTTTTGCTTTTGCTAACGTGTGCGTGTGCATAATAATAATAATAATTCTCTTTATTTATATAGCGCCTTATCCGAAGTTCAAAGCGCTTTTATGCCGTGTGAGATGGAATTTTTTACACAATATATCACGCATTCACATCGACCAGCAAACCTCAAGCCTGTTGGGCGAATGTTCACCTTTCGCGGCCTTTATTCCAAGTCACACGGGTATTTGATGGACATTTTTATCTATGCCTATACAATTTTGCCAGGAAAGACCCTTTTGTCAATCGTGGGATCTTTAACGTGCACACCCCAATATAGTGTACACGAAGGGACCTCGGTTTTTCGTCTCATCCGAAAGACTAGCACTTGAACCCACCATCTAGGTTAGGAAAGGGGGGAGAAAATAGCGGCCCGACCCAGGGTCGAACACGCAACCTCTCGATTCCGAGCGCAAGTGCGTTACCACTCGGCCACCCATGTCACAGTAACTCGTTGCAATTCGTTAAGCATCCCTGATATAAAGTCTGAAAAAAAAAATATTTAAAATTCATCACAATTTGTCATGAACTGCTTAAATAACTTATCTGTAAAGTAATCAGGCATTGTTCGTGCACTTGTCAACACTGGCAGGCGTAGCTAATGTTCTTGCTCCAAAGACATCGTCATTGTCGCAGGCGTTGTCCGCTAGCTCACAGGTTTCCTTGGTGAAACTTTCAAAGAATTGTTATTGCTGGTGGGTTAAGAGTGGAGATTTTTTCGATCTCCCAGGTCAACTTATGTGCAGACCTGCTAGTGTCTTAACCCCCTTCGTGTGTACACGCACGCACAAGACCAAGTGCGCACGGAAAAGATCCTGTAATCCATGTCAGAGTTCGGTGGGTTATAGAAACACGAACATATCCAGCATGCCTCCCCCGAAATCGGCGTATGCTGCCTGAATGGCGGGTTAAAAACGGTCATAAACGTAAAAATCCACTCGTGCTAAAAACATGAGTGAACGTGGGAGTCTAAGCCCATGAACGAAGAAGAAGAAGAAGAAGAAGAAGAAGAAGAAGAAGAAGAAAAAGAAGAAGAAGAAGAAGAAGAAGAAGAAGAAGAAGAAGCTGTCAAAAAACCCACACAAAAACCAAAAACAAAGCAAAAGATACGCCCGAACTCATAATTATGGGAAAACGATTGCAGGTGACAAGTACACCACGTGACTCCGAAGAGATGACGTCAAAAACAACATTCACTGCTTGACGTATTTATAGTGTTCTGTTTTTCTTTAGTGTCGGTTTGTGTTCAGTGGTGCTCATTTAACACTTTCTACCCCACCTATGTTGACCAATTCCTTTTTTTAGCAGAGACCAGCTGTGCAGCAGGTCACTCAGAATTGTAGTAGGCTAACTGTGTAGAGTGTGTATCAACACGCTGGAATGCAGGCGTTAAATGAACGTTACAGGAAGCGACTGAAGCTAACAGTCTGAGCGGATAATATTTATATCCGTACCTGGTCAGATAGAGCCATATGAGTGGGTACGGATTTATCCGTACCTGGGAGACAATAATTTAATTCGTTTCTTTGTCAAAGAAGGTTTTGATGTCTAGAAACAAACGAAAAACGCCTGTAAACCCATCGAACACCGATGATATAAAGCAAAGGGAAAGAACTGCAGATAGTTAAGCAGATCTAGACTAAGAGAAACACATTTTTGATTGTTTCCTTTCCTATGGTGCAGGACTGGACGCGCTGCACAGCCTGACCACCTCACGGCGTTACCAGCTGCGGGTCGACCTCAAGATGTGGAATGAGACTCGAGGCTATGCGACATATAGCGGGTTCTACGTGGAGGGTAGTGACACCAACTTTATTTTGCACTTTGACAACTTCACCGGAGGAAATGCTGGTACGTGTCTAACAATATGGGGCTATGCAAATTTAGCCGTACATTTGGGAAGATAAGGGAATTGTGTGTGTGTGTGTGTGTGTGTGTGTGTGTGTGTGTGTGTGTGTGTGTGTGTGTGTGTGTGTGTGAGTGTGTGTGTCACGTTTCAATATATCACATAAGGTGATTATGAACGGTTAGTTACTTCTAACTAACTAACCACACCACGATCCACTCTCGCAGTCATACAAATAAATAGAATCAACAAAAGTATAAGTTCCAGACGCCTGTTTATGTAATATCGCGCCACCTCCCTCGAGACTTCACTCCAAAAGATGATCTTTTTACGTTCAAAACGTAAATCAAGTGGTCACTGACAAAAATGCCAGTTAAAGTATAGAAAATTATAGTAACACGCTGATCCCGTGTATAGTTAAGAAAAAATAGCTGATCTGTAAAAAGTGCTGGTTAATGCAGGTGTCACACACCCCACGTTGTCTCCACTCACATGAAATCATTAATATACAAGATGACAAGGTGGTATAAGGGCGCTATGACATGGTGCACTTAGCTTTTTGCCACAGAGTGGGCGACCCGTGATTAGTCTATAGTCTCCACAACTGCTCCGTTGAATGTAGTGCCGGCTGGCGTGGCAACGAAGCGGGGAACAGTGGAGACATCAGGCGCCACACTCAGTCGTTAAAGATCCTCCCCGTAGTCTACCAGAAGATAGAAGTGTAGATTGGCAGGATGACGACAGCGACAGCAATCACCAGTACACCAGAACACCAGGTTAGCAGGTTACAGCTCCAACACTCAGGTTACGTAGAAGAACGTTACGTAGAAGGATAGGCTGCAATAAAAAGCATCGGTGCACTAATCATGCCACGCAACCCTTTACCCTCCACCTTCAAACATGTCACCTTTACATATTTCATCGAGCACGTGGGCCTGCACAAACGAACTTTTACAACAACAAATCAGCCATTTTCCATCCTTCTCTCCATATCTGCAAAAACCATATACAGATTAGTATTTTAGCGTCACAAAGAGCAAATTATGCGCTAACCTGGAAAGAACAACAGAGAGTATTTCATTCCACAAACACAGACTCGTCAACAGCGTTAAATAATGATTTATTACCTCAACAGCCTAATGTAGGTAGCTCTCTCTTTTAAGCGAATCCGCTTCCTCTTTTGAATGGCTTCCGTTCGTCAACAGAAATACCGTCATCCACCCTCTTGCGCTGAATCCTTATGCGGTGGAAAACCCTCCCCGCACAGCGAAGAAATACATTGACGCCCCGTCCGTCAGCCAGCATGTAGACAGTGAGAAGGTGGTTCCTACTTGAAGTTCCTTTAAGCCCTACTGTGCAAGCAGAACGGCACGTTAAAATTCAATGCAGAAGTCAACGCGTTGAAGACCATCAAACTCGCAGGAAAATATGACACCGACCGTTCCCTTTAGCCGCCGAGTTCCGAGTGTGTCGATACTTGTCTCACACAGACGACCTTGACAAAAATCACGTGACTCACCTTGTCACTACCCCAGTTCAGTTATCGACAGTTTTGCCCTGACAGCAGAAATCACCCACGTGAAATCCGTGCAACACGAAATTCCCGTATTCGCTATGCTCTGTCAGCTAAAACCCCAAGCCGTTGACAGAAAACAGTCGCAATTCGAGAAAGGCACCCCACAGAGTGACACTTTCTCGATCCATGTCACTAAATCGCGACAGTGTGTGTGTGTGTATGTGTGAGTGTGTGTGTGTGTGTGTGTGTGTGTGTGTGTGTGCGTGTGTGCGTGTATGTGTGCGTATGTGTGTGTGTGTGTGTGTGTGTGTGTGTGTGTGTGTGTGTGTGTGCACACAACATACATTATTACGAAGAAATCTAGGATGCACGGGTGTCGCTTCTGACTTTCACCAAGCAGTAACTATCTACACAGGTTAACTCTGCGAGACATAAGCAACAGGTAAATCAGAGCTGCATTAAAAAAGGACAAAAAGAACAAATTAATTGTCTTCCAAAGGAACTGTACAGTAAAACATACCCGGCATGGTGACCATGCTAGAGAAAGTCTGTGTATTTCGTGTAAATACTTTCATTTTCAATATTCATGTAAATATGTTCATTTGCAATGGTGTGCGATACCAACTGTCGATAAAGCTTTCATTTGCTAAAGACATTAAACTTTCAAAGCGTCAAGCGTCTCTCTCTCTCTCTCTCTCTCTCTCTCTCTCTCTCTCTCTCTCTCTCTCTCTCTCTCTCTCTCTCTCTCTCTCTCTCTCTCTCTCTCTCTCTCTCTCTCTCTCTCTCTCTCTCTCTCCTACTCTTGGTAGCATGGCACCAACCAATTTGTACTTTTCGAGATTTTTTTAAAACATTCAATGCGGAACAATTGTCTGGGGTTTTAGAAACCAGAATTTTTTTTTTATTTCATTTGTTCAAATCGCAACTGAAAGGGATTTGTTGTGATGATTTTAATTGGGTAGGGTGCAAACACCACTCGGACACGTTTTGTAAAAAAGAAATGGAACCCGCCCATTCAAATGAAGATTTTTCAAAACAAAATCATGAAAATTATGAACAAAGTTTATCATATTATCAAAAACAGGCAAAGCATTGTTTAAAACAAATCAAGGATGACGAAAATAAAAACATGTTTGGGGTATGCATGTCTGTGATTTTTAACGGACAATCAAGTCAAAAGAACTGTTATGTGAGAAGTCTTAGTCGAGATGTATGCTTTTATAGTAGTGCTTTTGTTCAGGTGAGTCATACATTGGCTTACTAATAAGGTGGTGCGAGAAAGAATGTTCACCGTTGCCGAAAACCCCTCGAACATTACCTGTCACTAATGCGGAAACACACAGTGAAATCATGCAATATCTACTTTCCCTTTTTTGGTGACCAGAATCTTCGAAGAAGATGAGATGTCACTCGCATAGCAATACGTCATTACACCGATTACGCCATCTTTTGCGTCAGGCATACAGACTTGTTTACCAGTTTTGGAAGCAATGGTGGTCCAAAACGCTGGCTCAGAAGAAGACACAGTTTTTTGGCTTTCTTCATCTACCTCTGCTTGTAAACATTCATCAGGAATCGAAGAATGCCGACAAGGGATCCAGAAGGGCATTCGCCTGACAGCTGAACAACTGCCGGACATCTCCGTCAGTACTCGGAAATTACGAGTGTTACCTGTTTCATCGATCGCAAAACAATATTTATCCACCTTGAATTGTATTAGTTATCGTTAGATTTGACTGTGATATCAACATTCATCAGTCTGAATGTCGAGAAAGCTGAAATCATATCGAGATCTGATATGATTCAGCCTTTCGACCGGTCGAGACATTCAGACTGATAAATGTTGATATCACAGTCAAATCTAACGATAACGATTTTATCGCATTCGATTTCGGAACTGTAGGAATCATAAACCTACCTAAGAAGTCGGACAAACGCAAGGGAGGCTACTGCCTTGTATTTAATGTTGGAAATGTTGGGTTGTCTTTTCCTGCTTTCGTAACTTTGCTGCTCTTACTTTTATTTTTCAGTAACGGGTTCTTTTTCTCAGACAAAATAAGGCATTTATTATGAAAAAAGAACAAAAATATACGGTCGAAACAGATCACCAACAAAGTCTAACAAGTTCAGTGGAGTTGCCAGTTCGAAGGAACAGCGAAGCATGTCCCAGTTACTTCCTCAGTCGTATTCTTTTTGACTTCGATTTGGCAATTCTAAACGATGGCAGGAACTGAAGTGCGCCAGGCAGTATCAGCGAAGTCCTCTGGCTCATTTTCTGTGCCCAAGAAAGCTTCCAGGTATTTGTCGGTATCGGCGGACTGCATAATAATGTTGTCGAAGCTCAGTCTCGCTTACGACGCATCCAAAATGGCGTCCTCCGACGGCGCTGTGACTGTGAAAGATGCTGAAAGTTGTTCGGTTGATGTTGTATGGCTACGACTAAGAAAGGTGGACAATGGTTCATGCAGGTGCGAACTGTTTAAATCGGCTGCTCATTTCCTGCCTTTTTGTGAGTGATGTGCGCTGAAACACTGCAAGAGATCTCACAGTTTTCTAAGTACTGCCACTACTGGTACTTTCAAGGTCAGTCGGTAAGATTGTAACATTCTTTTCTACTACTTCTCTGTTAAAGCTGGGTGGGAAAAGTTTGATTTTATTCATTGCACAGCTTAATCTTTCTGATTCAATTACTTTTCTTTTATAAATTTGTGATTTAAAAAAAGGGAGACATTTGTTTCCTTCAGGTGAGATTTTATTCTTCAAAATTAAAATTGATGAACTACTTCCTGCGCGATATCAAATTCGCTGGGAACTTCCTGCGCGATGTCAATTGATATACAGTTCCTAGTTGACCAATGACAACAGCATGTTTTGTCATGTGATCAGTAAAAATGCGATAATTATTTTTATCATCGTTTTGCGCTCTTGGGACTTGAAATATCACTAGACTGTGAAGACTGTAATGGTGCACGATCTAGAAAGCAGAAAACAATATTTTCAAACTATTTACTTCGTCGTTTTCACCACAAATTTAGCACTGTGGAAGGCGAAAAGGTGTGCGCCTTTGAGTTATACCTTCCCACTTTCATTCGTAATGAACTGTCCCCTCGACCAGCTTTACATAACGTTTTTATCCGCATTTTCCCAACCCCACTAAATTGACCATGCCCTGACCCCATGTTTTGGCAATTTGTAGGGAACGAAGATAAGAGTTATCTGTTCTTGCCTTGGTCCTTGCTACTCTTGGTTTTCTGCTTGTCACCGAAAGCGCGGACACACACACACACACACACACACACACACACACACACACACACACACACACACACACACACACACTCCCATACACGCACACACATACACACAAACACACACACAAATTAACTCACACACACACACACGCATGTTAACACACGCACACACACATTATCTCTCTCTCTCACACACGCACACACACACACACACACACTGACCACCTTATGGCTATCCATCCTCAGGTGACAGCCTGGCCTGGCACCGTGGTGGGCAGTTCTCCACCAAGGACAGGGACCACGACACGGCCGGCGGGAACTGTGCATATGTTTACCACGGCGCCTGGTGGTACAAGGCCTGCCAAGACTCCAACCTGAACGGTGACTACAAGACCAGCAATGCTCCTTCCCCTAACGGGGTGAGCTGGAACACCTTTGGAGGCGATTACCACTCCATGAAGTTCACTGAGATGAAGATCAGGCCCATGTAGAGCGACGCTGTGAGCAACCTACTTCTGTGTTATGAACTTTCTTCAAAGCAACATTTATCATTAATTAAAATGCGTTTTTGTGTGTTCATTTCTTTCACAATGGATGTTTGTGCCTTTGACCTTCCTGTTTTGTTTTGGTTTTGTTTGTAATATTGGCAATTAAACATTTCCTATTTTGGAAAAAGCAACAAAGGCTATGATGTGAAAAAACATATATTTGTAAGAATGTGTGCGCAAACGTGCATGCGCGCGCGCGAGAGTGTGTGTGTGTGTGTGTGTGTGTGTGTGTGTGTGCGTACGTGCGTGTGTGGTGTGTGTGTGTAAGTGTGTGTGTGTGTGTGTGTATGTGTGTGTTTGTATGTTTGTATGTTTGTTTGGCTGTGTAGTGGTTTGCTTTACCCATGGGATTGGAATGTTGCAAGTGGAAAGTTCTAATTACATTTGAAAATTATCTGGAGCGGCATTAACAAACAAAGAAACAAACAAGCAAACAAACACAACAGTCCTGCAAAGACACAAATCCTCAAACAAACAGACAGACCAACGTAACAAACAGACAGACCAACGTAACAAACAGACAAGCAGGCATGCAGAGAAATGTAAGAAGGTAGACAGAGAAAACAGACAGACAGAGAAATAGAAAGAAATACAAACAAACCGATAATGAAACAGTAAAAAATGTGTGAAAAGGCAATTGTGTTGTCAGTCTGGTTTCGTGCCTGTTATTTCGTCCCCAAAAACTCATTTATATCTTTCTATGTCTATGCTGTGAGACATAATCGCCATTACGAGCTAGTCGTGTGACAGAGAGTTTTCTTGCACACTCGACTGCTGCTGTCTCACTCTGGTTAAAGCCGTCGTGAAACATCTACAGTCTCGTGTGCAAGAAAACTCTCTGTCACACGACTAGCTCGTAATAGCGGGTACTATTGCCCGTTTGCGTTACGCCTGGGACCAGGTTTTTTGAAAATGTCTCGCCAGCTACAAACATTTTTACAAACGAAGAAGAATAAAATATGTTCCCATAAAGTATACCTAACATGAGTTTACGTTTGTAGACTATAGGCACATTGGTATTAATTAGGTCCTCATAATTTTCTGTACCAGATGTTAAAATGTAGGCCCTTGCCAGAGCCCCTGGACCAGTTTTGCAAAATGGAGGTCAAACTAGTGCATTTCATGGCGTAATGTTTGTGTCATCCAGGTAGGACTGTTTCGGGTTTTGGCCGCATCGAACAATTGTTGTTAAAGGGGTTGTCTCAAATGCTGAAAACATTCCTGCCTCTTAGAAACAGTGTTCTATCTATGTTGCTCCAGCGTGTGTGAAAGAGAGAGAGAGAGAGAGAGAGAGAGACAGAGAGAGACAGAGACAGAGAGACAGAGAGAGACAGAGACACTGAGAGAGACAGACATACAGACAGAGAGAGGGAGACAGAGAGAGAGAGACAGACAGACAGACAGAGACAGAGACAGAGAGAGAGAGACAGAGAGAGAGAGAGAGAGACACAGAGAGAGAGTAAGAGAGAGAGAGAGATTGTATGTGTGTGTGTGGTTTTGGTGGTGGTGGGGGGGTGGTGGTGGTGGTGGTGGTGTGTGTGTGTGTGTTTGTGTGTGCATCTTCAAATGAGTTCACAAGTACATGCAAATAGACGCAGAAAGTCAGATACATATGCTGGCTGACTGTTATCTTCCAGCTTTGGTGTTAGTGTGACATGTCCCTGATAGCATGCTAACGTTAAATTAACGTTAGCATGGTTTGGTTTTGGTTTACGGTTAGCATTAAACGTTAAACTAACGTTAAATTAACGTTAGCAGAAAAACCGTTCTTACGCAAACGTTAAATTAACGTAAAATTAACGTTAGCATGCAAACCGTTTTCATCGCAAACCTTTTTCAAACGTTAATTTAACGTTTACAATGAAACGTTAGAAAAGCGTTAAAAAAACGTTGACTCATAACCTTTCAAAATCAAACCATTTTCAAACGTTAATTTAACGTTTGCCTTGAAACGATTATAAAACGGTTCGCAATGAAACGTTAAAAAAATGTTAAATAACCAGACACATAACCGTTTAAAATCAAATCATTTTCAAACGTTAATTAAAGGTTTGCCTGAAAACGCTTATAAAACAGTTTGCTGTGAAATGTTAAAAAAACATTTTTGTAACGTTAACATATACAAATTATATTATTTAAATGTTTTCAGGAGAACGTTAAATTAACGTTTGCATGTGAACGTTGATTTAAGGTTTGCATGAGAACGTTTGATTATGTTTTTTGGGGGGTTAATTTTATATTTGCATGCTTACGTTCAAAAAACGTTCAAAAAACGAAAAAATAACGTTAATCTAACCGTTACATTATGGTTTTGTTTTGGTTTGATTTCAGTTTTTTTATGTTAGTGGTTAACGTAAAATTAATGTTAATTTTACGTTATTTTTTGGTTCTTTTTTGGTAAAACTAACGTTAAATTAACGTAAAAAGTTTACGTTACATTAACGTTAACCAGATGAGCAAATTAACGTCAATGTAACGTTAGCTTTTTACGTTAATTTAACGTTTACCGCTAACGTTAATTTAACGTTAATTTAACGTTAGCATGCTATCTGGGGTATCATGTCAGCACGAGATACTATGAGTTATTTCTAATATGCTGATTGTTAGCAAATGATAACAGACATGTCAAGAAAAATGATATCAAGCATGAGCGTTTTAGGCAAATGCTGATATCGTTTGTGAGACATGTCTGTTATCATTTGCGAACAGTCAGCATATTAGAAATAACGGTTTTATTACCGTTAATTCGACCAAAACAAATTTCGAAGCGACTCCGCGAATTAGACCAAACAGCTGCAATGGGAACTTGAGCGCTCCTATTATGCCTGTCAGTTAAAAAAAATTCTCGTGACCTGGGTCAGCCAATCAGAGCGACACACCTGTGTGTGATGAATATTCACAGGTCAAATGCGTTTGACACACAACTATCTCACAAGATAAACCATGTTGAACATGCGTTTCGGTCGCTTCGCTTTTTCTTGTTGAACAAAGAGCGACAGATTTAGAACCGACTAGGGGAAGGGCTCCTAATATGGACCGGCTCCTAATATGGACCACCTCCTGTTCTGACAAACTAACGGCGCTAGAGCGCTCAAAAAAGTTTTATTTGCTGTATTCACCTTCTCTGGATAACTTGCACACGTCAAAACAGTTGCAGAAACACAAATCTCAAAACCGTTAGGCTTTTTCTCTTTTTTTCACTTTTGGCAGCGTTCACTCTAAATTTGCCGCCTAAAACGGACTCGTTTCTGTCCACAACCAAAGCTTTTATCACACAAAAATTGCTATATATGACAGCTAAGACCGTATTTGTTACATTTTAGCAGTGTTGACCCCGAGTTTCTACTGCAAACAAAAAATAATATCAAAATCTCAAAGAATGTGCAAGTCCCCTAATATGGACCACCTTCAACAAATCGAAGAAAACAAAAGCTAAAGGCTATTTTCATTAATTCGGTGGCCGAGTGGTAACGCACTTGCGCTCGGAAGCTAGAGGTTGCGAGTTCGACCCTGGGTCAGGGCGTTAGCAATTTTCTCCCCCCTTTCCTAACCTAGGTGGTGGGTTCAAGTGCTAGTCTTTCGGATGAGACGAAAAACCGAGGTACCTTCGTGTACACTACATTGGGGTGTGCACGTTAAAGATCCCACGATTGACAAAAGGGTCTTTCCTGGCAAAATTGTATAGGCATAGATAAAAATGTCCACCAAAATACCCGTGTGACTTGGAATAATAGGCCGTGAAAAGTAGGATATGCGCCGAAATGGCTGCGATCTGCTGGCCGATGTGAATGCGTGATATATTGTGTAAAAAAATTTCATTTCACACGGCATAAATAAATCCCTGCGCCTTGAATATGTGCGCGATATAAATTGCATAAAAAAATATACAAAAAAAATAACAAGAAGGGCAAAGCCCATACGACTCACATGCTTGACCTCGACCTTTAGGGTAACTAAACCTAGCAATGACATCATACACTAAGAACTGCTTTACACATTTTTCCTACCAAAATACATTTTGAAGGTCATGCAACACAAAGCTGTTAATTCAAGACATAGGAAGTACAATGGTGCTTATTGGCTCTTTCTACCATGAGATATGGTCACTTTTAGTGCTTCACTACCTTATTTTGGTCACATTTCATAAGGGTCAAAGTGACCTTGACCTTGATCATATGTGACCAAATGTGTCTCATGATGAAAGCATAACATGTGCCCCACATAATTTTTAAGTTTGAAACAGTTATCTTCCATAGTTCAGGGTCAAGGTCACTTCAAAATATGTATACAATCCAACTTTGAAGAGCTCCTGTGACCTTGACCTTGAAGCAAGGTAAACCAAACTGGTATCAAAAGATGGGGCTTACTTTGCCCTATATATCATATGTAGGTGAGGTATTCAATCTCAAAAACTTCAGAGAAAATGGGAAAAATGTGAAAAATAGCTGTTTTTTAGACAACATTTATGGCCCCTGCGACCTTGACCTTGAAGCAAGGTCAAGATGCTATGTATGTTTTTTGGGGCCTTGTCATCATACACCATCTTGCCAAATTTGGTATTGATAGACTGAATAGTGTCCAAGAAATATCCAACGTTAAAGTTTTCCGGACGGACGGACGGACGGACGGACGTCCGGACGTCCGGACGTCCGGACGTCCGGACGGACGACTCGGGTGAGTACATAGACTCACTTTTGCTTCGCATGTGAGTCAAAAAATGCAACAAAAAGTCTTCTTTTCGTGGAAGTTGATAATTTCACTTATTTTCACTCTGTTTTGATAAGCTTCTTTAGTTTCTTGGTGTGCTTCAAATAATGCTCTCATCAACCCGAAACAGATAAATCTAAAGCATATTTTAATTAGTCTGACTTGTACACTAAGTAGTATCATGTTATTTTGAAGTATAGGGGGCCTTTTACAGTGATTCGTGAAGGCCGCTTGACTGGTCCATATTAGGCGCCCAGGCTCCTAATATGGACCATTTGTGATTTTTTTCTGTATTTAATTTTTGCTGAATGTCTATCAAAGCTTTTTCACTCTAATTAGGCCAAACGGTTAACCTAAGAGAGAAGGAGTACCAAACACAAAATGAAACTTCTTCGCAAGAAAACAAGCTAGTTATCAGCATGGAACAAAAAGTGGTCCATATTAGGAGCCCTTCCTCTATTTGACGTAAAGCGAGTGACGCAATTTCACTTGATTTTTCCGAACTTAGATCATTTAGATTTGAAGTGAGCGGGTCGGCATTGCACTATTCAGATGATGGGCGGTGCCTTGCTGTTCGTAAAGCACCCGCCGACAAAACTCGCTTTTCGGTATTTTTTTGATAAAGAGAGTATTATCTGACAGCATTTGAAGTGTCATTCTTTAGAATAAATCACGCTGATATTGTTGATTTAAATTTTTATTTTGTCTTGTTATTATTTTGCTTGATAAACAAAAAGGGTCCCTGCCTGAACGTTATAAGATTAAAGGGCAGCTGTTGGGTTGTGGCTCTCAAAATCTGTTCATTAGAATGAGTTCTCATGTAACTGAAACTATACTTAAAAGTTACTTGGTGATTTTGACAGCTTGATAACACAAGTCCGAAGATTTTAGACATGCTACAATGTCTTTAATCGAAGAAAGTTTGCATTCTTGGCTGAGTCAATGCAGCCCGCTCGAAAATTACTTCCCTTGGACGCGTGACGTCAACCGCGGAATCGGCCGGGTTGAACGGTGCTCTCTTTATGCCGTGTAGTTGGCGCAATCGGGTTGTCTAGTCAAGCCCTCAAGCATACTTCACGGGTAGGTGAAGAGAAACTTAGGATGGGGTGATTTCTCCCAGGCCAAAATTTCGCAGTAAAAAACGGAGTTCATAACATGTCTTCCGTCCCCCTCCTGCTTTTGTTCCACTTGAACCCTGTTTTTGTTCAACTTATTGACAGATATTGTCACGCGTCGAGGAACACAAACACACACAAACACACTCACACACAGACACAAACACACACACGCACCCACAAACACACACACACACGTGTTATCACACACACACACACACACACACACACACACACACACACACACACACACACACACGATAACCATCACAAACACAGTTTGACAAATTCATCTTTGATTTTCTGCGGCTGAACCCCCCTCCCCCATTTTCCACACTAGATCCACTGTTTCATCTTTGTCTCCGTCTCTCTTCCCTTTGTCTTATCTCGTCTATCTACTTGAGTGAGTAACTAAAGATGTATTATCATCATCTCTTTCCTAGATTTTCCCACCGACAGAGTTGGCTTTTGTCTTGAATTTAGTACCTCACACGTACACGGTAATTGGCGTGACACCTCAAGCAGACCTTCTTCTTAAGTGTAAAGTGTCTGCTGACCAAGGACACGAGGGTCTGTGGTTGAGCAACTTTATGGTTTAACCGGGTGGACTGGAGGAGTAGCAACAGCATGTGAACCACTTTAGAAATGACTTGTGAAGGTTGCAGTCGGTCAGATCAAAGAAGAGAAAATGGGAACGTGGGTCTTGAGAAGATACCACCATCCTAATACTTTACTTTGTGCAAGAATCAATCACGCGTGCAGCATTACAGATGTCCAGCTATAGTCTACATTGTACTGTAAACTTCGCAGAATTAGGTATACTTTTGACGTACTTATCATGTTCTTATCCGTATGACAATCGGGCAATATGCTTTGCAAATTAAAAAAAGAGTAAAGTGACAGTTTGATGTTTGTTTTTAATGTTTGGCAATTAATTTTTTTATAATTTGAAAAAAAGCAATAATGGCTATGATGTGAAAAACTATGTATTCGTAAGAATTTGTACAGGTCCGGAAACGTGTGTGTGTGTGTGTGTGTGTGTGTGTGTGTGTGTGTGTGCGTGTGCGTGTGCGTGTGTGTGTGTGTGTGTGTATGTGTGTTTTAGCAAACCAACCAACATGAACAACAACAAAAAAGCTCTAAACAACCAAACAAACAAACACAACATGCCAAGGCACAAATCCTAACACAACCCCCCAAAATACATAGACAGGTCAATTTAACAAACAGAAAAGCAGGCACGCAGGCAGACAGACAGACTTGCTGGCATACATACAGAGATAGGCAGACAAACAGATCCATACTTTTAGCGAAACAGACACAACCAAACCGACATGCTTGCACAAACAAACAAAGCCGGACGGCTGCTTTGCTCAGTAAAAAAAAAAGTAAATTTTAAGGGGCTTATTGTCCGTCAGGTCTTAATTGCCTATATTGGACATGAATTGGTTTATACGATTCGAGTTTTTACGCCCTCACGGCTTTTGATGTTTGCGTGTTTAGGTGGTATCAGCCATCTGCACTTATGGTAGAATGACCAAGATCTTTAACGTGCCAATGTGGTGACACGGGGGTGGGAGATGGATACCGTCTCTGGGTCTGCACATAAAGTTGACCCGTGTCCGTCCCGGCCCGGATTCGAACCAGCGACCTCTCGATCACAAGTCCAGTGCTCTACCACCTGAGCTACCCGGGCCCCGGCTTTGCTCAGAACTGGATGTGAACGTTTAGTACAGGGAAGGGAGTGTTGGAGCAGCAGGTGTCAAGGTGTTCAAGCCATAAATATCACAGCACCTCCCGCCTGTGCCTGCCCTTGACAGCTGAGACAAGATAATTGGTTGATTAGAATCAACAATGGACGCAGCTGTGCTTTAATCAAATAAGCGGTATTGTATGGACACTGGGTTTCATGTCCTTGACAGCTGAGACAAGATAATTGGTTGATTAGAATCAACAATGGACGCAGCTGTGCTTTAATCAAATAAGCGGTATTGTATGGACACTGGGTTTCATGTCCTTGACAGCTGAGACAAGATAATTGGTTGATTAGAATCAACAATGGACGCAGCTGTGCTTTAATCAAATAAGCGGTATTGTATGGACACTGGGTTTCATGTCCTTGACAGCTGAGACAAGATAATTGGTTGATTAGAATCAACAATGGACGCAGCTGTGCTTTAATCAAATAAGCGGTATTGTATGGACACTGGGTTTCATGTCCTTGACAGCTGAGACAAGATAATTGGTTGATTAGAATCAACAATGGACGCAGCTGTGCTTTAATCAAATAAGCGGTATTGTATGGACACTGGGTTTCATGTCCTTGACAGCTGAGACAAGATAATTGGTTGATTAGAATAAACAATGGACGCAGCTGTGCTTTAATCAAATAAGCGGTATTGTATGGACACTGGGTTTCATGTCCTTGACAGCTGAGACAAGATAATTGGTTGATTAGAATCAACAATGGACGCAGCTGTGCTTTAATCAAATAAGCGGTATTGTATGGACACTGGGTTTCATGTAGGTACGTGTTGCAGAGTACTGTACTCTGTATTTGTGTTGTAAATACAGTCAAGCGGAAGATTGACTACTAAGGCAAAACAAAAAAATAGGTGTGGTTACGGTAACATAGCCAAAAACAATAGGGTAGGAAGGTAGGCAATAACTTTTTTTTTTTTTACTTTTTTTTCTAATGTGTACAAATTAAACCTACTTGACAGGGAAATAAGTGTGCGACTCGGGCGATTTCGCTTTCATTGCGTTTTCTGCACTCGTTTTGTTTTTTTTTGTGTTTTTTTTTGACAAATGTAATAAAAAGTTATAGGGTCGGCCCCTAAAAATAGGGTAGGTCGGGTTACCGTAACCACACCTATTTTTATTTTTTAGGCCTAATGCATCACAATAGTTTTGCTGCTATTGAGTTGTTTTTGTGTGTGTTACTTTTGTTATGGCATGATAGTTTGAATTCCAAAAAAGCGCATCTCATTTCCGGAACAGCACAGATCACAAAGTTGGTTAGAACAAAATGGAAGCCGCCAGTGGCGCTGATGGGGTCTATGTCGACCAAAAGAGTGGGATGCCCTGTAGGTGGATTTCCTGTAGATGGATTCCCTGTATACAGGGAATACCACAGGGTGTAGTTCCTGTAGCGTTTTGCTGATATCGCTGAAAGTCACGTGATGCTTAGCGACATCGGTAGAATTTGATGTTTTTCGATCTTTTTTGATATTTCTTAGAAATTCGAGTATGGTTTGTAAGTTTTATTGAAAAACTCCACCCTGTGGGATTCCCTGTATACAGGGAATCCCCCTACAGGAACTCCACCTACCGGGAATCCCACTCTTTTGGTCGACAGAACCCAGAGGACTGGACAAGAACAAAAGACTGAAATCGGCGATTCATTACAAAGATGCATGGTTTGTTGGTGTTTCTTGTCTCGAGAATCTAGGGGGTCATCCAAGACCGACCGTCTGAATTTCACGCCAAGGCCATCAAAACACACACACACACACACACACACACACACACACACACACACACACACACATACACACACACACACACATGATAACTTGTAAATGTTCGTATTTATTCCAGGACTATGCCTCCAGCGGTGATGTTGTTGCAGTTCTGCTCCTCGTCCACCCAGTCGCCACAGTCGTTCCAGTCATCGCACACAAGGTGCTCGGCGATACAACGCCGCGACCCGAACGTCTCGCACGCAAACTCGTCATTGGAGCAAGGAACTTGACAGTGACAAAATGACAAAATAAATCGGCGATGCATAACAAGGTTTGTTGGTTGGTTATTGGTGTTTCTTGTCTCGACAACCCAGGGGGTCATTCGAGACCGACCGTCTGAATAACGCGCCAAGGCCATCAAAACACACAACAAAACGCACACAACCATAAACACATCGTTGGAGCAAGGGACTGGGCAGTGACAACATAAATGGGCGATTCATAACAAAGATGGTTGGTTGTTGATGTTTCTTATCTCGGAGAACCCAGGGGGTCATCCCAGACCGACCGTCTGAATAACGCGCCAAGGCCATCAAAACTCACAACAAAACGCACACAACCATAAACACATCGTTGGAGCAAGGGACTGGGCAGTGACAAAATAAATGGGCGATTGATAACAAAGATGGTTGGTTGTTGATGTTTCTTATCTCGGAGAACCCAGGGGGTCATTCGAGACCGACCGTCTGAATAACGCGCCAAGGCCATCAAAACACACAACAAAACGCACACAACCATAAACACATCGTTGGAGCAAGGGACTGGGCAGTGACAACATAAATGGGCGATTGATAACAAAGATGGTTGGTTGTTGATGTTTCTTATCTCGGAGAACCCAGGGGGTCATTCGAGACCGACCGTCTGAATAACGCGCCAAGGCCATCAAAACACACAACAAAACGCACACAACCATAAACACATCGTTGGAGCAAGGGACTGGGCAGTGACAAAATAAATGGGCGATTGATAACAAAGATGGTTGGTTGTTGATGTTTCTTATCTCGGAGAACCCAGGGGGTCATTCGAGACCGACCATCTGAATAACGCGCCAAGGCCATCAAAACACACAACAAAACGCACACAACCATAAACACATCGTTGGAGCAAGGGACTGGGCAGTGACAAAATAAATGGGCGATTGATAACAAAGATGGTTGGTTGTTGATGTTTCTTATCTCGGAGAACCCAGGGGGTCATTCGAGACCGACCGTCTGAATAACGCGCCAAGGCCATCAAAACACACAACAAAACGCACACAACCATAAACACATCGTTGGAGCAAGGGACTGGGCAGTGACAAAATAAATGGGCGATTGATAACAAAGATGGTTGGTTGTTGATGTTTCTTATCTCGGAGAACCCAGGGGGTCATTCGAGACCGACCGTCTGAATAACGCGCCAAGGCCATCAAAACACACAACAAAACGCACACAACCATAAACACATCGTTGGAGCAAGGGACTGGGCAGTGACAAAATAAATGGGCGATTGATAACAAAGATGGTTGGTTGTTGATGTTTCTTATCTCGGAGAACCCAGGGGGTCATTCGAGACCGACCGTCTGAATAACGCGCCAAGGCCATCAAAACACACAACAAAACGCACACAACCATAAACACATCGTTGGAGCAAGGGACTGGGCAGTGACAAAATAAATGGGCGATTGATAACAAAGATGGTTGGTTGTTGATGTTTCTTATCTCGGAGAACCCAGGGGGTCATTCGAGACCGACCGTCTGAATAACGCGCCAAGGCCATCAAAACACACAACAAAACGCACACAACCATAAACACATCGTTGGAGCAAGGGACTGGGCAGTGACAAAATAAATGGGCGATTGATAACAAAGATGGTTGGTTGTTGATGTTTCTTATCTCGGAGAACCCAGGGGGTCATTCGAGACCGACCGTCTGAATAACGCGCCAAGGCCATCAAAACACACAACAAAACGCACACAACCATAAAAACATCGTTGGAGCAAGGGACTGGGCAGTGACAAAATAAATGGGCGATTGATAACAAAGATGGTTGGTTGTTGATGTTTCTTATCTCGGAGAACCCAGGGGGTCATTCGAGACCGACCGTCTGAATAACGCGCCAAGGCCATCAAAACACACAACAAAACGCACACAACCATAAACACATCGTTGGAGCAAGGGACTGGGCAGTGACAAAATAAATGGGCGATTGATAACAAAGATGGTTGGTTGTTGATGTTTCTTATCTCGGAGAACCCAGGGGGTCATTCGAGACCGACCGTCTGAATAACGCGCCAAGGCCATCAAAACACACAACAAAACGCACACAACCATAAACACATCGTTGGAGCAAGGGACAGGGCAGTGACAAAATAAATGGGCGATTGATAACAAAGATGGTTGGTTGTTGATGTTTCTTATCTCGGAGAACCCAGGGGGACATTCGAGACCGACCGTCTGAATAACGCGCCAAGGCCATCAAAACACACAACAAAACGCACACAACCATAAACACATCGTTGGAGCAAGGGACTGGGCAGTGACAAAATAAATGGGCGATTCATAACAAAGATGGTTGGTTGTTGATGTTTCTTATCTCGGAGAACCCAGGGGGTCATCCCAGACCGACCGTCTGAATAACGCGCCAAGGCCATCAAAACTCACAACACGTACACAACTATACACACATAGGGAGAGCAAGAGACTGGGCAATGACCACACTTTTTACATTTAGTCAAGTTTTGACTAAATGTTTTAACATAGAGGGGGGAATCGAGACGAGGGTCGTGGTGTGTGTGTGTGTGTGTGTGTGTGTGTGTGTGTGTGTGTGTGTGTGTGTGTGTGTGTGTGTGTGTGTGTGTCTGTGTCTGTCTGTCTGTGTGTGTGTGTGTGTAGAGCGATTCAGACTAAACTACTGGGCCGATCTTTATGAAATTTGACATGAGAGTTCCTGGGTATGATATCCCCGGACGTTTTTTTCTTTTTTTCGATAAATACCTTTGATGACGTCATATCCGGCTTTTTGTAAAAGTTGAGGCGGCACTGTCACACCCTCATTTTTCCATTAAATTGATGAAATTTTGGCAAAGCAATCTTCGACGAAGGCCGGGGTTTGGTATTGCATTTCAGCTTGGTGGCTTAAAAACTAATGAGTGAGTTTGGTCATTAAAAATCGGAAACTTGTAATTAAAATTATTTTTTTATTAAACGATCCAAAAACAATTTCATCTTATTTTTCGTCATTTTCTGATTCCAAAAACATATACATATGTTACATTTGGATTAAAAACAAGCTCTGAAAATTAAAAATATAAAAATTATGATCAAAATAAAATTTCCGAAATCGTTTTAAAAACTATTTCATTTTATTCCTTGTCGGTTCCTGATTCCAAAAACATATAGATATGATATGTTTGGATTAAAAACACGCTCAGAAAGTTAAAACGAAGAGAGGTACAGTAAAGCGTGCTATGAAGCACAGCGCAATCGCTACCGCGCCAAACAGGCTCGTCACTTTCACTGCCTTTTGCACTAGCAGCGGACTACGTTCAGTTTCATTCTGTGAGTTCCACAGCTTGACTAAATGTAGTAATTTCGCCTTACGCGACTTATTTTTAATAATGAGGATATGCATATGGCACAAATCCTAATCCAGTTCTAAGCGCCTATTCAGAACAAAGTTTGTTGGTTGGTTGGTTGTTTGTTGATGTTTATCGTTCTTGAGAACCCAGAGGACTGGCCAAGAACAAAAGACTGAAATCGGCCTATTCAGAACAAAGTTTGTTGGTTGGTTGGTTGTTTGTTGATGTTTATCGTCTTGAGAACCCAGAGGACTGGCCAAGAACAAAAGACTGAAATCGGCCTATTCAGAACAAAGTTTGTTGGTTGGTTGGTTGTTTGTTGATGTTTATCGTCTTGAGAACCCAGAGGACTGGCCAAGAACAAAAGACTGAAATCGGCCTATTCAGAGCAAAGTTTGTTGGTTGGTTGGTTGTTTGTTGATGTTTATCGTTCTTGAGAACCCAGAGGACTGGCCAAGAACAAAAGACTGAAATCGGCGATAATTTACAAAGATGGTTTGTTGGTGTTTCTTGTCTCGAGAATCAAGGGGGTCATCCAAGACCGACCGTCTGAATTACACGCCAAGGCCATCAACACACACACACACACACACACACACACACACACACACACACACACACACACACACACTCACACTACTCACACTCACACACTCACTCACTCACACTCACACACTCACTCACTCACACTCACACACACTCTCACACACACACTCACACTCACTCACACACACACACACACACACACACACATGTGATAACTTGTAAATGTTTGTATTTATTCTAGGACTTCAAGAATTTCACGAATCCCACGAAAGTGGGAGACTCAAGTTTACTGCTTTAGTTAGTATAGTGACAGCCCCCCTTTTAGGAAAAACGTGACCTGAGATAGTCATGTCTGAAAAGATAGGGAGGGTAGATTTAGAGATATTTCTGAACAAAACGAAAACTATGAAGTCGCGTGAAGCGATATCAAAACATCTGTCATCTTAAAAGATTGAAACTGAATATTTCGGGTCATATATCACCAAGACCTGAGCTGGCCGGAACCCTTCGGCCGAGACAGCGCTGACTGAGTAGTCTTGGTAACTGAGTGAACCTAATTTGTATAAAAATTAAAAACGGATTTTCTGAATTTCTGAGCACATTTTTAATTCAAACAGAGCATATTTATATATTTTTGGATTCAGACAATAAATATAGGTTACACACTCCGAGTCCTGAATAGCTTGCATATTTTTCGAGGGTCGATTTTTAGGTATTCCTGAGCCTCTAGAGTACAATGAAGCCATTTAATTTTGAGGAGGAGGAGAGGGGAGGGGAGGGAAGTGTTCCATTGTATTACTTACAAGCTCTCCTGGAGATGGTGAAGTGGATGCGGAATCCCGTGCCCTGTATGGTTCCCAGCGCGTTGACCCGGATGACGAGGAAGTTGTTCTCCACGAAGAACACGTTGGTCGGCATCTGCTCCTTCCCACCGCAGATCTTGCGCTGGAGGCCTACCACAGTTATATGAACATATTTCAACTTAAAGATTGTATACCGAAGGCACCATTTTGGAAAGTTTTCTGACGATTTGGACCTTAACAAATTCAAGGGACATTCGCTTTACTGTAATTTGGAAACACCTGCATTTATTTGCTCAAAACCGCTACGAAACTATGCCAAATAATTAAATGAATTTTAATCAGCGAGCGGTTTTCTTCGCCCAGCTCTCCTGTCAGGAGTCAGGACTTCCGGTCTTCATAATTATGTATTTAGTTTTCATAGATACCCATTCGCCAAAGCAGATTAAGATCGTTGGATTGAGGAAGTCAAACCTACAGTCTAGCCAACGCATGCACATTTCGTGCCATACAGGGCTAAAACCCTTCGCATAACAGAAACAAAACACATTGTCATCATTTTCACGAGTTTTCATTCGCAAGCACCTGGGAAATAAATCTCATGTTCCCCAGGCAATAAATCCCCGGTTACCATAGTTGCAGGAAGCAGGTTATACATGGATAATCAAAAGCAAACCCAATAGAAACGCTCCGGGATTCTTCGGCTCTTTTCATTGGTGTTTCCCCAGACCTAAACAGACGACACGACACTGCTTTGCAAAGTTCCAAAAACGAACTGGCAAAAGTAAACAACAACAAAAACCACTTCATGAAAGGTCATACATTCATCAAAAACAAATGAAACCTAGCGATATGTTTTGTCTTCTTACAGAGTCATGGAGTGCGTGTATCTGTGTTTCGATACACAGACGTTCGGAGAAACACGAACGTCAAGTTCAAGTAAAACGACCCCTGACACACACATTTTGACCCGTGCACAAGACGTATCGATAAACGAAGCACAAATAAGAAACAATAATAAAAGCAAAGAAAATAGCAACAAGATATGCAAACATCTAACAAAGCCGAGCAAGCAGAATGACAGGTCTAATGAAAAACAAAGAGGTACCGAGTCGGAAACAAGATCGCGATTCTTTCCTTCGCTGCACGACGCAAATCTTCTGTGACCTTTGACCAAACGTAGCTTCCACATTCGATCACTCAGCTTAATATTTACAACAGAAAGCCGAGGGGGTGGAATACCGAGATGAGCCTACAGAACTGTGCATCCTCAAACCTGACATATTCATCCCAACATTTAATGAACTCAAAAACACAGAAAGTTGCTTTCACACGCCAGCTTTGATTGCCAGTGGTTATCAAACCGGGACTCGTGTGGTTATCAGCACGGAACCCGTGTTTCAAAGCATGGCTCCCTGGGTTGATTGTGCACTTATTTTCTCACTACCAAAATGATGACAAAAACGATGTTTGGTGGTTTGTTGACAGACCAGCTTTTTTGTCGGTCCGAGGGGGGCATATCGACTTTTGTTTCATATTTATTGACCGCGGCCGACAAAAGACGATATGCTCCCCCTCGGACCGACAAAAAAGCTGGTCTGTCAACAACCCATCAAACATCTTATAATGTCCGTTGGAGAATATCACAATCTGCAATGACTACCAAACACAGCATTCAGATTTGAAAAATAGAACGCTCTAAGACCTTCCTCGTGTGTGTTGTCATCTATTCAACTCCCAAAACGAACTCTGTAGCTCTCGGCTGAATTTCAAATCTATATATCTAGGAATAGTGCATGGAATACTCAGGGTCGAAAGGTAGGACGAAAATTGTGACTCGCTCAAAAAGGCGTCACAATGAGAATTACAGTCAGGGATTCCTACTCAAAACACAGCCGTTTTCAATGTGAGGAACTCAGCGCTCAAACGTGTATTTTAAAGTATTCCTGGTGTGTGGTCACATAATTACAACCCCCAACCTGTACTGTATAGCTCTTGGGGCGATTTGAGACAGTTTTCTTGTAAAATAGTATCCCTTTAAACACTTATTGACATCGGGCCAGTTAGGCCTATCTCACGACTGCACCATCAGGAAATCTGAAAGAACTATACAGTAATGATATCCTTATGTCTTAACAAAAAAGTATGTGCAACGAGTCCTTGACCCCAGTTTTGTCCTTTTCGTGGAATCACATGACACTATTTCATATGTACATTTATATAGATTATGAATAGAAATCTGAGAAAACAGGGTCTTAAAGGGGAAGAGGTCTTAACTTGTGGGTGGGGGGGGGGGGGGGGTGGGCATTAAAAGAGGGGTTTACTCACTGTCTTTGAGAAAACACGAAACAAACTTACCTTTAACATAGTTGTTAGTGGAACCGTCGAAAAGCTCGATATTGGTGGTATCACACTTAGACAGATCACCGCTGTAGAGGTCGAGCCAATCAAAGTAGAGCATCATCTCGTGGCCCGTGGGGATACTGAGGAAGACGTCGCATCGCTCCTCCTCGTTTGCGTAGATAGGGATGCGGGGAGGTAGCATAGACACGATCAGTCCGGCATCGAAGTTGTTTTTACCCAGATCCACCGTGCTTTTGCAGGTCACATTGATGGCTATGGACGGATTTCAGGGTATGCAATCAATAATCAAGAAAACCAGAACGGCGGATTTTAGGGTATGCAATCAGTAATCAAGAAAAAAGAATGGGCGGATTTTAGGGTATGCAATCAGTAATCAAGAAAACCAGAACGGCGGATTTTAGGGTATGCAATCAGTAATCAAGAAAACCAGAACGGCGGATTTTAGGGTATGCAATCAGTAATCAAGAAAAAAAAGAATGGGCGGATTTTAGGGTATGCAATCAGTAATCAAGTAAACAAGAATGGGCGGATTTTAGGGTATGCAATCAGTAATCAAGAAAAAAGAATGGACGGGTTTTAGGGTATGCAATCAGCAATCAAGAAAACAAGAATGGGCGGATTTTAGGGTATGCAATCAGTAATCAAGAAAACAAGAATGGGCGGATTTTAGGGTATGCAATCAATAATCAAGAAAACCAGAACGGCGGATTTTAGGGTATGCAATCAGTAATCAAGAAAAAAGAATGGGCGGATTTTAGGGTATGCAATCAATAATCAAGAAAACAAGAATGGACGGATTTTAGGGTATGCAATCAGTAATCAAGAAACAAAGAATGGACGGATTTTAGGGTATGCAATCAATAATCAAGTAAACAAGAATGGACGGATTTCAGGGTATGCAATCAATAATCAAGAAAACCAGAACGGCGGATTTTAGGGTATGCAATCAGTAATCAAGAAAACAAGAATGGGCGGATTTTAGGGTATGCAATCAATAATCAAGAAAGAAAGAATGGACGGATTTTAGGGTATGCAATCAGTAATCAAGAAAGAAAGAATGGACGGATTTTAGGGTATGCAATCAATAATCAAGAAAACAAGAATGGACGGATTTTAGGGTATGCAATCAATAATCAAGAAAAAAAAGAATGGGCGGATTTTAGGGTATGCAATCAATAATCAAGAAAACCAGAACGGCGGATTTTAGGGTATGCAATCAGTAATCAAGAAAAAAGAATGGGCGGATTTTAGGGTATGCAATCAGTAATCAAGAAAAAAAAGAATGGGCGGATTTTAGGGTATGCAATCAGTAATCAAGAAAAAAAAGAATGGGCGGATTTTAGGGTATGCAATCAGTAATCAAGAAAAAAAAGAATGGGCGGATTTTAGGGTATGCAATCAGTAATCAAGAAAACCAGAACGGCGGATTTTAGGGTATGCAATCAGTAATCAAGAAAAAAAGAATGGTAAGTTAACTTTACTTGGACGTTCAACTTTTACCTGAACAAGATATTCCACAAGTATATGGACCCATGCGTGGTCTTTACAGTACACAGACAGACAAATAATGAGGCGGATAATCAGAAACAAAAGAGATCAAATTCAGAGGGCTAATTTGGGACTGATCCAATTAGTACAACACAAATGTCATACCCTTCACGGAAAACACCAAGTCTGTTGTTGTTGGGTGTTCTAATTCCATATACACTGTATATGAAATGAAGCTTTATCCATCATCCAAGCCAAGAGATGAAGATTATTCCATAATCCAGTCCATCATACAATGAAGATTATTTCATAATCTAATCTTTATGCAATGGAGATTATTCCATCCAACAATTAATCTATGACATGAAGATTATTCAATCAATTAATGGAATAACGAAAGACTGTGAACAAATAAAACAAGAGTGAGCAAGGGCTGTGTCAGCACCTGTCTCCTATCAATAGGTCGAAACTTCTATAATAGAGAGGGCAAGTATCACATTCTAGATGTGCAGCCAGTTAGTCGAAGCACCGATTTTCTGCAGTTTTGGCCACAGTCATGTTTTTGTCTAACCCCCCCCCCCCCTCCCCCCCTCCGCCCCCGCCTCATACATATTAATATAACCTCAAACATTAGGAATTGAGCTAAGTAGGATGGTGGTGAGGGAAATGGTGATGGTTGGAAAAGTTGGCTAAACAGATCAGAAACAACCCCCCTCTCTCTCTCTCTCTCTCTCTCTCTCTCTCTCTCTCTCTCTCTCTCTCTCTCTCTCTCTCTCTCTCTCTGGGGGGTCTCTCTCTCTCTCTCTCTGGGGTGTCTCTCTTTCTCTCTTTCTCTCTCTCTCTCTCTCTCTCTCTCTCTCTCTCTCTCTCTCTCTCTCTGGGGTGTGTGTCTCTCTCTCTCCCTGTCTTTCTCTCTAGCTTTCTCTGTGCACAACGACTGACACCGCTATGATAACATTCTTTCCTCCTGACTCGATACAAATACGTGTAGATGGGACCGACGTTTTTTTTTAGTGTATCACCAAAGTGGACAGGACTGTGAGGACGTCAATCTCAGACCGACGTCACGACGTACACATCAGTTGTGCATGGCAGTTGTAATAAAGCTTGAAATGTCCGGATAAAAAATACTCCATTCAATCAAATGCCAAATACTGTTTCCAGTTTCGTTTTTATTATCAATAAATGCTGTGAAAAGAATCGTTTTCACCTTTTCGAGATCTACCTCTTTAGTTGTACTTACCATTCTCGTTATGGACTGTGAGTAAAAGTGAGGTAAGCATTTGCAGAGTAAATAGTCTAATCTGTTTAGTGCTCAACCGATTCGAGTGATACATCTGTCTGTGTGTCCAAAACAAGCACAGCAAATTCAACATTTGGACATGCCATGGAAGAAAACTGAAAGAAAAACTGATAATAGTCATCACCACGAACGCCGGAATCGGTGATCAAATGTTGTTGAGCTTACTGCAGCACATTTGTACTTAATCAAAAATGAAAATTCCATTTTTTGAGCGATTTCTCTAATTACTAGAACCAACCAACTTACCAACCTACCCGGCAACCAACCCACATTTCAAGTTCGTCGTGTCCAAAGAAAACAAGTGGCCTTACAGAATGAAACTAAAGGCACTGCGGATTTTACAGAATGAAACTAAAGGCACTGCGGATTTTACAGAATGAAACTAAAGGCACTGCGGATTTTACAGAATGAAACTAAAGGCATTGCGGATTTTACAGAATGAAACTAAAGGCACTGCGGATTTTACAGAATGAAACTAAAGGCACTGCGGATTTTACAGAATGAAACTAAAGGCACTGCGGATTTTACAGAATGAAACTAAAGGCACTGCGGATTTTCCACCAAGATTAGTAAATCATAGGCTGGCCTTAACCTTGCGGCTGAGACAGCGCCGACACATTGTCTTGGTAACCCAAGCCAAATGAACTTTATTTGCATAAAACCTTTTCTTGATTTGTTAGCTTGTTTTTAATTCAAACACAACATATGCATGCACTTTTGGATTCAGGAGATGATAAAATGTACAATGTAATCATTTTACCTCTGGGTCTGCAAGCAGAAATTCAATTTTAATCCCAAATTATTAATTATTTTGTGAGCCTCTGAGCTAAAATGCAATCCCATAGTCCGGACTAAGTCAAAGAATGTTTTACCTTAATTACTATCAATTATGAAAAAAGGTCGTGACAGTGCCACATCAACTTTTGTAATATATATATATATATATATAAAAAGCCGGATATGACGCCATCAGTCACATTAATCGCAACAACGAAAAAAGGGGAAAAACCTGGTGGGGATATGGACAGATTTGGACGTAAAGTTTCATAGAGATCTGTCCAGTATGTGTCACACTCACACACACACACACACACACACACACACACACACACACACACACACACACACACACACACACATTGACACACACATCAGTATTAAGCTATAATCAAATTATTATAGTAAGAACTTTGCGAAGAACTATAGCAGCCTACATAATCGCCATCGCAATTGCATTCCCATCACCTGAGCTTTTATGACACTTGATCACGGTTTAGACAGAAATCATGACGATGAGTAATATGCGTATGCACTCAGCGTTACTACTCCCAAGAGACTATAGATTCAAAATGTAAAATACAATTGCTTTTCTTTCGAAGCACTTGTAACGAACATTATAAGATGTTTGATGGAGTCCTGGTTTGATAACCACTGGCAATCAACGAGAGCCGTGGAGCGAGGATTATCAGAATGAGCTGGCGTGTGAAAGCAACTTTCTGTGTTTTTGAGTTCACTAAATGTTGGGATGAATATGTCAGGTTTGAGGATGCACATTTCTATCCTGTAGGTTCATCTCGGTATTCCACCCCCTCGGCTTTCTGTTGTAAATATTAAGCTGAGTGATCGAATGTGGAAGCTACGTTTGGTCAAAGGTCACAGAAGATTTGCGTCGTGCAGCGAAGGAAAGAATCGCGATCTTGTTTCCGACTCAGTACCTCTTTGTTTTTCATTAGACCTGTCATTCTGCTTGCTCGGCTTTGTTAGATGTTTGCATATCTTGTTGCTATTTTCTTTGCTTTTATTATTGTTTCTTATTTGTGCTTCGTTTATCGATACAACGTCTTGTGCACGGGTCAAAATGTGTGTGTCTTGACGTTCGTGTTTCTCCGAAACACAGATACACGCACTCCATGATTCTGTAAGAAGACAAAACATATCGCTAGGTTTCATTTGTTTCTGATGAATGTATGACCTTTCATGAAGTAGTTTTTGTTGTTGTTTACTTTTGCCAGTTTGCCAGTTCGTTTTTGGAACTTTGCAAAGCAGTGTCGTGTCGTCTGTTTAGGTCTGGGGAAACACCAATGAAAAGAGCCGAAGAATCCCGGAGCGTTTCTATTGGGTTTGCTTTTGATTATCCATGTATAACCTGCTTCCTGCAACTATGGTAACCGGGGATTTATTGCCTGGGGAACATGAGATTATTTCCCAGGTGCTTGTGAATGAAAACTCGTGAAAATGATGACAATGAAGTTTGTTTTGTACACAACGAACACTCGAGATCGAAGCTTCTCCTATAGTATTACGTAAAAGTAGAATACGGAAGTGAATGCCTCGTTGAAGCAGACGAGAATTTTTACCAGATAAAACTTGGCTACACGCGTTACTTTCTGTGCTTCCGAATCGGTAGATCGAAATCACAGTTAATCACCTATTTGGTGACAATAAAATAATCTTCGCAGCTTCGTTGTTTCAACAACTCTTTCACCCAAACACGGAATGTTTTGCCGTGTTTTTTAACACTGACGACGCTGAATGACGCAAGCAGACGCTTTGTCTCGATCTATCCCGAATAACAAACGATCGCAGCCGAGTTGATGAAATAAATTGGAACAGAAGAATAGAAAACTGTTAACTTACATGGAGCATAACACGATACATGTTGACAACCTCCCAGGAAAATCACAAGAAACACAAACTTTGAGCGACATGGAAGCGACGCTGTCACCGACGCAGTCGCCATGTTGCCCGGCATGATAGGCCTGGCGCTCACCTTTGTAACTTCAGCAGGACAGACGACGCACTGCAGATTACCCCAGCCCTACACGTTGTGTGAAAGGAAAACAGGCCATTAAGTACTCGTCATAATCCTTATCGCAGCAGCAATAAATATGTAGTGCGTCGCCTGTGCAGCTGAAACTGCGCAGGTATAGCACTCTCGGCGACAGCCACAAAGTTGATTGCACCTGACCTACTTTCGTGTCCCTGTCACATGTGTGCTATCGCTTGCACATTGAATCATCGTACAGGTAACAATGCGGTTGAAATGGATGCAATCAATGTTGTCAATTTTTGCGGATGGCTCAACACTTCACAGCAGTAATACAGATATTAATCTCATAAGAAAGTACTCCAAGAAAGTATAGCAAATATTAATGATTGGTGTAATTGTAACAGAATGGCACTGCATCCTAAGAAAACAAAAAGCATGTTAATAACCACAAGACAAAAACACCAGCGACAGCCTCTGAGCCTTGATCTTATGCATGGTACAGTTAGCATTGCTCAAGTCCATCAACACCGTGTGCTTGGAGTTGTAATTGATGATGAACTTACTTAACTGGCGCTCTCACATTGATACAGTTTATAAACTTGTTTCTAGAAACCTTTTTTTACTTTACAAGCTCTGGTGCGTTGTTTCTGTGGATGCCCCCAAAATGTTTTTCCACGCACACTGTCTCTCTCACATAATTTTGCTATGCATCTATTGTCTGGTGCAATGCCAGTGATGTTCATATAAAGAAAATAAACACACTTCACATGAGAGGTGTTAAGTTATTAAACCGAGACCCCAATATGACTACTCAAGAAAAATACACTCATCTGAACATTCTTCCGCTACAACAGCAGTTCTTTTTAAATGCTAGTGTTTTCATGTTCAAAATGTACAACCATGAAACACCTTTATACATCCAAGACCTGTTTGAGCGTCCTACTGGTAGAGCGAGGCTTTTGAATTATACGCTACCGCTCGCACGCATTGATTAATATAAATCTAACTGGGGGTCGCTAGTGTGGAATTTACTTCCAGTGTACTGTAAAACATGTCAAACCCTTTCGTCTTTTAAAACAAATGTTTGAAAATATCTTTGTCAAAAATAATTCTCTCCCTACACTTGAAAATCATAACTGTTACTGTATCACATCTTAATCATCATTTTATTTAATCCATGAACCACGTTATTATAGCTAGTGTTTTTGTCAGTTTTAACCTGATTACAAATTCTTAGTTAATTAGTTATTCGTTTGGCTGTTTAAAACATGTTATATAAATATATAAATGTAATGTATAATGTCATGTATGTCTAAAAGGGACAGGTTGGAAGATTAGGCATCGCCTAAAACCTTTATCCCTTTGTATTAAAGTTTTGAATCTGAATCTGAATCTCTCTCTCTTCTCTCTCTCTCTCTCTCTCTCTCCCTCACTCCCTCCCTCCCTCCCTTTCTCTTCTCTTATTTTCTCCCGAGATATCTTTCTTTCCCGCCCTCTCTCTCCCTCTATCTCCCCTCTCTTTCTTTCTTATCATACTCTCTCTCTCACTCTCACTCTCTCTTTCTCTCTCTCTCCCTCTCTCTCTTTTCTTCCATTATCTCTTCTCTTCATACGTCTCTCCCTTCTTTTTACATTTAGTCAAGTTTTGACTAAATGTTTTAACATAGAGGGGGAATCGAGACGAGGGTCGTGGTGTATGTGTGTGTGTGTGTGTGTGTGTGTGTGTGTGTGTGTGTGTGTGTGTGTGTGTGTCTGTCTGTCTGTCTGTCTGTCTGTGCGTGTGTGTGTGTGTGTAGAGCGATTCAGACTAAACTACTGGACCGATTTTAATGAACTTTCACAAAAGAGTTCCTGAGTATGATATCCCTAGAATTTTTTTTCATTTTTTGGATAACTGTCTTTGATGACGTCATATCCGGCTTTTTGTAAAAGTTGAGGCGGCACTGTCACACCCTCATTTTTCAATAAAAGTGATTGAAATTTTGGCCAAGCAATCTTCGAAGAAGGCCGGACTTTGGTATTGCATTTCAGCTTGGAGGCTTAAAAATTAATTAATGACTTTGGTCATTAAAAATCTGAAAATTGTAATTAAAATTATTTTTTTATAAAACGATCCAAAACTACGTTCATCTTATTCTTCATCATTTTCTGATTCCAAAAACATATAAATATGTTATATTCGGATTAAAAACAAGCTCTGAAAATAAAAAAAATAAAAATTATGATTAAAATTAAATTTCAGCTTGGTGGCTCAAAAACTAATGAATGAGTTTGGTCATTAAATATCGGAAACTTGTAATTAATTTTTATTTTTTATTAAACGATCCAAAAACAATTTCATCTTATTCTTCGTCATTTTCTGATTCCAAAACATTAACAGCTATTGTGTTTTCAGCGCAGCAATAGGGCCCGATATTTAGACGAGACAAGTATAATGCCGACGAGTCGAAGACGAGTCGCATTATACTTGTTCGATTTGTGGCTGAAGGTTGTTTCTTGATGACAGGCAGAAGAAATAAATGCTCTTGCAAGTACTTTCACTTTGGAGTGTAGATGTCATCTGTCCCTGTCGAGTCCCTTATTACGAAGGATTGTTGTTTGTCTTGATGGCATTAACTGGAGGAAATAAAAGCAGCAAAGCAAAATTAGTATTTCCTTTGTCATCTCTCTCCCTCTTTCTCTGTGCATGCGTGTGGCCGTGTGTGTGTGTGTGTGTGTGTGTGACGGTATGTGCGTGTGTGTGTCTCACAGTATGCATGTGCGGGTCACAGTGTGTGTGCGTGTGCGGTTTTTCTGGTTGGCAATGAGTGCATGTGTGTGTTATTGTTTGGTAATTTCAAGGCAAGAGAGCCTTCTTATGCGAATTCCCCAGTGACTGAGTCGGCCACTATTTGCTTTGTGTTCGTGACTAAGCTAAATTTTATTTAAACCAAGAGCATAAAGATGACTGAATGCAAGTCATGAAAAATGATCGTTGCTACTGCGTTTTGTTTTTCTCTATCATTTCAACTATAGGGTAAATCAACACATCACTAGACTCTGTTTTCTTTACTCCCAGCATTTTCCCAAACAGATGACACATTGTAATTATGATAGTAGTTGCCAGATAATTGTACACTGTAAAACTAAAAGAGGCCATGTGCCAAGAGGTAGATACATGTTTTGAACGTAGACGGTTCGGCCAGAGATCTGTAGCAAGTATCTCTGGTTCGGCTAAGGCAGATTTGAGACAGGAACAGGAGAGAAATGTAGATCTACAATACATACTTGCCTTCAAGACAAAAGCGTACAGCAAGGAAAGCATAGAGACAGAGACAGACAAACCATCTTTGATACAGATACAATACATGAATTGAATGCAAACAAATCTAGATCCAGACGCTTACCTTTAATTTCACCCCACGTCTGCTGCATGGACAGTAGGAACAGGTCCCGATGTTGCTGGTTTTTTGTAGTTTTTACTTCCAAGGTTCCATAGATTCCAACTCCTCGCCAAGATTCCGGTTGATGAAATATTTCGGTTCCGAATCGGCAAGTTTTGATGCTGAACTGACCGCCATTTGTAAAGTGGGTGTCGACTAGTTCAGACAGATTCTTTTTTTTTGCTCAAGGTAACGCAAAGTTTTATCCAAATGGCATGTATGCTTGTACATAAAGTACGCCTTTTACCTTTCCCCTCTTGACAGCAGATAAAGAGACCTTTGATGATGACTGTCTTTTTCAACATGAGTATTGCTTCTTGCAGCTGTTGGATGAATCCAGTCAGTCACATATCATCCTGAACCTAACAGCAGATTTATCTCGACTTTGGGCGGGGATGTAGCTCAGTCGGTAGCGCGCTGGATTTGTATGCAGTTGGCCGCTGTCAGCGTGAGTTCGTCCCTACGTTCGGCGAGAGATTTATTTCTCAGAGTCAACTTTGTGTGCAGACTCTCCTCGGTGTCCAAACACCCCCGTGTGTACACGCAAGCACAAGACCAAGTGCGCACGAAAAAGATCCTGTAATCCATGGCAGAGTTCGGTGGGTTATAGAAACACGAAAATACCCAGCATGCTTCCTCCGAAATCGGCGTATGGCTGCCTAAATGGCGGGGTAAAAACGGTCATGCACGTAAAAGCCGTGGGAGTTTCACCCCATGAACGAACAAACAAACAATCTCGACTTCTATTTCGCTTTACGGACACATTCCTTCCGCCTCATTAATCATTTACAACCGGCACGGTTGGCCTAGTGGTAAGGCGTCCGCCCAGTGAGCTCCCAGTGAGCTCGTGGGTTCGAACCCCGGCCGGGTCATACCTATAAGACTTTAAAATTGGCAATCTAGTGGCTGCTCCGCCTGGCGTCCGACATTATGGGGTTAGTGCTAGGACTGGTTGGTCCGGTGTCAGAATAATGTGACTGGGTGAGACATCAAGCCTGTGCTGCGACTTCTGTCTTGTGTGTGGCGCACGTTATATCTCAAAGCAGCACCGCCCTGATATCACCCTTCGTGGTGGACTGGGCGTTAAGCAAACAAACAAACAAACGTCTTTTTCAGGGTAACGTTTCACTTTGCGAACAATACGAACATACGACAACAACAAAAACAACAACAACATCAACCACAACAATCGGTTTCCTTTGCAGAATGTTTTCTTGTAGTGGAAGCAGGTGTGCAGCTTGACGCTGGTGTCAGTAAGGAAGTTAATTCAGTTAAAAAAATCAAAACTGCGACGGATGCAGCCAAAGGTACGTCTTCATCGTGCATTCAAGCTAAAGATGTTTTATCCTACATACGTGAGAGAGATACCCGTGAGATAAAAATCGTTCAAATCACACGTGTGTATATCATGTAAATGAGGTCAACCGGAAGGTCAAGCTATGTAAATTAGTAGTACATGGGATCAACCGGAAGGTCAAGCTATGTAAATTAGTAATTACACATTCATGAAGAACTACTTTTGCAACAAAATGGCAACTGTCACGAAAACCGATTTGTCAACACTGAACGAATTTTTGAGTGATGAGCTGTTCGAAGACATGTTTGGTGATGATGCGAATGACAAAGTCGATGAAGAAAAGAGTGAGTCATCCATGATTTATGATTTTTCTCCAATAGACTCATTCGTTCAGACAAACAAGAACAAGAACACTCTCCGAAAAACGGTTTACGATATATACGTCGCCTATCGACGTTTATGGCGAAACACGGGGACAAAAGAAACATTAGGCGTGATTAGCACCATCCAACCACAAGAATTATGCAAAATTCTCTGCTCTTTTTTCATGAGTTTGAAAAAACCGGATGGCAAAGAGTATAAACCATCCACGCTGAGGGGCCTTCTTAGCAGCATCCATCGACAGTTGAAGTCTAAAAAGTACTGTGCATCCGTTAACTGAGAGAAGTCGTGAAGACAAAGCAGAAGATTGTTAAGGCCAAAAAAAAATAGGTCTGTTTACGGTAACATAGGCCCAAAAAATAGGGTCGGTAGGTCGGGATTTTTTTTTTCCATTTTTTTTTTCTCCAAAAAACCATATTTTTACGTTATTTTGCCAAAAAAACAAAAGATTGTTTTTTTTTTCCCCCCCAAATGCCAAAAAAAAGTCTAGGGTCGCGCGAAAAAAATAGGGTCGGTCGGGTTACCGTAAACAGACCTATTTTTGGGGGGGCCTAAACAGGAAGGTTAATTGTGGCAACTTACCTAACAGGGGTCAACCGCTGAAACATGAAGATGTTGACAAGCTGTGGCAGACAAAACAGCTCCGAGTCGCAGATCCAGAAGCAATCCTGAATACTCTGTGGTGGCAAAACACAGTCAACTTTGATCTGGGCAGCCGAGCGTGACTCCTCACAGGCACATGCAGTGGGGAGACGTGTCCTTACACGAAGACAGTAATGGCAGAGAATATCTCCAATTTTGCGAAAGACAATCCAAAACAAGCCAGGGCGACAATCCAAAATCTGTGCGTGATGTCTGTCCGAAAGCTTGGGCGTCGAACGATGAGCGCTGCCCTGTCGCAGTTTACAAAACATACGCAGCTCTCCGACCAAAAGGTTACTCCGAGACAAGTTCCCCCTTCTATTGTGCAACAAACACAAAAGTTGCATCTGAAGAATTTCCATGGTTCAAGCGCCAACCTGTCGGCGTCAACAAGTTGTCAGCAACCATGAAAAACATGTGCAGAAAAGCTGGGATCATCAACCCGAGGTAGATCTACACCAACCACTCTGCACGCAAGTTCCTAGTGCAGAAACTTTCCGAGAATAACGTTCCTCCGACCAAAATAATGCAGCTATCTTGGCACAAAAACGTCCAGAGTATTAGTCTAACGATCAGCAGCATTTCTCAAGAGGAACACCGTGGCTTCGGTGTGATACTAAACGGCACTGCACCGGTCTCGGAGCTGTCGCCAGTGTCGGCAGACGACACATTGGTTTCGCCCGCA
The DNA here is from genome assembly GCF_037325665.1 of Littorina saxatilis. Classification (NCBI taxonomy): domain Eukaryota; kingdom Metazoa; phylum Mollusca; class Gastropoda; order Littorinimorpha; family Littorinidae; genus Littorina; species Littorina saxatilis. Next base: position 29,060,255 of record NC_090257.1, read on the forward strand.
TCGGCCACTTCAACTCCAGCCATCTCCACTGCCACTGCCTCAATCACATCCCAGCAAACGCTAACAACACTGTTTGTAGGGCCTGTGCACGTTGGTACCATCAACATCAACAAATATTTGTGCAGTCACCAAACCGAGAAGTGACCATCTGAAAGCTGTCGACTCGCTTGGCTCCGACCACAGGCGAAGGTATCGTCCACTGGACTACTACTATCACAGAAAGACTACAAGGTTTGACACTCAGCTTCGAGCCTTGCTCCACTAACTTCAGAAAAAATTATGCAAAAAATAATTGCCAATGTCAAGAATCTTTGTAACTTTACAAATGCCGTGATAAATGAATGTTCTAACTATCTGTACCTTTTATATTTAGCTGCCTGTCCGCTGCATGTTTTTAAACCGTATTTTGTGCGACTAAACGTGTCTGTCAACGGCATACCACTTAGACCCTGTGAGTACGATGATCGTCGTATGTCCGAGGAGATAGTAGTCCGATGCGATCATTGGTTAATAACCGGATATTCGATGATTATTTTGGGCAAACGGCTCTTCGCAAAAAAACTAAAGTGAAACTCCCGTGGGTAGCTTCCCTTTGCTGCAATATTTACATATGTTTTAGACCAATGAGCACTGGTATGCATATTCGGTGCGGGATGCATGATTTCTTACAAACTACAGGGTAGCGGTTCGCAAACGAACATTCGTCCAAATGATTGTTAAAAACAACCTGCAGATGACGGCAGCTGAAAATTAAAGGTACATACAGTTAAAACAATCATTCAACTGTATTTATTTGACCTCACACAGACTGTAGGAAGAGGCAAACCGTCTTGAACAAATAAATTGTCCGCAGGAAGCGACTCCAAGAACACAGACGACTCGAAGCTGAGTGTCATACCTTGTAGTCTTTCTATGTAAGTAGTGGTCCAGTGAACGATACCTTCGCCTGGCTCCGACTTGACTGTCATCCTACCGCGGAAGGATATGCTTTGCTGTTGTTGTTCCATTTGGTTTCTTTTATCCTGTGGCCACTGCTTTTCTTTTTATCTGGTATATTTTGAAGTGACCATGATTTCGTTCTTCGAATTTATTTCATCAATGTTCAATATTAAACTTAACAGTGTTAACAAAGGCGAACTACTTTGTCCTAGTTTGAGAGTGTGTGTCATGGCGGAGGAATGAATGTCAAATTGAGTAAAGTGGTTTGAAGTTCTAAAGCAGGTTGATCCAAAGGCAATAGCGCTGTCGGTGACTTTTAGTTAGATCTGGCACAGAAGTATATAATGTAGGATAAACAGAATACTACATGGCTTGCTGTGTCGTACCAGATTTACACTCGTTGCTTTTTCAAATAGTGAACAGCTCGCTTTCGCTCGCAGTTCACTATTTAAAAAAACAACTCGTGTAAATCTGGTACGACACAGCAAGCCATGTAGTATTCTCTATATGCACAGCCTGAACAGATCTTTTGCTGATTTACACGAGAAGGTATATTTAACAACCACATGCATCCATTGCTTTATCAGTATAGTGTAAAACGAAAAGTGTCGGGACTGAGAAATCAGCCATCATTACTTTGTGAGCCGCCCCTTTCTGGTAGCAGTCTGTGTCTTTGCAGGGCCGATTTTTGGCTCACGTAAGTGTAGCCTATGCGATGATAAACTTTGTCTGTCTGTGCGTGCGTGCGTGCGTGCGTGCGTGTGTGTGTGATAGAAACTTTAACATTTCCGAGTCTATGGATAAAGCTCGCATAAGAAGATTACGTCTCGGTCAAAAGTGTTTGACGTGTGTGATAGAAACTATTTGAAGACGTCACATTATGACGTAAGAGGGTTAGACGTCACGCAAAGGAATTACTGGAAGTCTCGGTCATTGTTATTGTGAGCGGGCCGAGACTAATTGGCAGATCCAGGGTCTCGCTTTCTTGCACAGTTTCACCTATGCTTACTGTGTGTGTGTGTGTGTATGTATGACGGAGTGATTGAGTTTGTGTTACTGTTGGTCGATTTCTTACGTGAGCCTTGATGGCTTCGCCTCTTGTTGAAATATATTGCACCACTGGTGCAGGACGTTGAGGGGGAGATAACGAGAACTAGTTCACGTTGCACTACTGCAGTATTTTTTTTACTTAGTTTGCACCGGCTTGAGCTCGCAGTATTGTCGTTGCAAAAGATAACGTACAACATGGGTCTACAATCAGACACTTATAAGCGTTGTGGACTTATCAGAAAGAACCACTGTCTCTCCTTGTCAAGCACGGCGAACGTATCACCGTCAACTGTTTAACTTGCAAAGGACGCTGGAACATTGCTTCGAGTTTCCTCTGTGTAAACACCTTCTGGCATTTTGTCCATCGCAGGACCAGAAAGTAAAAGCAGTTATGTTTTGGGTTCTTCTCGCAACATTTCTACCAGGTGAGTATTCTGTTTAGCACACAATCACATTATTTTATATTGTAACAGTACTCAGCTTGACAAACACTGCAGAATACCATTGATTCATGTCCCAGCACGATCTAAATCCCAACAGCAGGATACAAGCTGCCCGTGCGGGTAACCCGACCTCTCTTTCTGTTTCAGTGACCACAGCTCTTCAATGGACCGACTCGCTGACCAACAACACAGTGATGACCGTGTGTTCCGCCAGCGACATCCACCTTCCCTGGAACTTCACCCTGTCACGTGACGAGCGTATCGAGGACATCAAGTGGGTCTACCGGGCGGAGGACGGGTCTGAAGAACTGATCGCCATACTCGCTGCCGGTCACTTCAATCCATTGCCGGCCTTCTCTGGCCGCGTGCAGTGGACTGGTCAGGGAGGGGTGGTGGTCAGTCAGGCTGGTGTTGCGGAGTCCGGTTACTACACTGTTATGGTCAGTACGGAAGATGTTCCAAATCATTTGCTCATGTTTTCAAAGTCAGTCCACGTCCTCGTGAATGGTGAGTATATTTGTGATCTTTGCTCATTACTTTGAATGAAGTGACCGGCCGCATTTGAGATGTTTATAACCAAGCTACTACCTCAGTTTCAACCTGCCACAAACAAACAAAACAACAACAAAAACTGAAATATTCATTTGAATTTTCTTTTCTTCTTCTTAGTCATACACCTTGAACTACTCACAGTTTGAAATGAGTTTGTTTACAGAAAACTCTGCAAACTGTTTGAGTAAAATATGTATGCGTGTGTATGTGCTGGAAAGTGCGCGCGCACATAATGTAACATCTAGTAGGTTGTTTTTTTTTTTGTTTTTTTTTTCCCTTTTTTTTCTTTCTTTTTTTTTTTTTTTCTTTTATTATTATTTTTTTTTAATGGACTATTTTTTTCATTACAGTTACTCTATCGTTACAGCTAATTCATTCACCTTTGCTATGTCTAGTAGTTGTGCGTTTGTTTGCGTGTATGTGCGTGTGTGTGTGTGTGTGTGTGCGTGTGTGTGTGTGTGTGTGTTGTTTGTTGTTGTTGTTCCCATAATTCTGTTAAATAATACCATTTTCAGCGGCACAATACATAACGCTCGATAGACAAAAGGCGAGAATTTACAAATTACCAATTACAGTACTAGTATTCAGCACAGCATCATACAGCGCATATATAAATAACTTTACATTAACAGCACTATACCACTAGTTATCTATATTCTTATACACAGTTCAATTTTACTAGAAATTTCGAAGTCGAGCTTGGTGCTGAAATAAGACCCTCATGTTAGTTTTTGGATTTCCGTACTTAAACTGGCTTATGCACATTTTCGATATCAATATAAGGTGATTAATTATGAAGGTTTTCTCTCTGGGGATATCACGTGTGAAATACCCCAAAAGAGCCTCTTCGCATCTTAACTTTATATTTTTGCCTGTACATTTAAATATGTACCCTTGACATTCCTGCCATATGGGTTGCACTGCTCTACACTGCCAAAAAAAGTGCTCGATGAAGTCGGTTTCGTTACAATACTGACAAAGATTTGTTTGACGAATTCCCATCTTATGTAGCAAAATATTGGTGGGATATACACTACTCACAAAAAGTTAAGGATCACTATGAGAAAACAGGTGGTCAATAAAATCAGTTCGCTACTGTTCTTTATTTCTCAGTCAAACCAAATTGTTATGAATTCTTGTTCAGCGGTAAGTGGGCGATGTTGTGTTAGTGGGAAAATTGCACGGGATTCTGTACTACTGAGTTTGGTAGCAAAAGAAAAAGCGGAAACTTGCGAAAAAGGACCTTGTTTTGGACCGTTCAGCCCGAACACATTGCACAAGCCACATAGAAAAACCATTATGCACATGCAAGCACTGCTGTTTATGTGTGGGATGCTGTCACTTGCTTGGCTTTTTGCGAAGACATACCACCAGTATTAGGCATTTTCTGACAATGCCTCCCCGACGAAAATTGAACGAGTTTGAGAGGGGACGAGCTGTTGCATGGTTCCAAGATGGTGTCCCCAAGCGAGAAGTGGCCAGGCGACTTCAAGTGTCCATCTCGGTCATTGTCAGACTGGTTCAACGTTTCCCAGCCACTGGGAGGGTCCAGGAAAGACGCAGACCTGGGCGACCAAAGAAGACAACTCCACGTGAAGATCGTCTCATTGAACGACTAGCCTTGCAAACAAGAACAGCCTCTTCCAGCATTATTCGAAGGCAGCTGAGGGTGGCTACTAACACCAACACCAGCCAGCAGACCATACGGAATCGCCTTCATGAGTTTAGCCTCCGTTCTCGTCGCCCAGCTGTACGGCCACGCTTAACTCCAGCCCATAGGGCAGCACGCCGCGCCTTCTGCAGACGTCACGTGAGGTGGACACGTCAGCAATGGTCCCAGGTCCTGTTCAGTGATGAATCACGCTTCACCCTGAACCACAACGACGACCGACTGAGGGTCTGGAGGCGCCAAGGGGAACGCTGCATTGACGCCACTGTCCAAGAAAAGGTGGCCTTTGGTGGAGGTTCTGTAATGGTCTGGGGGGCCTTCAGCCTTCACCACAGAACACCCTTGTTTCATGTACAGGGTAACCTCACTGGCCTCCGATACCGGGATGAGATCCTTCGACCGCTGGCTGTGCCTACACTGCAGCAGATGGGACCGCAGGCTGTCTACCAGGATGACAACGCTCGCCCCCACAGGGCAAGGGTGGTCAACGACTTCCTGCAGCAGTCTGGAGTCAACAGAATGGAGTGGCCAGCATGCAGTCCCGATCTCAACCCGATTGAGAACCTCTGGGATGAGTTGGATCGCAAAGTGAGGAGCAACCACCCCCCCCCCCCCCAGGGATGTTCACCACCTCTACCAGGAGCTGCAGGCTGAGTGGCAGGCTGAGTGGCAGGCGCTTCCACAGAGGATCTTCACCACCCTGGTCAACTCTATGAGGACTCGCTGCGTCGAGTGCCAGAACAGCCAGGGCGGTTACACGCATTACTGAACTTTTGAGAGCATCTGAATGCCATGTCTTGTGATTTCAACGACTTTGTGAAATTAAATTTCGATACGTACACACTTTGATAAAATGTACAGACCAAACGATTGCTCAAAATTGAAGGAAATGTTGTATCATTATTGCTAAAGCATTGAATTAAACGTTTGCCAAATACCAACGCATTGGCTTTCTTATTTGGAAAGTTATGAATTTGTGTGCAAGTGATCCTTAACTTTTTGTGAGTAGCTTATATTGTGTAAAATTGTCCAATGCAGTAGACGAAGACGGGTTTCTGTCGAGCATTCGTTAGCTAATGTCCAGTGTTTATCTTCTAATGTAATATTTAATTTGTTCGACCAAAATCCAGCTGAGCTTGGCTCCTTTATCTCATAGTTTAACATCTTTAGGCGAATTTGGCGTGGAGATAATTGTATAAATGGCATATGATCAGAACGGGCCTGACCCGTATCACGCAATAATAGAGCTTTAATGGCAGTATGTATTGCATTATATTCAAATAGGCGAGACTGTTTATATCCAGTTCGATCACATATTTCTTCAAAAGAGCACATGTCGTTATCGTTAAAAACATCTTTAACAACGCATATTTTAGCCTTTATCCAGTCATTCATGTATAGCTTCCTGTACCTTATATTTGTACCGGCACGGTTGGCCTAGTGGTAAGGCGTCCGCCCCGTGATCGGGAGGTCGTGGGTTCGAACCCCGGCCGGGTCATACCTAAGACTTTAAAATTGGCAATCTAGTGGCTGCTCCGCCTGGCGTCTGGCATTATGGGGTTAGTGCTAGGACTGGTTGGTCCGGTGTCAGAATAATGTGACTGGGTGAGACATGAAGCCTGTGCTGCGACTTCTGTCTTGTGTGTGGCGCACGTTATATGTCAAAGCAGCACCGCCCTGATATGGCCCTTCGTGGTCGGCTGGGCGTTAAGCAAACAAACAAACAAACCTTATATTTGTATTATTCCATAAGGTTTGATTGCGTGCACTTATATGCTGTTCATTACTGCTTATTTCTTTGATCTTGTGTTTATTGTTTAGCCAGGTGATAAAAGCTTGTTTCCAGAAATATTGCTTTACTAGAGGAATACCCGGCTTCGCCGGGGTGAATCGCGAGACAGAGACAGACAGCGTGGCGGTTCATCACAATCACCTCTGCAAGCGAAGTCCTGTCAAACGGGATTGAGCATTTTAGAGCTTATTTCTTAGCCCTATATTATCTGTTGTGGCTTCTCAAATGCCAGAACATACAGACAGACGAAAGCCGCTAGACCCCATCACAAACAGAACTCTACAATCAACAGGTTTTTTTCCCACACACACACACACAAACACACACACAGAGAAGCCGTATATATATATGTATATCTATCTCTATATAGAGATAGGTGAGAGTGTATTTTTTGCGTGGCTATAAATTGATTCGACCTTTTCACTTTGACAGTAAGAACAACTTACGGGTGCAAGGGAAGCGTTCTGGACAGCGCAGTGACATTCTAAAAATAGTACCTCAGAAACGGGAATTTGGGGTGAACGGCGCGACAGAGACAGACAGCGTGGCGGTTCACCACAATCACCTTTGAAAGGCGAAGTCCTGTCAAACGGGATTGAGAATTTTTGAGCTTATTTCTTAGCCCTATATCATCTGCTGTGGCTTCTCACATGCCAGAACATACAGACAGACAAAAGCCGCTAGACCCCATCACAAACAGAACTCTATAATACATAGGTTTTTGCCCACACACACACACAAACACACACACACACAGAGAAGCCGTATATATATATGCATATCTGTATCTATAAATATATAGAGATAGGTGAGAGTGTATTTTTCGCGTGGCTATAAATTGATTCGACCTTTTCACTTTGACAGTAAGAACAACTTACGGGTGCAAGGGAAGCGTTGTGGACAGCGCAGTGGACAGCGCAGTGACATTCTAAAAATAATAGTAACTTACAACTGAACGGGAAAGCCACACGAAGGAAGGGAGATAAACGCCAAACACTGGAGAAGATAAGGAAGAGTTACTTATAATGGTGAAATGAACACAAAAACGAAAATGAGTTCAGCGCTGCGCGCTGAGAGCACGTGTTGAAATATCTCATCGATGATATTGTGTCCGGGGTGTAGCTGAATACGGTGTCCAAATTTGAAAAAGATCCACCGAGAACTTTGGCGTTGTGATGTGGTGTAGCGGCTATGGTGTGTCGGTATGGGGGCCCGGGTAAGCTGAGGTGGAACCAAAATAGCTGAGGTGGAACCAAAATCGGTTCCGCGCTGCGCGCTGAGAGCACGTGTTGAAATATCGACCAGGTTGTGTCGTGTCCCGGGTCTACTTGAATATGCCCACCAAATTTGAAGCAGATCCATCGAGAACTTTGGCCGTGCATCGCGCACAGACACACAGACACACAGATACACAGACAGACACACAGACACTAGTCGTATATATATATAGATGGCACCTAGTCCTTTAAAATTTTCTGCACTCACATTTGAGCGCAGACAGCATAAGCGTTCGCCCATATTTAAAAAGGATGCTAATGGAATCTGTTGCCACTTTGCGTTACTTCCGTCCATCAGCCTCATAATCCATGAGATTAGAAATGATGTTTGTACATCTTTGACATTAATCATTTTCAGACCTCCAAGATTTGTCTCTTGGCACATTACTTTTCTATTAACTTTTTCATAAGCTCTTTTGTTTGAATATTTTTTCTTCCAGATAAATCGGAATAGAGATGAATTTAGCTTATTGAGGAAGTTTTCTGTGGCACATAGAGATTGCAGTACGTGAGTAAACTGTGATAACATTAATGTTTTGACTATACAAATTTTCCCCATTATACTTAGGTTTCTTTTCGACCATGTTGCTATTAATGAATTTACTTTATGTAGTTTAGGTTCCCAGTTTTCTTCTAGGTTGGAGGCTGGGACAGAGTTGTTGAAATGAATTCCTAAGATTTTGATTTGTTTTTTTCAAACAATATTACATGGTCGGTCAGCAGACAATTTATTTATACCAAGCCACATTGCTTCTGTCTTTTGATCATTCATTGCTAACCCTGAAAATTTTGAAAACTGAGTTATAAGATGTAATACGTTTCTTAGGTCTTTCTCATCTTGTAGGAAGAAACTAATGTCGTCAGCATACATAAGTAGTTTAAGAATTTCACCATGTCTATCAGAATTCCTTGGCAGTTTAATCCCTTTAACATCTTGATCTGCACGGATTTTGATTGCTAACACTTCGAGGGCCAGAACGAAGGCTAATGGCGAAAATGGACATCCTTGTCTTATTCCAGCATCACATGGGAATGGACTCGAGATCCATCCCATGTAGTTAATACTACTCTCTGTATTTTTTGTCTAGTAGGGTTGTTGTTTTAAACAAAATACGCAGAATGTTACACATCGTAGTGTTGTTGTTGTAACACAGAACCGCCCATAACAAAATACACAGAATGTTACACCTCGTTGGGTTGTTGTTGTAAGGCCAAAACAAACAAGAGGCGAAGCCTTCAAGGCTCACGTAAGAAATCGACAAACAATCACTCCGTCACACATACACACACACACAGTAAGCATAGGTGACACTGTGCAAGAAAGCGAGACACTAGATCTAGATCTGTCTGTCTGCATGTAGCCTACTTACAGGGACACGACTGCCAACTAGTCTCGGCCCGCTCAAAATAAAAACAATGACCGAGACTTTCAGTAATTCCTTCGCGTGACGTCCAAACCTCTTACGTCATAATGTGACGTCTTCAAATGACGAAATGTTAAAGTTTCTACCACATACATACATACGCACGCACGCACGCACGCACGCACGCACAGACAGACAAAAGTTACGAACGCAAAGGCTACACTTCGTGAGCCAAAAATAGGTGTGGTTAAGGTAACATAGCCAAATAAAAATAGGGTCGGAAGGTAGGCAATCACTTTTTTTTTTAAACTTTTTTTCTAATGTGTACAAATTAAACCTACTTGATAGGGAAATAAGTGTGCGACTCGAGCGCTTACGCTTTCATTGCATTTCTGCACTCGGTTTTTTGTGTGGTTTTTTTGGAAAATGTAATAAAAAGTTATAGGGTCGGCCCCTGAAAATAGGGTAGGTCGGGTAACCGTAACCACACCTATTTTGTTTTGTTTAGGCCTAACACAGAACCGCACATAACAAAATGCACAGAATGTTACATCTCGTAGTGTTGTTGTTGTAACACAGATCCGCCCATAACAAAATGCACAGAATGTTACATCTCGCAGTGTTGTTGTTGTAACACAGAGCCGCCCATAACAAAATGCACAGAATGTTACATCTCGTAATGTTGTTGTTGTAACACAGAGCCGCCCATAACAAAATACACAGAATGTTACACATCGTAGTGTTGTTGTTGTAACACAGAACCGCCCATAACAAAATGCACAGAATGTTACATATCGTAGTGTTGTTGTTGTAACACAGAGCCGCCCATTACAAAATGCACAGAATGTTACATCTCGTTGTGTTGTTGTTGGAACACAGAGCCGCCCATTACAAAATGCACAGAATGTTACATCTCGTAGTGTTGTTGTTGGAACACAGAGCTGCCCATAACAAAATGCACAGAATGTTACACATCGTAGTGTTGTTGTTCGAACACAGAGCTGCCCAAAACAAAATGCACAGAATGTTACACCTCGTAGTGTTGTTGTTGTAACACAGAGCCGCCCATAACAAAATGCACAGAATGTTACATCTCGTAGTGTTGTTGTTGTAACACAGAGCCGCCCATAACAAAATGCACAGAATGTTACATCTCGTAGTGTTGTTGTTGTAACACAGAGCCGCCCATAACAAAATACACAGAATGTTACATCTCGTAGTGTTGTTGTTGTAACACAAATCCGCCCATAACAAAATGCACAGAATTTTACATCTCGCAGTGTTGTTGCTGTAACACAGAGCCGCCCATCACAAAATACACAGAATGTTTGTTTGTTTGTTTGGCGGCAGCTTCTTGAGAAGCTGTCCGCATGCGGACTCTCTGTGTCCTTGATTCCCTTTAACGTCACCGATTGCGCTGACAAACAATGTAACACTGCCGCACCTGCTGGCCCTGCCCTGCCTCTTCTGACCGGTGGAGACGATGTTTAGGTCAGAGTTGAGACATGAGATAAGCGTACTTTGTTCGACCTGAGTATCGAAATGGACAGCATTTACAGAAAAAAAAGAAACAACAAAACAAAACTGTTAAAAGACACAGTCTAAGATATGGACAAACGGTTATACTTGACGGACATGAATCATAAGTGAATAAAATACGTGGCTTATACCTACCATGCAATACGGTACAGTATTAGTTTATTTATGCCATAAGGGGCAAATGTATAATGAGTTACACGTTTGGCATTTTTAAGAACTATATAAATGCATACATGAATCGTCTAAAACATGATCAGGTATAAGAAAACAAACAGGTACAGATACTCCGATTCACTCAATCCCTCGTACTACCACGTGAATGTCACACACACACACACACACACACACACACACACACACACACACACACACACACACACACACATGCACACACACACGCGCACACACAGACACATCCACAGACATACGCACGCACATTTTACACATACACACAAACACGCACATTTTACACACATACGGCACACACATAGACCTAAGAAATACAAAAATAACAAGAGGCGAAGCCTTCAAGGCTCACGTAAGAAATCGACAAACAGTAACACAAACTCAATCACTCCGTCACACATACACACACACACACACACACACACACACAGTAAGCATAGGTGAAACTGTGCAAGAAAGCGAGACCCTGGATCTGCCAACTAGTCTCGGCCCGCTCACAATAACAATGACCGAGACTTTCAGTAATTCCTTTGCGTGACGTCTAACCCTCTTACGTCATAATGTGACGTCTTCAAATAGTTTCTATCACACACGTCAAACACTTTTGACCGAGACGTAATCTTCTTATGCGAGCTTTATCCATAGACTCGGAAATGTTAAAGTTTCTATCACACACACACACACACATGCACGCACGCACGCACGCACAGACAGACAAAGTTTATCATCGCATAGGCTACACTTACGTGCACGCACGCACGCACGCACAGACAGACAAAGTTTATCATCGCATAGGCTACACTTACGTGAGCCAAAAACCAGCTGCATTCTAAGATTCGACCGGAGAATCTAGATCTCTGATTCAACTGATTCAGTTAGATCTGTAGTTGTTAGTCTTGCCGGAAAATCAACTGATGGCGATTCTGACATCGATGTTGCGGGTAGTAGTCTACGTAAACTCATTAAAAATGAAAGCACACAAATCAAGGACTCTTGTTGGAAAATACAATTGTTTTTGATTCAGATCCTTATTTTGTAGTCGAAATGTTTTGTGTGTGCAGAAATACTAATTTAGATCGATTGCAAGCGTTTTAGATTTCATTATCAGTGTACGTGTGTCACTGTGTCGGAACTGTGGCTCTCGAAACAGTCAGTTAGCGTTAGACCTATGCTTTTGCTTTATTTTTATGATGATTCCTTAATTCCTGAACCGAATCATTAAGCAGAGCCTCTTTGTAAACCGCCATAATACATAAAGTACCGTAATGTGCAATGCTGTAAGCGTAAAACTGACTTTTCAGAGGTTCCCTGAAATGCGTCAACTCGGCTAAGATTTAATATCTACGAATGACGAACACAGTACGTGAACAGAGCAAACACATTGCTTGAAACTGTTTTGTTGCATTATGAAGCCTTGTTTGCAGCCACTTAAAAGTCTTATACGACAAGAATGTATTGCATAATTGATAAAAGAACTTACCAGAGAACTTTCGTCAAGGAACCGACTGCTCACCGCAAGGAATTCTGGGTGGTTGAGCACTTTGAAAACTTCCGGTTTACATTATGTTCCAAATAAGGATATCCTACTATGCTGAAATACTACAATGAATTTTCAAACGGCTACCCTGGCTCCGTCCTTTCTGATCGGAGGGGGGTGTTTTTTTGAAAGTGTTAGTGACTAGACTCAGCATTTTAGCTGTAAAATGTCAATTTCTGTGAGAAAATGTAGACGAGGACCTTTAAAGCTAGAGCTTTGATACTATGTACACATCTAGGGTTTGATAATATACTGATTTGACGTAAGTTTTACGGACCCTCGTCAAGTTTTGGGGTCACAGGGGGTCATGTGCGATTCATAATAACTCAACATTGACGTTATCTCAGGCGTTTGTGAAGCTAGAGCTTTGAAACTTTGAACACTTTAAGGGTTTGATAATCTATCGACGTGACCCTAGTCTGGTTGACCCCCGTCACATTTTGGGGTCACAGCGGGGTCATGTTTGTAAAAGCTTTCATTGAGGTTTTCTCGGTTATTGTGGGAGCAAAAGCCTCACATTTCATGAAATCGTAGGTTTTGGTGATCAGCAGACATGACCAAAATGTGGCTTGTTTTCATCAAATTTTAGAGTCCAAGTATGAAAATGTTTGCCGGAAAAGATTTTCACCACTGAAAATGTCCACTGAGCTATCAAGGATATAAGTCTTGGATTTGGTCACAGTCTTGGCTGTACTCATGGTTATGACATCATTTTATGATGCCATAGTGTCAGAAATGAGGTTCCTCAAGTGTCTGAATATACATATTTTGTCTGGGCTAGCCAAAACTCAATTTGGGGAAGAGTATTTTCAACAAGAGGCGAAGCCATCAAGGCTCACGTAAGAAATCGACAAACAGTAACACAAACTCAATCACTCCGTCACGCACACACACACACACACACACACACACACACACACACACACACACACACACACACACACACACAGTAAGAGCATAGGTGAAACTGTGCAAGAAAGCGAGACACTAGATCTAGATCTGTCTGTCTGCATGTAGCCTACTTACAAGGACACGACTGCCAACTAGTCTCGGCGCGCTCAAAATAATAATGACCGAGACTTTCAGTACTTCCTTCGCGTGACGTCTAACCCTCTTACGTCATAATGTGACGTCAATGTAATGTGACGTCTTCAAATGTTAGAGTTTCTACCACAGACATACACACGCACAGACGCACGCACGCACGCACAGACAGACAAAGTTACTATCGCATAGGCTACACTTACGTGAGCCAAAAATGATTAGGTGGATGTTGAGAATGTCAGGCTAGTGATGGTGGTGGGAAATAGGTTGGTTTGAATATATGTGAAAGATTCTTCGGGTTGAATGGATTGATACAGAACACATAAGGATCAAGTTTGTGTCAATCAGCGGGACCTGAAAGTTCTCTTGAACATTATTTTATGAATCTGGAACCGCTTTTTTTCGGGGGGGGGAGGGGGGAGGGGGGTCATAGGTATTTGAATCCTCGTTTTAAGACCTACACAACTCTAATGGACATGACGAAGGAGAGTCGTATAAAAAAGCATTTGCTTTATTTGTTATGGGTTGCATTTTGTGGGGGTCACCCTGTATGTCTTCTTGACAGCGGGGTATTTCGCTGCGTGGTTTCCAACTTTAGCAGAGAATAGAGCACTTCTTCTTCTTCTTCTTCTTCTTCTTCTTCTTCTCCTTCTCCGTCCAGGAGATCCCTCGTACCATCGTACGTTTGGTTATATGAATGGTTACACTGTCGCCACTGAAAATATGTGTTTTTCTGATGTAATTTCCAGGCAGTGCTGCAAACTGTGTGGACTGGTTGAAACTCGATCCAAGAAGCGGAATCCGCACAGTCTGCATCTCAGGAGATCCAATCACTGTCTACTGTGATCAGACCACGGACATCGGAGGATGGATTGTACGTGTGTGTGTGTGTGTGTGTGTGTGTGTGTGTGTGTGTGTGTGTGTATGTGTGTGTGTGTGTGTGTGTGATTGTGTGTTTGTGTGGATGTGTGTGTGTGTGTGTGCGTGTGTGTGTGTGTGGGTGAGAGAGTATGTGTGTGTGTTTGTGTGTGTGTGTGTGTGTGTGTGTGTGTGTGTGTGTGTGTGGGTGGGTGTGAGTGGCGGTTAGGGTGGGGATTGGGGTTGCGTTGATGGTTTTGTGTGTGGTGAGTTAGTATGTGTACATGTACACATGGACAGCACATTCACGCCAGTGGTTAAATGCAAATGAACCTTTGGCAGTACTTGTATCAATCATTTGTCTGGAGACATACGAAGTCTTCAGTTTTTAAACGTAAGTGAAAAATCCTATGACTGTTTTTAAAACGTTTGTTTCCGGAACATTGCATTTGGATAAGGATAAGATTGCATATAAACTTGGACAAACAATTATTGCAACAATTTTTGCACGCTAAGAAAATCATTAAAACGCAATTTCTCTTAGTTGAACGTTATATGCCCGAACAGGTAATTATGTCAGCTCTACATACCATCTGTCCGATTGATGGTACTTTGTATAGGCATCCCGTGACAGCCTGTCAAACAAGGTCACCCCTAAAATCGACCTGACAAAAACCATAGCCCCGTATTTTAAAATCTGCAAAAAATCAGAATATGCGCAAATCAAACACTTCTGACAACCATTGGAAAGGCCATTCATATTCCTGTTCAGAACATTTTGTTTTATGCACCTGACTTCTCTAGTCTTTATGTTGCCTTGACTTCTGAATTGAATTGACTTCCCGCTCGTTTGTAAATTTTGTCTGTTATGATCTTTTGTCGATTTCTTATTTGGTCGCTTCCGTTATTGTTACGTCGATTTTGAGGGTACCCTTACTTGAGCGGCTGTCACGTGATGCATGTAAAAGATTTGTTTAAACAGAAGGGTGTGCCAGATGGTCAAATTAAGTCCCCTAAATGGTATATCAAGTCAGAATGAAATGACGCGGAAATTAATTTACGAATCAATTGGGGTGCAATATTTGTCGCAATATTGTTTTTGCTAAGTGTATATATATGCTTGTACACAAGGGTTCAACGGGGGTCAAACAGAAACATGGGATACTCCCACAAGAACTCGCAAACCCATGCACACACACACACATGCACACACACCCATGCACGCAAGCGTCAACTCACTAATACCGCTGTTTATTTTCAGGTTTTCCAGAGAAGACAGGACGCCTCTGTGGACTTCTACAGGAATTGGACGGAATATCGCAATGGGTTTGGTGACCTGGAGGGCAACTTTTGGTTAGGTTCGTTATAAAATTATACAAATGAATAACTTTTTTAAATATGTAAAAAAAAAGTATGTTCTACAAAACCATACGTGTTTGATTCACTGTTTCTGTTTTGGCTTGGTACGTGTCAAAGTAAACTCGTGCCAACACGTTGAGCACTCCTTATATAGAATCCCAAATGCTTGAATTACTTTATTTATCTGTAAAGTAATCAGGCATTGTTCGAGAACTTGTCAACACTTACGCATTCGGGAGAAAAAATGCACTGGCAGGCGTTGCTAAAGTTCTTGTTCCAAAGACATCGTCATTGTCACAGGCGTTGTCCACTAGCTCACACCACTAGCCTTCACACCAAGAGATATGGGTCAGCCCAGCACTTAATAATAATAATTGTCAGTAAGTACATGTACTTGTGTCACACGACTGATGTGAACCAGTTGATTGGCTAATGGCGATGCGCTAAAACTGTTAGCGCACTCTTGGAGTGCGCTAACTTTTCCACAGAGCGTATTCTTCCGCCCTTTGCCTAAGCGAGACTGTGTTCTCATCCTCAGAATTAATTAATGACATGTAGCTTATATTATCCACAATACCAAATGACCATAAATTCCCTGCTTCTCAATTAAAGCAGAAGTGTTGTTTTTCTTACAGATTGCATGTGCCTGTGCCACAGTGCCACTGATCTAAAAATAGAAGCCGCTGTAATTCATCTCATTTTTGCCGACTAGCATAGATTCTTCTCATATGCCGTGTTAGTGGCATGTAGCTTATCATCCACCTTACCAAATGATGAGTTAGTATACAATTCCCAGCGGCTAACAGAAAACAAAAGTGTTATTCCGATAACGTACCACTACCAGCTACTGAGCTGGAAGACTGACTCGATCGACTCTGTCATACGTAGCAGACTACACTGAAATACGACTGCATCAGTTCAGTAAACGAATGGTTTCCGAATTATTATTTCAAGGCAAGAACAATCGTAATCGAAAACGTGTAGGGTTCAGAACGTTCTTACCATATATAAGACTTATTACCAGCCTGCCTCAAGCGTGCAGACTCATGCAGTGCAGACTGCAGTGGTTCGATTGCCCTAGCCTAGCAGACGACATAAACCCCGTTCAGCAAATTAACATGTTGGGCAAATGTGAACGAAAAAACGATGGGGATATAATACGTGTAGGGTTCAGAGCATTCTTACCGTTCATATTTAGTATCAGACTCCCCGATGAGTATGTGCTAACCGTCGAGTCCTTCGGGGGGTAGTCAATTCAAGGGGAGTCACTCCGCACAGTCGAAGCTCGACTGGAGGTTTCGAATCGCAAATAACGAAGAGCACAGTCCTTTCTCCGAGTTCAAATGAGGTCTCTCTGAAAGATCATCACTGTTCAGCTTAAGGCTACACTGGAATTTACCAACAGAAATTAAAATGCGTGTGACGAAAGCACGACACAATTGAGACAGCCCACACAAAAGTAGATCTGACACAAACCTGACCACACAGTTACGCCTATCCAAATGCGCGTAGCAAAATGTGCGTTTTGAATCTTCTTTTTTCTCTGGCGGTACTGACATCGTTATTGAAACAATCCCAGTGCACTAAGGGATTTATAGAGCAAATCTCGAAAATAATTATTGAACTCAGCGCTATGCGCTTCGTTCAATAATGAATTTTCTCGATTTGCTCTATAAATCCCTTAGTGCACTGGGATGTCTCAATAGCTTTAAATAATAATAAAACTTTCTTTTATAGTGCTGTTCACCGCCGAATGGCAGTCTCATGGCGCTTTACATTAGACATTAAAATTTAACATTTTACATAAAAAGTTTTCTCGTAAGAAATAACATACAAGCATTAAAAACAATTGATAGACAACGACCACTTATAGTTATATAAAATAATCTGGAATTTTTTTTTTAAAAGATGGAAAAAAAACCAAAAAAACCCACGTAAGATAAGTAATAGACAAATAGTTACACATAAAAAGTCTGACAATAAAACAGAAGTCACATAAAAGCGTACAGATCTAAAACAGAACGAAGATGTAACATAGACTGTGGGGCAACAAACTAAACAACTAACAACTAGTCAACAAGCAAACTTATCATTCAGCACATTCACTCACAAGTCACATGCACACATTACACCACAGCTTCAATGCCCTAATTACTTTGTTCATTTAAGTAAATGGCAGATTTGTACAGGTGAGTCTTCAGTTTAATCTTAAATGATGGTAGTGAAGGAGACTGGCGGACCGCTAGGGGAAGTGAGTTCCAGAGTGTAGGGACTTGATATCTGAACTTAGCGTTAGCAAACAATGACGTGACGAATCATCGTGACATATTTTTAAATGTTTCCTTCTCTATGTGCAGGACTGGACGCGCTGCACAACCTGACCACCTCACGGCGTTACCAGCTGCGGGTCGACCTCAAGATGTGGAATGAGACTCAAGGCTATGCGACATATAGCGGGTTCTATGTGGAGGGTAGTGACAACAACTTTACTTTGCACTTTGACAACTTCACAGGAGGAAATGCTGGTATGTGTCTAAAAAAGGGACTATACACGTTTCGCAGAACATTTGACAAGATAAGGGATTAGTGTGTGTGTGTGTGTGTGTGTGTGTGTGTGTGTGTGTGTGTGTGTGTATGTGTGTGTGTCTGTGTGTACGCGTGTGCGGGTGTGCGAGTATGTTTGTGTGTGTGTGTATGTGTGTGTGTGTGTACGTGTGTGTGTGTGTGTGTGTGTGTGTGTGTGTGTGTGTGTGTGTGTGCGTGTGTGTGTGTGTTTATATGTATATATATATCCCATGACCTCCCTTCTTTGTCTCTGTAAATGTACGCTAGGTATATTTCTTGTATTTCCATTGTTCTGTAGTTACATCTATGATGTAACTAATGCACTCTTATAACACATAAAATAGAGGATAAATAAGGGTGAACGAAATACATAATAGCTGGCTCTACTTTCTGTCGTCCTTGACATTCCAAAGTGCACATGTACCTGTCGACCGGATGTGCAACGGGTTACCACGCTTTTGAGAACTTGCGCGAGAGTCGTTCAGTGCTATTGCTGAGTTTTAGTCTCGACTTGCCGAGACTATCATCACAGCGTCATAGATTTTATGACGTCTGTCGTCCATCGTGTCATATTATGGGGACGTAATCTGTTATTCGCTGTTCTATTTCTTTCTTGTGATCAACATGACAAGCCGTATGTGTTTGAGTGTGTGTGCTCGTGCTCTCAACTAAAACAGAAGTCAAACTAGCAATCGTTAAAAACCCAGTCAGTCCGACCAGCACTGCTATGTTTATATATATATATATATATATATATATATATATATATATATATATTACCCGCTATTACGAGCTAGTCGTGTGACAGAGAGTTTTCTTGCACACGAGACTGTAGATGTTTCACGACGGCTTTAGCCGGAGTGAAACAGCAGCAGTCGAGTGTGCAAGAAAACTCTCTGTCACACGACTAGCTCGTAATGGCGATTATGTCTCACAGCTTCAACAGAGGAGAGAACAAACACGTTTTGCGTACTCACGCTTGATAAACCTAAACACAGGAGCAGCCATTGTGGAGAGATCTACTTTTTGACGAAAGTGAACGAACAACTATGAATGACGTCTCGGTATATGTGAATGACGTCACAGTCATCGTCACAGTCTGAATCTTTTGAAGCATTCCATTCTTCATGACGTCTTTCTGTGTCTGCATCCGCGAAATGTTTGTTCTTTCCGGGGTCTTTGTCATCTATGTTCAGAACTCTGTCCTTCTAGTTTCAGACTAACAGGCCTCCTGAGCGAGCCACTTTCCAAGGGAAGCTAAACTCGCGTATGGAAACAGTACTGTAGTCTGGGATGCCGTTTTCAGTATTCTCAGCGTTGAAGAATTTGTAAAGAGAAGACACGACAACAGCAGGAGAAATAAAAGTCGTGTGTGCATTTTGGGGCTTTTGGAGGGACGATTTCGAGTTTGAATCCGTTCTTGCACATGCTCCAAAGCGTGTAACATACAATCTTGCACACGTTTGCTTTAGTAGTGGCAAAGAAGGAAAGCGTGTGACATATATATATATCTATCTATATATATATATATATACGACTTGTGTCTGTGTGTGTGTCTGTGTGTGTGTCTGTGTGTGTGTCTGGGTGTGTGTGTGCGTGCGTGTGTGTGTGTGTGTGTGTGTATGTGTGTGAGTGTGTGTGTGCGTGTGTGTATTTACGTATTTACACACACACAAACACTTACACACACAAACAAACACACACACACACACACACACACACACACACACACACACACACACACACACACTGACCGCCCCGTGATTATCCATCCCCAGGTGACAGTCTGTCCTATCACCGTGGTCAGCAGTTCTCCACCAAGGACAGGGACCACGACCCGTCCAGCCGGAACTGTGCACAGGTTACCCACGGCGCCTGGTGGTACAGTAACTGCCACCTCTCCAACCTGAACGGTGACTACAAGACCAGCAGCAGTGCTCCTAACCTGGACGGGTTGAGGTGGTACACCTTTGGACGCAGGTCTTCCTACTCCATGAAGTTCACCGAGATGAAGATCAGGCCTATCATCTAGAGCGACACTATGAGCAGCCTAATTCTGTATTACTTTCTTCAAAGTAAAATTAGTCCCTAATGAAAAGATGCTCTTAATTGTTATTTAGATGGATGTATTTGCCTTTGTCCTTCCCTTCGTCGTATCTTACTTGTATGTTTTTTTCACCCGTTTGAGCCAGATGATTATCCCACCCCGCCCCCTATTGGAAACCTAAAACTAAAAAAAAAAAGGTTTTATCTTTTCAAACTCGTTGTCTACAGAACCATAACAGTTATGAATTAAACATATGACTCAAACTGATCATACGTTGTCATTGTTCTGGTTCTGCAAACTGTTTCTCTTTGAGATCGCTCGTACAAGGTGTAACATAGATCTATAATTCAAATAGGTTTCTTTTAAATTTAATTTCGATAACAACGACTGTATATTTTGATCTTTTAGGCTCTGCAACGTGTTCAATTTAAACCAATTTTCGGAACATTGACAACTAGAGTGGTCATGCCCAAAACCACTGAACATTCTTGTTTTAACCTGAACGTCTCACGGAAACTTCACCAAATTCACACAAAAAACGTACAACTGTACTTCGTGTTATTACTTTTGTTTTGGACAGTTGGCGTGTACAATATCGGGTTGTTATGCTTTGCAAAATTAATGTTTAAAGTTTGGCTTTGTTTCCAATGTTTAGCAATTAAACAGATCCAAATTTGGAATAAGCTAAATGGCTATGACGTGAAAAAGAATATATGTGTAAGAGTTTGCGCTGGTCCGCAAACGTGCTTGCACGTGTGTACGTGCGTGCGTGCATGTGTGTGTGTGTGTGTGTGTGTGTGTGTGTGTGTGTGTGTGTGTATGTGTGTGTGTGTGTGTGTGTTTGTTTGTTTGTTTGTTTGACTGTGTAGTGGAAGTATATGAAGCTGCATTAGCAAACGAACTAACAGTCAAACAAACAAACAAACAAACATCAAAAACAGACAAACAAACAAACAAACAAACAAACAAACAAACAAACAAACAAGTCCTGCAAAGACACAAATCCTAAAACAAAAACAAAATCAGACAGCCCAACCAAAAACATAGACAGCCACGCAGGCAGACAGAGACAGGCAGATAGATAGGCCAATACTTTTAGAAAAAGCGACACAAACAAACCGACAGGCAGACAGAAACGAACATAAGCAAACAAAGCTGCTAGACTATAAACAAAACACACCAACAAAAACTTATACGAGCTCAAAACAAGCAGACCGACAGACCAACCCCTCAGACAGGCATGCAGACAGACAGGCAATTTAGAAGAAAGAAAGATAAAGCAAAAACAACAAACAAACAAACTAACTAACTAACTAACTAACTTTTTTTTAAATTTAAAAAAATTTTTAAGCTTTTTCTCTTTTTTCACTTTTGGCAGCGTTCACTCTAAATTTGCCGCCTAAAACGGACTCGTTTCTGTCTACAGCCAAAGCTTTTATCAAACAGAAATGGCTATATATGACAGCTAAAACCGTATTTGTTACATTTTAGCAGTGTTGACCCCGAGTTTCTACTGCAAACAAAAAATAAAAGCAAAATCTCAAAGTATGTGCGAGTCCCCTAATATGGACCACCTTCAACAAATCGAAGAAAATAAAAGCTAAAGGCTATTTTCATTAATTCATTAAGAAGCTTGCTTTTTTTTTTCTTTTTTTTTTTAACTGTATTTTTTGTTTGCACACATACTCTCTCATTTACATGCGGTTCAGAAAAACTTGTACATTATACAAAAGGACTAAAAATAGTCATACGTGAAAATAATATACGTGTCAACATGTGTAGCATCAAAATGATCATATGTCATCATATATTGATCTTTTTTTAAAACAATATTCGCATCATAATGTATAGCTGTCTTTACATTATATCAAAGAAAATAAACAATAATTTGTTTTTAATTAATAAAACTTCAGACTAACGAAATCTCAAAACAACATGATTTCCAAAAATAATTTCCAGTGTTAATCGTGAATCGATTTTTTTAAAAATGCTTACGCACATCTTTGCGATTAAAATAATGTGATTAATCTTCTTCATATTTTTGCTGTTACTTTTTATACCAAAAAGCACATCTGTAACATTCAACCTAATTCTTTCACCAATGTTTACTAAAATGTACATTTCAATATATTTCCAAAACCTGCGCACTGTTGGGCACTCAAAGAAAAAATGCTCCAATACATCAAGTTCATCCTTACAATATGTACAGTTTTTATCAGCCTTCACTTTCATTTTACACAATAAAATATTAGTTGGATAAATGTTTTGCAATATTTTCCAATGCAGTACACGTAATCGAACTTCACTAGTGACAGTGGCTGCTAAGTTCCAATTCTTTTCGTCAATTTCAAATCCTAATTTTCTTCTCCAAAATCCTTCTGAACAGGGTTGGCTGCATTGTTTTCCTACCAGAATCTTTCGAATTTCTTTTACTGATTTAACTTTTTTCCCACAGAAGGTCGGAATGTCACAGACTGAACAATTTACATCGTTTATATCGACATTTCTTAAAAGGAGATGTACAGCTATTCGAACAACATTGTACTCAAGCAATCTATTTGCAGTGTAGCCAGTTCTTTCACACACTTCTTCATAGGTAGAAAAACGTCCATTCTCACACACATCGCTCACATACATTATACCACTTTTAATCCAATCCGCAAAAAAGAGTGGGTTTCCTTGACAAATTATATCTTTGTTGTTCCACAACAAACCGGAAACAGAATTACCATTATTATCGACTTGATTGTTATCAAGCCATGCCTTCAACACAGCGGACCAACATTCCGATTTAATACTGTCCAATCCTTTAAATGGTTTGCTATTAATGTTCGCAAAAAAACACTCAAAGCGACTCCCAAAACGGAAAAACAGTGCTTTTGGGAGCCATGACCATTTCTGGTCTTCATTAGACAGAGTTAGGTTCACAACCCAGCTTAACAAAAAGGAACTAACTAACTAACTAACTAACTAACCAAATAACCAAATAACCAAATAACTAATTAACGAGATAATTAACTAACTAACTTACTATTTAAAGGAGGTGACATGCCTCATCTCAGTGAATACTAAAAATGATGGTCTCAGTTCACGGTCATGAAAAAGCTCGCTGAAGCTCGCATTTTTCTTGATCCGCAAACTTCGACCATTATTTTTAATATTCACTGAGACTCGGCATGTAACCTCTACTTACTGTTGCATTTGCCTCATAATGACCTGTATGCCTGTCAACTATAAAGACCATTGGGTCGCTGCACTGGTCAATGTCTTGTTTTGTCACAAATGAAACGTGTCATACCCTTTCCTGCCTTGGTGTTGTTGTTTTATTACGAAAGTGAGAGCCTTGCAGAAATTGCGAAACACGTGTAATCTGCATGATTATGGCAATACCACTCCTGTTTAATTCCTTTATCAACCTTTGATACACGTAGATACATCTTTATCTTCAAAAGCCGTGCACAGGGAGTCATTCAGTGTCCCAACCCGAAACGCATGTTTCAATAGTGTTACTGGTCATACAGACCAACACAAAATATAACGACTCACTATTTCTTTTTACCGGACCTTTTTTTTTTCATCAGATTGCAAGAAGTTAAAGGCTGTACACGTATTATAGGGTATCACCGAGTGACATGTTGAAACACATGACAAAAACAGACCTTCCTGATGCAGTGATAGCGAGTGTTGTCGAACGTGTCAGAGAGACAGGCACGAGTTTTCTTTCCTCAGACATAGAAAAAAGAAGATTCCAAACGCACATTTTGCTACGCGCATTTGAATAGGCATAACTGTGTGGTTAGGTCGTCAGTGTACAGTAAGATCTACTTTTGTGTGGGGTGTCTCAAGTGTGTCGTGCTTTCGTCACACGCATTTTAATTTCTGTTGGTAAATTCCAGTGTAGCGTTAAGCTGAACAGTGATGATCTTTCAGAGAGACCTCATTTGAACTCAGAGAAAGGACTGTACTCTTTGTCATTTGCGATTCGAAACCTCCAGTCGAGGTTCGACGGATTGACTGTGCGGAGTGACTCCCCTTGAATTGACTCGAAGTCGAAGGACTCGACGGTTGCACATTTTCAAAATAAATGTGGCATATTTCTCGTGTTGTATCTTCACTCATAGGGGAGTCTGATACTAAATATGAACGGTAAGAATGCTCTGAACCCTACATGTTTTATATCCCCATCGTTTTTTAGTTCACATTTGCCCAACATGTTAATTTGCTGAGCGGGGTTTATGTCGTCTGCTACTGTGCTAGGCAAGAGCAATCGAACCACTGCAGTCTGCACTGACTGAGTCTGCACGCATGAGGTAATAAGTCTTATATATATGGTAAGAACGTTCTGAATCCTACACGTTTTCGATTACGATTGTTCTTGCCTTGAAATAATAATTCGGAAACCATTCATTTACTGAACTGATGCAGTCGTATTTCAGTGTACATAGTCTGCTACGTATGACAGAGTCGATCGAGTCAGTCTTCCAAACTGGTCTGGCTGGTACGTTATCGGAATAACACTTGTGTTTTCTGTTAGCCGCTGGGAATTGTATACTAACTCATCATTTGGTAATGTGGATGATAAGCTACATGCCACTAACACGGCATATGAGAAGAATCTATGCAAGTCGGCGAAAATTAGATGAAACACAGCGGCTTCTATTTTAGATCAGTAGCACTGTGGCACAGGCACATGCAATCTGTCAGAAAAAAACAAAACACTTCTGCTTTAATTGAGAAGCAGGGAATTTATGGTCATTTGGTATTGTGGAGAATATAAGCTACATGTCATTAATTAATTCTGAGGATAAGAGCACAGTCTCGCTTAGGCAAAGGGCGGAAGAATACGCTCTGTGGAAAAGTTAGCGCACTCCAAGAGTGCGCTAACAGTTTTAGCGCATCGCCATTAGCCAATCAACTGGTTCACATCAGTCATGTGACACCAGTACTTACTGACAATTATTATTATTATTATTATTATTATTATTATTATTATTATTATTATTATTATTATCGGTTTCCTTTGCAGAATGTTTTCTTGTAGTGGAAGCAGGTGTGCAGCTTGACGCTGGTGTCAGTAAGGAAGTTAATTCAGTTAAAAAAATCAAAACTGCGACGGATGCAGCCAAAGGTACGTCTTCATCGTGCATTCAAGCTAAAGATGTTATGCACAGCCTGAACAGATCTTTTTCTAATTTACATAGTGATTTACACGAGAAGGTATATTTAACAACCACATGCATCCATTGCTGTATCAGTATAGTGTAAAACGAAAAGTGTCGGGACTGAGAAATCAGCCATCATTACTTTGTGAGCCGCCCCTTTCTGGTAGCAGTCTGTGTCTTTGCAGGGCCGACTTTTGAAATATATTGCACCACTGGTGCAGGACGTTGAGGGGGAGATAACGAGAACTAGTTCACGTTGCACTACTGCAGTATTGTTTTAACTTAGTTTGCACCGGCTTTAGCTCGCAGTATTGTCGTTGCAAAAGATAACGCACAACATGGGCAATCAGACACTTATAAGCTATGTGGACTTATCAGAGTAAACCACTTTCTCTCCTTGTCAAGCACAGCGAACCTATCACTGTCAACTGTTTAACTTGCAAAGAACGCTGGGAGATTGCTTCGAGTTTTCTCTGTGAAATCATCTTCTGACATTTTTCCCATCGCAGGACCAGAAAGTAGAAACAGTCATGTTTTGGGTTCTACTCGCAACATTTTTACCAGGTGAGTATACTGTTTAGCACACAAGCACACATTATTTTATATTGTAACAGTACTCAGCTTGACAAACACTGCAGAATACCATTGATTCAAGTCCCAGCACGATCTAAATCCCAACAGCAGGATACAAGCTGCCCGTGCGGGTAACCCGACCTCTCTTTCTGTTTCAGTGACCACAGCTCTTCAATGGACCGACTCGCTGACCAACAACACAGCGATGACCGTTTGTTCCGCCAGCGACATCCACCTTCCCTGGAACTTCACCCTGTCACGTGACGAGCGTATCGAGGACATCAAGTGGATCTACCGGGCGGAGGACGGCTCTGAAGAACTGATCGCTATCTACATTGCCGGTCATTTCACTCCCATGCCGGCCTTCTCTGGCCGCGTGCAGTGGACTGGTCAGGGAGGGGTGGCAGTCAGTCAGGCTGGTGTTGCGGAGTCCGGTTACTACACTGTTACGGTCAGCACGGAAGATGTTCCAAATCATTTGCTCAGGTTTTCAAAGACAGTCCACGTCCTCGTGAGTGGTGAGTAAATTTGTGATCTTTGCTCATTACTTTGAAAGAAGTGACCGGCCGCATTTGAGATGTTTATAACAAATCAACTACCCCAGTCTCAACCTGCTAAAACAAAGTGTGAGTTTAGAGACAAAACAACAACAAAAATAGAAGTATACATTTGAATTTGTCTTCTTCTTTGTCATACACCTTGAACTAGTCACAGTTTGAAATGAGTTTGTTTACAGAAAACTCTGCTAACAGTTTGAGTAAACTATGTATGCGTGTGTATGTGCTGGAAAGTTCGCGCGCACATAATGTTACATCTAGTAGGGTTGTTGTTGTAACACAGAGCCGCCCATAACAAAATGCACAGAATGTTACATCTCGTAGTGTTGTTGTTGTAACACAGAGCCGCCCAGAGCCCAGAGCGGCGCGCTGCACGTGCATCAGAAGGATGTCGCTGTCCAAGACAACACGACAAGACAGTGGGGGGTGGAGGTGACCTGTGGAATCTTGACCAGTCTTGGTCACCCTGCAATCCACGTCGTCTGGACAGTGAGTGTCATTTATGGTTAATACAATAAACCAAATGTACGTTTAATAATCCAATTGTTTAATTGTAATCCTAATCATTGCCTGAATCTGAATATATTTACATATTTCATGTTTACTCTGAAAATGTGCTCACAATTGAAAGACTATTGGTTTATTAGGTACTACGTTCGCATGCTTCGCGGAGACGAGCTTGACCCGTCTTGGTCTTCGGTTAGCCACGATTTACTGGTTTTTAATGTTGATGTTTTTAGTGCGAGACCGGCAGATTAATCAAACGTTTTTTTTATATAGCTTCACGCGACTTTAAAATATTTTTGTTTTGTAGGCTTTTGAAAAGAAACCTGCAGCACAACGTACGACAGCGCTGTGTGTGCTCATACCATCAGTAGTTATACGGCAAGCCGTTCTGTATCTGCCTTTACAATGCAGATCCAACAATCTGCCAGCTCACTTTATAGTTGTTTCTCCATATCGTGCTATGTCTGATATGTACGGGTAGCGATAAGCATTAATGCCAAAAACAATATTTTTTAAATTATTATTAGTGACCCTGTGGGGGGGGGGGGGGGTGGGGGTGGGGATGGGGGGGTTGGGGTGGGGGGAACTGAGCTGTACTCTCGTCACGTTTTGCATGTAAAGACATTGAACATTGACTCAATGAGCATTCTTTTTATATTTAGTCAAGTTTTGACTAAATATTTTAACATCGAGGGGGAATCGAAACGAGGGTCGTGGTGTATGTGCGTGTGTCTGTGTGTCTGTGTGTGTGTGTCACGATCGGGTGACAGAGACCAAGAAAGTGTCACTCAGTGGAGTGCCTGTTCTTGGTCGTGTATGATAGAAAGCGCCTGTGCGTGATATTGGGTTACAGCAGAGTTTGCTGACGGTGCTCTACGAGCACGGATGTTTTGTATCGCACGAGTTTTACAGTGGAGGTTTCTGCTGTCATAGCTAGGGCTGACGGTTTTTCGCTGACAGCGCACACGGGATTTTCACGGATTGAGTTTCTCGTGTCTTTTTCTGCTTGGGAGGCAGAATTGTGTATAGCTGGACTGGGTTTTGGGACAAGGTCAGTCACGTGTATTTGGCTAGGTGGTCTGTCAGAGACTCAAGGACGGCACACTTGACACCCAGCGGCAGAAGGGGAAGGATCGTATACACAGTTTCTAGAGTATGATGGTTTTTCACCGAGTATTATATTCGGCACTCTAGGGGAACTTCCACTAGTTTTTCCTTTCTCCCTGCCACGTATTTTGCTGAGGACAAGTCGTCAATTTTCCTTCGTCGGCGATGGCTTTCGCATAAGGATTCGACAAGGGGTTCTGGACGGTTTTGGTCACTGTTGACGAACAGAGGCTGGTCCAGGGAGGAAGCGGACTTTGCTTCCATTGAGAGTACAATCATAGGCTTTTGAGGTAATAAATCGTTATTTAACGCTGTTGATGAGTCTGTGTTGTGGAATGAAATACTCTCTGTTGTTCTTTCCAGGTTAGCGCATAATTTACTCTCTGTGACGCTAAAATACTAATCTGTATATGGTTTTTGCAGATAGGGAGAGAAGGACGGAAAATGACTGTTTTGTTGTTGTAAAAAGTCCATTTTGTGCAGGCCCACGTGCTCGATGAGATATTTAAAGATGACATGTTTTAAGGTGGTGGGTGAGGGGTAGCTGACATGTTTAGTGCACCGATGCTTTCTGTTTGCAGCCTTCGTTTCGTTTCGCTTCGTTCGCCTCGCTTCGTTACGTTCCTGTAACATCTGCACGGCTGACTCTGGCGGGAACTGTTGAGGCTACGCTAACCAGGAGACCGGCTAACCAGGAGACCGGCTAACCAGCGGACCGGCTAACCGGCAGCGGACCGGCTAACCAGCGAACCGACTAACCAGCATACCGGCTAAGCAGCAGCAGCAGAGATAAAGCTAAGTGCACCATGTCGTACGCACCCCGTTGACCACCGTTGTCTTTTCGTATCTATGATTTCATTGGAGTAGTGACAACGTGGGGTGTGTGACACCTGCACGAACTAGGGCTTTTCGGACAGAACATTCTCATTTAACTATATTTACACGGGTTCAGCGTGTTCCTATAATTTTCTACATACTACTGGCATTTTGTCAGTGAACACTGGTTTTTTACGTGTTGAGAACGTAAAAGGAACATATTTTGAGTGAAGGCTCGAGGGAGGTGGAGAGTTTATACATAAACAGGCGTCTGAAACTTATACTTTTGTTGACTCTATTTAATTGTATGACTGCGAGAGTGGATCGTGGTGTGGTTAGTTAATTAGTAGTAATTAACCGGTTCATAATCACCTTGAGTGATATATTGAAACGTGACACATGGGGGCCAAGCCGGGATTTACTCAGTTAATTTCTGACTGATAAAGACCCACCAATTAAGGATAACTAAGAGCAGATAATCTCGTCAGTGCTCGACTTATTTTCTGCTTGGTGCTACCCTTTTTTGTATAGTTTTGATCATATACCACACCTTAAGCGATTCACATCTTGCAGGAAATGTAAATTGTAATTTGTGAGTTATTGTATGCGCTAACTGTGATTACTTCCCTTTCCTTTGTTTGTGAATCTTTGTTGTTGTACGTTCAGAGTTTTCCGTTGCAGAGAGCTGAGCGGGGTTAACGGATTTGTTGTTCGTTTTACTCAGTTTTCTCTACATTGTTGTTTCGCATTCTGTAACAGGTTACATTTCTACCGTCTTGTTTTACTTGGATTTTTCTCCATATTTTGACTTTGTTGGAATTTTGGGGGGGAAGGGTCCGAGGACTTCTGTCCTAACCAAGGCTGTGGGAGACACTCTGTTTCACCGCAAAAAGCAGCCGATAAAGTAGGCCACGGCTGTGGGAAACACTTTGTTTCACCGCAAAAAGCAGCCATAAAGTAGGCTACGCGATTTGTTCTACACCGTTTGGATTTTTCTTCTGCATTTTCTGGTTGCTGGATTTTTGTATCCACCGCTTTCATCACCGCGTGTTCTAGCTATAGCTGCGTTAGACTTATTTTGGTAATAAAGCTTTGCTAAAACTAACCATGGCTACAGGGGGATCTCCTACGAGGAGAATAACTTTCGAGACTCCTGGGAGCGAGCAACCGACTGAGCGAGACGCACGCGTTAGAGCCCGAAGCGTTCTAAAACGCTTAGAAGTAGAACGGAAGGAAGAATTTGAGCGACTGACAAGAAAAGAAGAACGTGACCGACAGGACAAGAAGGACGAACTTGACAGACAAGAAAGGGAACGACAGGCAGAACGACAGGCTGAACGAGACAGACAGGAAAGGAAAGAAGAACGTGACAGACAGGAAAAGAAAGACGAACTTGACAGACAAGAAAGGGGACGACAGGCAGAACGAGACAGACAGGAAAGGAAAGACGAACTTGACAGACAAGAAAGAGAACGAGACAGACAAGAAAAGAAAGACGAGCTTGAGAGACAGGAACGACAGGCCGAGCGTGACAGACAGGAACGGAAAGAGAAAGAGCAGGCGGATCGCGATCTCCAGCTAGAGCTAGCTAGGCTACAGGCCGAGAAGGGTACGCTTACTCAGGCTAGCGCGCCGACGTTTGTTGCCGACCGTACGAGACTGCCGACGTTCGACGATGACAAGGACGAGCTCGACGATTTTTTACGCCGGTTTGAGCGCATTGCATCTGACCAGAAGTGGGAAGAGGCCACGTGGGCTAGCCGCCTTAGCACCTGCTTAAAAGGACGCGCATTACAGCTCTACAATGCTTTGGATGACGACGAGGCGAGAGACTATCAGGCACTTAAGAAGGCGTTACTCCAGCGCTTTAACCTGACTGCTGAAGCCTACAGACGACGTCTGCGTAACAGCAAGAGACTGAGCGGCGAGCTGAGTCATCAGTTTGTGGCACGCCTTAATCTCTACCTGCGGCGCTGGGTGGAGATGGCCGAAAAGGACTGGACCGTCAACGACCTTGCCGACCTCATTGTCATGGAACAACTGATGTCCAGCCTGCGACCTGAGGTGGTGACCTTCGTGCAGGAACACCAGCCAAAGACTACTCAGGAGGCAGCCGACTGGATCAGAGTGCACGAGGACGCCCAGGCGATCTCCGGCAAATCTTCAGGCTCACGGCCAGGAAAATCGGGAAATTCGGGTTCTTCAGGACCCAAGGACGGGAAGGACGATCAGGGACACAAGGGATCGAGTTCCAGATCTGACATCCAGTGTTACTACTGCAACAAGCGGGGCCACGTGAAGAAGGACTGCCACAGGAGACAGGCTGACCAGAAGGGCGTTCACTTTGTTGGCAGTGAGGAGTTAAGGGACGTCACGAGCTCATGCACCATTCCACAACTCTGCGTTCCGTGCTCCAGGAAACATTTCCAGCCCCACTGCAACGTCTACGTTAACGGAGTGAAGGGCGAAGGTCTGCGGGACACAGGGGCAGACATGATAGTGGTTCGGGCGAGTCTAGTTCCAGCTATGGCCTACACAGGAGACAGCATCAGGGTGAGAATGGCCGAGGCATCTCACGCTTACGACTTGAACACGGCAGTGATCAAGGTCGTAACCCCGTTGTTCACGGGGACCATTGTGGCCGTCGTCATGGACGATCCTCCATGCGACCTGCTCATTGGAAACCGGGTCCAGTTTGTGGACGGCGTCACCAGGGAGGTTCCCGTTTATCGGGCTCCCGACGTCATTTCAGTGCTCACGCGGGCACAGGCGGAGCGAGAGGACAAACCTCTCAAACCCCTACCTGCTGCACGAGCTGCCCTGGGGAACGTGACCCCCGCGCTTCTCGCGAAGGCTCAGGATTCTGACCCGACCTTAGCTACTCCTCGGGAGCATGCGAAGTCGGGGAAGGTGAAGCTGAGCGGGAAGCATGGGAGGTCAAGGTTCCTCAGGGACAAGAAGTTGCTCTACCGTGAGTTCAGCAACCAAGAAGGTACATTCAAACAGGTTGTCGTGCCTCGCGAGTTTCGCGAGGGTGTCATGGCAACGGCACACGACTCGATTCTGGGAGGTCATCTTGGTACCAAGAAGACCACGGATCGTGTCTGGCGCCACTTTTACTGGCCAGGCATCTGCACGGATGTCCGACGTTTCTGTGCGTCCTGCGATAAGTGCCAGAAGGTGGTTGCCAAAGGAAGGGTGAGGAAGGTCCCCTTGGAGAAGATGCCGCTCATCGACGAACCCTTTCGTCGGGTGGCAGTGGACATCATCGGGCCCATCTTGCCTGCGTCTGAGGACGGAAACAGATACATTTTGACCATGGTGGACTACGCTACTCGATACCCAGAGGCGATCCCTCTGAAATCGATTGAAGCCACGCGAGTAGCTGAGGCTCTGGTTACTATGTGGTCCCGGCTGGGAATTCCATCAGAGGTACTCACCGACAGAGGCACGCAGTTCACGGGAGGAGTGATGGCGGAGGCAGCACGACTGCTATCACTGGAGCAGCACTTCACCACTCCTTACCATGCTCAGTGCAACGGACTGGTGGAAAGGTTCAATGGCACCTTGAAGACCATGCTGAGGAAACTAGCTCAGGAGAAGCCACGCACGTGGGACAGGTACATCCCAGCATTGCTTTTTGCATACCGCGAGGTTCCTCAGGAGAGCTTGGGCTTTTCCCCATTTGAGTTGTTGTACGGCAGACAGGTACGCGGTCCCATGGCTATCCTGCGTCAGGCTTGGACGGACGAAGAAGCTGACGAGGAGGTGCAGACGACAGCGACCTACATTGTAGAACTCAGGAACAGGATTGAAGAGACCTGCAAACTGGCTCAAGAGAACCTGGGGAGAGCAGCACAGCGTTACGCGCGAGGATTCGACCGCAAGGCACGGCCGCGCAGCTTCAAGATTGGAGAACGGGTGTTGCTACTTCTACCTGTCAAACACAACAAGCTACAACTGCAGTGGCAAGGACCTTTTGAGGTGACAGCGAGGGTGGGCCAGAACGACTACAGGATCATGATGCACGGGAAAGCACGCCTGTACCATGCCAACCTGCTGCGCGCCTACATAGAGAGGACAGCCTACGGGGAGAAGAACAAAGACCAGAAGAACAAAGACAAGAAGACAGAGAAGGTTGCAGTCATCAGGGGTGAAACGAGGGGTTGCTCGTTCTTGAGGACGACCTTTCTGTCTGGAAACAGACCATCAACCTCTGCAATATCTTCAGGTTGCAAGGTTGGCAAACGCCAGACTTATGCGCTGGGCGTTGATTCTCCAACCGTACCAATTCACGGTACGCGTCATACCGGGCGCCAACAATGTTGGAGCTGACTTTCTCTCTCGGGCTGGAGAGGAGAACATGACTGTGAGCGAAACCGAGGTTTCGTCTTGAAGAGGGGAGGTGTGTCACGATCGGGTGACAGAGACCAAGAAAGTGTCACTCAGTGGAGTGCCTGTTCTTGGTCGTGTATGATAGAAAGCGCCTGTGCGTGATATTGGGTTACAGCAGAGTTTGCTGACGGTGCTCTACGAGCACGGATGTTTTGTATCGCACGAGTTTTACAGTGGAGGTTTCTGCTGTCATAGCTAGGGCTGACGGTTTTTCGCTGACAGCGCACACGGGATTTTCACGGATTGAGTTTCTCGTGTCTTTTTCTGCTTGGGAGGCAGAATTGTGTATAGCTGGACTGGGTTTTGGGACAAGGTCAGTCACGTGTATTTGGCTAGGTGGTCTGTCAGAGACTCAAGGACGGCACACTTGACACCCAGCGGCAGAAGGGGAAGGATCGTATACACAGTTTCTAGAGTATGATGGTTTTTCACCGAGTATTATATTCGGCACTCTAGGGGAACTTCCACTAGTTTTTCCTTTCTCCCTGCCACGTATTTTGCTGAGGACAAGTCGTCAATTTTCCTTCGTCGGCGATGGCTTTCGCATAAGGATTCGACAAGGGGTTCTGGACGGTTTTGGTCACTGTTGACGAACAGAGGCTGGTCCAGGGAGGAAGCGGACTTTGCTTCCATTGAGAGTACAATCATAGGCTTTTGAGGTAATAAATCGTTATTTAACGCTGTTGATGAGTCTGTGTTGTGGAATGAAATACTCTCTGTTGTTCTTTCCAGGTTAGCGCATAATTTACTCTCTGTGACGCTAAAATACTAATCTGTATATGGTTTTTGCAGATAGGGAGAGAAGGACGGAAAATGACTGTTTTGTTGTTGTAAAAAGTCCATTTTGTGCAGGCCCACGTGCTCGATGAGATATTTAAAGATGACATGTTTTAAGGTGGTGGGTGAGGGGTAGCTGACATGTTTAGTGCACCGATGCTTTCTGTTTGCAGCCTTCGTTTCGTTTCGCTTCGTTCGCCTCGCTTCGTTACGTTCCTGTAACATCTGCACGGCTGACTCTGGCGGGAACTGTTGAGGCTACGCTAACCAGGAGACCGGCTAACCAGGAGACCGGCTAACCAGCGGACCGGCTAACCGGCAGCGGACCGGCTAACCAGCGAACCGACTAACCAGCATACCGGCTAAGCAGCAGCAGCAGAGATAAAGCTAAGTGCACCATGTCGTACGCACCCCGTTGACCACCGTTGTCTTTTCGTATCTATGATTTCATTGGAGTAGTGACAACGTGGGGTGTGTGACACCTGCACGAACTAGGGCTTTTCGGACAGAACATTCTCATTTAACTATATTTACACGGGTTCAGCGTGTTCCTATAATTTTCTACATACTACTGGCATTTTGTCAGTGAACACTGGTTTTTTACGTGTTGAGAACGTAAAAGGAACATATTTTGAGTGAAGGCTCGAGGGAGGTGGAGAGTTTATACATAAACAGGCGTCTGAAACTTATACTTTTGTTGACTCTATTTAATCGTATGACTGCGAGAGTGGATCGTGGTGTGGTTAGTTAATTAGTAGTAATTAACCGGTTCATAATCACCTTGAGTGATATAGTGAAACGTGACAGTGTGTGTGTGTGTGTAGAGCGATTCAGAGTAAACTACTGGAGCGATCTTTATAAAAATTTTACATGAGAGTTCCTGGGTATGATATCCCCAGACATGCTTTTCATTTTTTCGATAAATGTCTTTGATGACGTCATATCCGGCTTTTCGTGAAAGTTGAGGCGGCACTGTCACGCCCTCATTTTTCAACCAAATTGGTTGAAATTTTGGTCAAGTAATCTTCGACGAAGCCCGGACTTCGGTATTGCATTTCAGCTTGGTGGCTTAAAAATTAATTAATGACTTTGGTCATTAAAAATCGGAAAATTGTAAAAAAAAATAAAAATTTATAAAACGATCCAAATTTACGTTTATCTTATTCTCCATCATTTGCTGATTCCAAAAACATATAAATATGTTATATTCGGATTAAAAACAAGCTCTGAAAATTAAATATATAAAAATTATTATCAAAATTAAATTGTCCAAATCAATTTAAAAACACTTTCATCTTATTCCTTGTCGGTTCCTGATTCCAAAAACATATAGATATGATATGTTTGGATTAAAAACACGCTCAGAAAGTTAAAACGAAGAGAGGTACAGAAAAGCGTGCTATCCTTCTTAGCGCAACTACTACCCCGCTCTTCTTGTCAATTTCACTGCCTTTGCCATGAGCGGTGGACTGACGATGCTACGAGTATACGGTCTTATTGAAAAATGGCATTGCGTTCAGTTTCATTCTGTGAGTTCGACAGCTACTTGACTAAATATTGTATTTTCGCCTTACGCGACTTGTCATAAATGCTGTTGATAAAACCAACAGGCGAAATAACAACATTTAGTCAAGCTGTCGAACTCACAGAATGAAACTGAACGCACTGCTTTTTTCACCAAGACCGCATACTCGTAGTTTCGTCAGTCCACCGCTCGTGGCAAAGGCAGTGAAATCGACAAGCCAGAATAGTGCGGTAGTGGTCGCGCTCAGCAGGATAACACGCTTTTCTGTATCTCTATTCTTCTTAGCTTACTGAGTTTGTTTTTAATCCAAACACATCATATCTATATGTTTTTGGAATCAGGGACCGACAAGAAATAAGATGAAATTGTTTTTAAATCGATTTCGAAAAATTAATTTTAATCATAATTTTCATATTTTTAATTTTCAGAGCTTGTTTGTAATCCAAATATAACATATGTATATGTTGTTGGAATAAAAAAATGACGAAGAATAAGATGAAATTGATTTTGGATCGTTTAATAAAAAAACAATTTTAATTACAAGTTTCCGTTTTTTAATGACCAAACTCATTCATTAGTTTTTAAGCCACCAAGCTGAAATGCAATACCAAGGTCCGGCCTTCGTCGAAGATTGCTTTGCCAAACTTTTAATCAATTTGATTGAAAAATGAGGGTG
Organism: Littorina saxatilis; assembly: GCF_037325665.1. Lineage (NCBI taxonomy): Eukaryota > Metazoa > Mollusca > Gastropoda > Littorinimorpha > Littorinidae > Littorina > Littorina saxatilis. The sequence goes on from NC_090257.1 coordinate 29,096,571, forward strand.
TGACAGTGCCGCCTCAACTTTTACAAAAAGCCGGATATGACGTCATCAAAAGGTATTTATCAAAAAAATGAAAAACACATCCGGGGATATCATTCCCAGGAACTCTCATGTCAAATTTCATAAAGATCGGTCCAGTAGTTTAGTCTGAATCGCTCTACACACACACACACACACACACACACACACACACACACACACACAGACACAGACACACACACACACAGACAGAGACAGACACACACACACACACACACACACACATACATACACACACACACACACACACACACACACACACACACACACACACACACGCACACACACCCACCACGACCCTCGTCTCGATTCCCCCTCTATGTTAAAACATTTAGTCAAAACTTGACTAAATGTAAAAAGTAACATAGACAGTTAATACACTGTTATATGAAAAGGTTGCTTAAGTTTTGAGCATGTTAAGATGACCAAAACATGCCGTGAAAGTAGCTGCTTGTGCGAATAAGACTCGATCACTTCTGTCTCAAAAGTGCTAAGTAATGTTACTTTCATAGTGTTGCTTTTGGCTGTCACAAGACCTGCCTGCTTTGGGTGTGCCAGTACGGTATCGCTTTGGCGATGAGCTATCCACTAACTTTAAGACCAGTGGGCCGAACCTATTTGGCAATGTGTTATGTCATGCGCTATCATGAAATGTGTTGGCTGCGGACAAAAAAGACAGACATACAGACAGAGTGAGATGTACGGACCCCTACACCGGGAGGGGATAAGAGAGAACAAGAAAAACACACATTAGAGAACAGGAAAAAGACCTTTCTTTTTCACAGCTGCTTGGCTTAACACACTAAATCTCGAACTAAATATCCCAAATGGGCCTGCGCTTGTGTACATATGTGTGTGTGTGTGTGTGTGTGTGTGTGTGTGTGTGTGTGTGTGTGTGTGTGTGTGTCCGTCTGTCTGTCTGTCTGTGTGTGTGTGTCTGTGTGTGTGTAATTGTGTGTGTGTGTGTGTGTGTGTGTGTTTGTGTGCGTGTGTGTGTATGTGCGTGTGTGCGTGTGTGTGTGTGTGTGTGTGTGTGTTGTCAAAGTTGATAAAGTTGATGCACTTCATTTATCTGACAGACTCCATCTGGCGAAGTCATGGACAGCAGCTACGAGGACAATGGCACGTTTGTCCTGTTTGTGCCCAGCCCTGTCCAGGGAGGTAACTATTCCTGTCAATTGCCCTCCTCCGCCCCCGCTGCCCGCTGTCTGACCACTACCTCCCCGCTGAACGCTGCAGCCCAGCTTTACGTGGACGACAAGGACGTCAGGTTGTCGTACTTGGAGGCCCGCCAGAGGGAGCTTGAGCAGGCAAACAAGGACCAGGCGAACCTTCTTCAACATCAAGCGAACCTTCTTCTACACCAAACGATGCAGATCTCACAACAGAATGGAACCATAGACAAGCTGAAAGCTGACCTTCTCAATCTAACCACACAGTTCTCTGCACTGACTAGCACTGTCAACGACGTACTTAAAGGTACTGAACTTGTCAAATCCAGGTGCACGGATCCCCTAGGGCTTTTAGTCATACCTCAGGCAGCTATCCGTTAGAAGAACTACCAAGTTTCATTGACTTGCACCCAAAGTCAAGAACTGCGATTTTTTTAACGAATTAATTTCGGACTCTGTCCCGGCTGGTCTTGACCTATTTTTGGATCTAAATTTAGATCAAGTAGATCACCACATCATGCACAAAAAGACACGTCACTAGCAAACTATGTCAGACATCATCATGAGTTTGTGTCAAACAAAATGGAGGCCGGAATCACTCAGTTGAATCGAACTCCGACCAAACACCACGTAATAACTAGGTTAATTTATGCACTCGCGTGAACAAGAAACTATCGAGCTTCACAGATGTCGTCGTTGGGTAGTTTTGGGTTTGTTTTACTACCATAGGAGGATTTTTGAACTGTAAATGCACTCAGCTGCAACAAAAACGCAAAACGAAGGCTGTGAGCTGCACTGTGCCTTGAAACAACGTGAGTGCTCAAAGCGAAACAGATTATCATTTAACACAAAGTAAGATAGCATCATGGACGTGCTCTTCTAGTAGAACTGGCGTCTGGTCGGTTTTGACTCCTGAATTTTGTTTAACAGAAGAAATTAAAGGGTCTTGTCCATTTTCTTCACATCGCTATTTGGCACGGTCTCGTTGCTCAGGCAGATAGAAAGATTGGAGCTTCAAAATTACCATCTATTTAATTGTTTGGCAGGTAAAGCGTGACCCCCCCCCCCCAACAACAACAAAATTAAAAAAACTAATGCGACCCACGAAAAAGCTTATTACCTCTGCATCTGTTCAACAAATTACTTCATATTTGGTGAACATTACTTCAGCTGATGCATGATTATATCAACAGTTTCAAATGTATAGTCTAGTGGTCTGATTGTTGTACTCTTCCAAAAAAACATTCAAATTCAATAATTCAGGGATCGGCTGAACAGTGGGAGGTCTGACATTGATCAGTTGCCACACTCGCGCTCTTTAAACCCTCCAGATCTGCTGTAATTATTTGTCTTCAGGTCACCAAGGATATGGGGTGTTTTATATACTTGGATCTTCAGAAATCCCAAAAGGTAAAAGCCTGGAAGGTTTGAATTAGGTGAGAGTGAGTACTGCTCAATGTCAAAACTATACTGTGCCGCCACTCCCTGAATTTGAATATTTTATTGCAAAGAGCACAACAACAGACCACTTTACCTATACACTTAAAACTTAGAGATATGATTATGTATAAGCTGAAATCAATGTACGCCAAACATGAAGTAATTTGCTAAACAGATGCAGAAGTCATTAGCATTTTTGACTCACCTGAGTAATTGGTGAGTATTTGGATTCATATGAGTCCGATGGTATGGCCGGCCTGCCGGTCGTCCGTCCGAATGTGGACCCAAAACTTAACATTGAGGTTATCTCGGAAGTTTTGAAAGCTAGACGTCTGAAACTTTGCACACGCTTAGAGTTTGATGATCTCACGAAGTGACCCCAATTTGGTTGGCCCTTGTCAAATGTTGGGTTTACAGCGGGGTTATGATGGTTACATAAAAACTTAACGTTGAGGTTATCTCGGATGTTTTTAAAGCTAGATACTATGCACACATTTAGGGTTTGATAATATACTGATTTGACGTAACTTTTACTGACCCTCGTCAAGTTTTGGGGCCACAGGGGGTCATGTACGATTCATAATAACTCAACATTTACGTTATCTCAGGCGTTTTTGAAGCTAGAGCTTTGAAACGTTGAACACTTTAAGAGTTTGATAATCTATCGACGTGACCCTAGTCTGGTTGACCCCCGTCACATTTTAGGGTCACAGCGGGGTCATGTTTGTAAAAGCTTTCATTGAGGTTTTCTCGGTTATTGTGGGAGCAAAGGCCTCCACATTTCATGAAATCGTAGGTTTTGGTGATCAGCAGACATGACCAAAATTTGGCTTGTTTTCATAAAATTTTAGAGTTCCAGTATGAAAATGTTTGCTGGAAAAGATTTTCACCACTGAAAATGTCCACTGAGCTATCAAGGATATAAGTCTTGACCCATTAAGCTATGATGTCATTTATTTGATTTGGTCACAGTCTTGGCTGTACTCATGGTTATGACATCATGTTATGATGCCATAGTGTCAGAAATGAGGTCACTCAAGTGTCTGAATATACATATTTTGTCTGGGCTAGCCAAAACTCAATTTGGGGAAGAGTATTTTCAAAAATGATTAGGTGGATGTTGAGAATGTCAGGCTAATGATGGCGGTGGGAAATAGGTTGCTTTGAATATATGTGAAAGATTCTTCGGGTTGAATGGATTGATACAGAACACATAAGGATCAAGTTTGTGTCAATCAGCGGGACCTGAAAGTTCTCTTGAACATTATTTTATGAATCTGGAACCGCTTTTTTTTCGGGGGGGGGGGGGGGGGGGGGGAGGGTGGGGGGGGGGGTCATAGGTATTTGAATCCTCGTTTTAAGACCTACACAACTCTAATGGACATGACGAAGGAGAGTCGTATAAAAAAGCATTTGCTTTATTTGTTATAGGTTGCATTTTGTGGGGGTCACCCTGTATGTCTTCTTGACAGCGGGGTATTTCGCTGCGTGGTTTCCAACTTTAGCAGAGAATAGGGCACTTCTTCTCCTTCTGCTTCTGCTTCTGCTCCTGCTCCTGCTCCTGCTCCTGCTCCTTCTCCTTCTCCTCCTTCTCCTTCTTCTTCTTCTTCTTCTTCTTCTTCTCCTCCTTCTTCTTCTTCTTCTTCTCCTCCTCCTTCTGCGTCCAGGAGATCCTTCGTACCATCGTACGTTTGGTTTTATGAATGGTTACACTGTTGCCACTGAAAATATGTGTTTTTCTGATGTAATTTCCAGGCAGTGCTGCAAACTGTGTGGACTGGTTGAAACTCGATCCAAGAAGCGGAATCCGCACAGTCTACATCTCAGGAGATCCAATCACTGTCTACTGTGATCAGACCACGGACAAGGGAGGATGGATTGTACGTGTGTGTGTGTGTGTGTGTGTGTGTGTGTGTGTGTGTGTGTGTGTGTGTGTGTGTGTTTGCGTGTGTGTGGGTGAGAGAGTATGTGTGTGTGTGTTTGTGTGTGTGTGTGTGTTTGTGTGTGTGTGTGTGTTTGTGTGTGTGTTTGTGTGTGTGTGTGTTTGTGTGTGTGTGTGTGTTTGTGTGTGTGTGTGTGTGTGTGTGTGTGTGTGTTTATAAACAATGTAATATAAGTCTAAATAATATATTGTTTACGTAAACAATATATTATTTAGACGTATTTTACATTGTTTGTAAACAATCAGCAATGTTGCTAAATAAATCATTATTTACGTAAACAATGAATTATTTACGTAAACAATGAATTGTTTAGGTAAATAATGAATGGTTTACGTAAACAAAAAATTATTTAGAATTGTTTTACATTGTTTATAAACAATTACTTATTTAGCACATGAGCTTCTAAATAATGATTATTTAGCTAAAACTGGTGAAAAAAACATGAAAAAGTATCCAAATAATTATTTGACAAATGGAATGCCATATCTGACAACCATTGTAAAGGCCATTCATATTCCTGTTCAGAACATTTTGTTTTATGCACCTGACTTCTCTAGTCTTTATGTTGCCTTGACTTCTGAATTGAATTGACTTCCCGCTCGTTTGTAAATTTTGCCTGTTATGATCTTTTGTCGGTTTCTTATTTGGTCGCTTCCGTTATTGTCACGTCGATTTTGAGGGTACCCTTACTTGAGCGGCTGTCACGTGATCCATGTAAAAGATTTGTTTAAACAGAAGGGCGTGCCAGATGGTCAAATCAAGTCCCTTAAATGGTATATCAAGTCAGAATGAAATGACGCGGAAATTAATTTACGAATCAATTGGGGTGCAACATTTGTCGCAATATTGTTTTTGCTAAGTGTATATATAAGCTTGCACACAAGGGTTAAAAGGGGGTCAAACAGAAACAGTTCATGGGATACTCCCACAAGAACTCGCAAACCCATGCACACACACACCAATGCACGCAAGCGTCAACTAACTAATACCGCTGTTTATTTTCAGGTTTTCCAGAGAAGACAGGACGCCTCTGTGGACTTTTACCGGAATTGGACGGAATATCGCAATGGCTTTGGTGACCTAGAGGGCAACTTCTGGCTAGGTTCGTTATAAAATTATACAAATGAGTTGGGTTTTTTAAAACTTTTAGAATAAGTATGTTCTACAAAACCATACGTGTTTGATTCAGTGTTTTTGTTTTGGTTTGGTACGTGTGAAAGTAAACTCGTGCCAAAACGTTGACCACTCCTTATATAAAATCCCAAAAGCTTGAATAAATTGATTTATCTGTGAAGTAATCAGGCATTGTTCGAGCACTTGTCAACACTTACGCATTCGGGAGAGAAAATGCACTGGCAGCTACACGTAGCTAAAATTCTTGTTCCAAAGACATCGTCATTGTCACATGCGTTGTCCGCTAGCTCACAGGTTTCCTTGGTGAAGCTGTCAACTGATTTTGTTTAACTGTATACAAAATACAAAATAAACACGTCTGATCTCATAATGATGGGAAAACGATTGCAGGTGACAAATACACCACGTGACTCAGAAAAGAGGACGTTAAAAACATCGTTCACTGCTTGACGTGTTTAGTGTTTTGATTTTTGTCTTTAAAATACCCAAGGGCCGTGATGTTCTTTTTGTCGGATTGTGTTCAGCGGTGCTCGTTTTATTCGTTTCCTTGTTAAAAAGAAAAAAGGTTTTGATGACTTCAAGAGAACGAACATCGCCTGTAAACCCATCGACCACCGATGAACGAAAGCAAAGGGAACGAACTGCAGGGAGTTAAGCAGAGCTAGAGAAAAAAGCTTTCACCTGCAACTACAAGTCCTATTTGAAGGCTGATGGCACCGATATTTATGTCAGCTTGTGTGGACAATAAATCCCTCGTGAACTCAGCATGCCTTCACACCAAGAGATATATGGGTCATCCCAAAACTAAGCGTTAGCAAACGATGACGTGACGAATCATCGTGACATATTTTTAGATGTTTCCTTTCCTATGATGCAGGGCTAGACGCGCTGCACAGCCTGACCACTACACGGCGTTATCAGCTGCGGGTCGACCTCAAGATGTGGAATGAGACTCGAGGCTATGCGACATATAGCGGGTTCTACGTGGAGGGTAGTGACAACAACTTTACTTTGCACTATGACAACTTCACCGGAGGAAATGCTGGTATGTGTCTAAAAAAGGGGCTACACACGTTTCGCAGAACATTTGACAAGATAATATAAGGGAATAGTGTGTGTGTGCGTGTGTGTGTGTGTGTGTGTGTGTGTGTGTATGTGTGTGTGTCTGTGTGCGTGTGTGTGGCTGTGTGTGTGTGTGGCTGTGTGTACGTGTGTGTGGATGTGTGTGTGCGTGTATGTATGTGTGTGTGTGTGTGTGTGTGTCTGTGTATGTGTGTGCGTGCGTGCGTGTGTATGTATGTGTGTGTGTGTTTGTGTGTGTGTGTGTGTGTGTGAGTGTGTGTGTGTGCGTGTGTGTACTTACGTATTTACACACACAAACACACGCACGCATACAAACACACACACACACACACACACACACACACACTTACACAGACAATACACACATACACGCACACACAAACAAACACTCACACACAACACACAAACAAACACACACACACACACACACACACACACACACACACACACACATACACACACACATACACACACACATACCAACAAACACATACGAACAAACACACACACACACACACATGGAGACACACGCACCTAAAGTGTGGATGGTTACCTAAGAGGCGGCACTGGGTGCAGTGCCTTTCTAGTGCACTTGCACTACAACAGCACTGGGTGCAGTACTCGCTTCGGCATCGAAGAATTTTGCACTAAAAAATGCACAAAATTTGACCTATTTCGTAGCCTATAGAGGACGAAAAGAAGGTCATTTTGAACATTGTTATGACATTCTTTCCGTCAAAAAAGTCAATTTAACGGTGTTAAATGAAGCGACCATCCACACAATTAGGTTGCCATCCAGAGTTTAGGTTGCCATCCACGTGTGGATGATTGCCTTATGGTGATTTAGGCAACCAAACCTGTGGAAACGGGGGTACACACACACACACACACACACACACACACACACACACACACACACACACACACACACACACACACACACACACACACACACACTGACCACCCTATGACTGTCCATCCCCAGGTGACAGCCTGTCCCGTCAACGTGGTCAGCAGTTCACTACCAAGGACAGGGACCACGACAGACAGTCCAGGGTGAACTGTGCACAGGAATACCACGGCGCCTGGTGGTACAATAACTGCCACGACTCCAACCTGAACGGTGACTACAAGACCAGCAGCAGTGCTCCTAACCAGGACGGGATAAACTGGAAAACCTTTGGAGGCAGTACTAGCTACTCCATGAAGTTCACCGAGATGAAGATCAGGCCCACCTAGGGCAACACTGTGAGCAATCAACTTTTACAGACAATTGGTCACAAATGAAAAGATGCTGTTGTGATTGTTTCATTCTTTAACAATGGATTTGGGTGCCTTTTGCCTTCCTTTTATCTTTATCTCACTTGTTTCTAATACCCACCCATCCCCTCTCTCCCCAATTTTGAAACCTTAAACAGAATAAATGTATTTTCGGGGGAACTTAAATTAAGTCTCTGTTGTCAACTGCAATAGTTATAGATTGATCATATAACTCAAACTAACCATACTTTATCATTATGTTTGGTCTGCCGACTGTATCTTTCAGATATATCGTTTGTACCAGGTACAATATGCACAAGACTATCAAGCTATGGCCTTTATTATATTTACAACTGCACTTTGTGTTGTCGCTGTTATCTTTTTTTTCAGTCCAAGTGTACAATGTCGGGTTGTTCTGCTTTGCACATTTAACAAGTAAAGCAACTGTTTAAAGTTTGCTTTTGTTTCTAATAATTGGCAATTGAACATTTCCTATTTTAGAAAAAGAAATAATGGCTATATCGTGAAAATCTATGTATTTGTAAGAATGTGTGCTGTTATGCAAACGTGCTTGTGTGTGTGTGTGTGTGTGTGTGTGTGTGTGTGCGTGTGGTGTGTGTATGAGAGAATGTGTGTGTGTGTGTGTGTGTGTGTGTGTGTGTGTGTGTGTGTGTGTGTGTGTGTGTGTGTGTGGTGCTGTTTTTGTTACAATTGGACTGGAATGTTGCAAGCGGTAAAGCTTTAAACACATTTGATTTAAAGCTTTACCGCTTTACATTTGATTTAAATACAAAGGGCACAACAGACTGCAACAACACATGCACACAACACACTGCGAGCCGTACCCTCCCCCATGTGTCCCTGTGGAGACGCAGAACAAGATGCAACCCACATCCTGCAGGATTGCAGGAATCTCCAGCCCCTGAGAGAGATTTGGACCAGGCCGACGACCCTCCACGAGAAGCTGCATGGACCGGTGGAGGCTCTACATAAGACCACCAGCTTCATATCCAGAGCTGGATTCCAAGTGTAAAGGCGAACGACAAGAAGAAGAATACATTTGATAATTATCTAAAGCTGCATTGACAAACAAACAAACCGGCACGGTTGGCCTAGTGGTAAGGCGTCCGCTTCGTGATCGGGAGGTCGTGGGTTCGAACCCCGGCCGGGTCATACCTAAGACTTTAAAATTGGCAATCTAGTGGCTGCTCCGCCTGGCGTCTGGCATTATGGGGTTAGTGCTAGGACGGGTTGGTCCGGTGTCAGAATAATGTGACTGGGTGAGACATGAAGCCTGTGCTGCGACTTCTGTCTTGTGTGTGGCGCACGTTATATGTCAAAGCAGCACCGCCCTGATATGGCCCTTCGTGGTCGGCTGGGCGTTAAGCAAACAAACAAACAAACAAACCAAAAAGTAAAAAAAAAAAATTAAAAAAAAGGACTAACACACAAACAGCAGAGTCATGCAGAGACACGAATCCTAAATCAACCCTCAAAACAGACAGACAGGCCAACCTAACAAACAGCAGACAGGCAGGCTGGTAGACAGACAGACTGACATGCAGACAGACATGAAGGCAGGCAGCCAGACAGGCCAATAATTTTAGAGAAAGACATATATATATATATATACACACTAGATGATTACCCGCTTCGCCGGGTACCGGCTTCGCCGGGATGATCGCGAGACGGAGTATGAATACCCGGCTTCGCCGGGAAGAAGTAGAGCCGGGTGAGTTGCTCACCGTACGCCGGCTTCGCCGGGTACCCGCGATTGACGCCACACGAAGGAAGGGAGATAAACGCGCAAAACACTGGAGAAGAGATAAGGAAGAGTTACTGGGAATGGATGTACAGAAAAACCAGAAAAACCAAAATCGCTTCAGCGCTGCGCGCTGAGAGCACGTGTTGAAAATTTTCATCGACCAGATTGTGTCCGGGGTCTACCTGAATATGCCCACCAAATTTGAAGCAGATCCATCGAGAACTTTGGCCGTGCATCGTGAACACACAGACAGACACACACACACAAGCCGTATATAGATATAGAAACCGACAAGCACACAGAAACCAACAGAAGCAGACAAAACAAAACAAAACAAAACAAAACGAAAAACATCCCTTTACAATGCTAAAAACTAATGACAGACAGACAGACAATTCAAGAAAAAGAAACATAGGAAACAAAAAGAAAAAAAACCAAACAAACAAAACAAGCAAACAACAACAACAGAGAAACACGTACACCAGCAACATCGACCAAAGAAATTAACACACAGACAAATCAATCTAACGAAAAGACGGACAGAACAAATTATTTCCCGGACAAACAATTTTAGAAAAAAAACACACCTGTTGCCTGACGATGTTTCATATATACACGACCCCCAAGTCACGGTGAAGGTTAACACAGTTAAAAGCAAACTAAAGGGTGTTAGAACTGACACAGAAATAAATGATACAGTGAGACCTATGCTGTCAGACTTCATATTAAGGCCAAAAAAAAAGGTCTGTTTACGGTAACATAGGCCAAAGAAATAGGGTCGGTAGGTCGGGATTTTTTATTTTTTTCCCCCAAAAACCATATTTTTACGTTATTTTTTTTTTCTTTCCCAAATGCCAAAAAGTCCAGGGTCGCGCGAAAAAAATAGGGTCGGTCGGGTTACCGTAAACAGACTATTTTGTTTTGTTTGCCTAACATCTCACAAAATGAGTTCCCATAATAGAGGGATTACACAAATAGAGGGTAGATGTAAGAGTTTTGTGAATAGAAAATGTTGGGAAATAAGGTCGTAAAACAGAGGGGGTCTCATAACGGAGGGGGTCTCCAAACGGAGGTTTTTCTGTGTGTTAAACGTGCTGAAAACATGTGTTTGGATAGACAGACGGAAAAACAGAAGGCAAGGAAGCCCGTCACGAAATTTGACGATATCCTAACACTTCAACATTTCCTTCTCGTCTTTACTTCTCCATCTCTCCTTCTTTCTATTGTTTTCTTCTTCTTTCTTTCTTGTTGTCCTTCTTTGTGTCTTTCTTTGTGTCTTTGTGTCTTTCTTTCTTTCGTTCTTTCTTTTTTTCTTTCTTTCATACTTTATACAGACAAGCGCGCTTTCCTGCTGAGCGCAATACGCTACCGCGCAATTCTTGCTTGTCTATTTCACTGCGTTTTGCACGTGCGAGGTGAGCGATTTCCTTCTCGAGGCGATTGTCGAAACTGTATTGTCTTGATGAAAATGCAGTGCGTTCAGTTTCATTCTGTTAGTTGGACAGCTTGACTAAATGTAGTAATTTCGCCTTACGCGACTTGTTATTCTCTTCTTTCCTCTCTTCTCTCTGTCCGCCCCTGTTTTTCCGAGACTCTCCCTCCGTAAATGTGTGTGTGTGTGTGTGTGTGTGTGTGTGTGTGTGTGTGTGTGTGTGTGTGTGTGTGTGTGTGTGCGTGTGTGTGTGTGTGTGTGTGTGTGTGTGTGCGTGTGTGTGTGTGTGTGTGTGTGTGTGTGTGTGTGTGTGTGTGTGTGTGTGCGTGTGTGTGTGTGTGTGTGTGTGTGTGTATATATGTATGTGTGTGTGTGTGCGTGTGTGTGTATGTCAGTGTGTGTGTGTTTTTGTGTGTGTGTGTGTCTGACTGAAAGTCGGCTCTTGCACTGCTGTCACCTTTACCCCCTTCCCGCCTTCCTCGCACCCCCTTCTTGCGAGCAGAGAAAGTTGAAACCGTCGTTTGAAAAGTGTGCCATGTCACAGATCTTGTTGAACTCAACTATGTTGCCAGTTATTGTTGCAACAGATGTCGCAACATTTGTGACCTACAACCGTTATTTTGCTTTTAATGTGCCTATAAATAATCTAGCAAGACGATACGCCGGCATTCGGGCTCTCTGTGGAGGAACGAAGAAGAAGAAGAAAAAGAAAGTATCCTCCTCCACTCGGATGATCCTCTGACCATGGCGTCAGCTCGTTTCCGGATGATCGGCGTTGTGCTGTTTGCGGTGGCGTTAAGCGGTGAGTATCACAGTGGGCATGTGCACCACATATACCTTTATCACAAACCTTTACTAAGAAAGGATGTACGTGTAAACATGAATTGTACCGGAGTTGATCATTTGTTAATGAATATATTTGAGCACCCTATCCGTGTCCAATAGAATTTATTCTTATTCCTCTTACATTTTTGGGGACTTCATGTGCACGCAGGCTGCTTCAACGCATGTTTGTTTGGCCTTGTCTTTCTTTCGTTGTTTTGCTGTCTCATAAATTCCCTTGTCATTTTCAGTCCAATAATATACATGTACCCGAATTTTTTTTTGTTCAGGCTATTCTTCGGAGCTTTGTACAATTTTGTGACATGCATTTCTAGTCCTTTAAATGATTATTACGTATATGAAATGACAACTAGAATGTATTCTCTTCACTTTTTTCGGTAATACTTCAGTTAGATAATGATACAAACTTTCAACAACAAAACAAAGAACATATTTTTGTGTTCTTAAAATCCATGTCACAACTTTTGGGTTTCCATATGACAAATGTGATGTACTTTGAAACCATTGTATTTTACTGAATGTAGACGAACAAAATGTACAAGAATATATGTATTCTTTCTCTGTAGGCCAAGAATAAAAATGGAACCAGTATTTATTAATGAAATCATCTCTGGAGAATATAACCCTTTCCATATTTGAATTTTTCAATGGTAGTTTTTGTTAAGAAATACAATAATTTAGGAAATATGTCTGATAACTCAAATGTTCCCTAAAATAACCAAACAAAACACAATTTTCATTTAAATTGTTGAAATAAAATTTCTCATAACAAAATCTGTGCTTTACTCTCCATTCATCTCCTGGTGGCAATAGAACAAAAAAAGAATGCTAAAGGGTGATCAGTTGATTATAAACCTCAAACCTGCATTTGTTGGGTACATACTAAACTGAGCAAAACAAAATTGCACCCATTTTGTACCCCAACTAAAACATTCATTGCCGTGTCATTTCATTAAAATATGCCATTAAAGGCCCTTCACTTGGCAATCTAGGACACTCTTCGGATCAAAGATTACCGTTATAGGTATCACGTGACCGCCGCCGAGGTAAGGGTACCCCAAAATTCAATCTGACAAAAACGTCAGGTGTCCATTAAAATAATCGGCGTCTTACCGTACCACTAGCTGGGCCACTGCGCCCGTCACTCATCGGTATGAGACACACATTGGACTGGGTGGCCGAGTGGTAACGCATTTGTGCTCGGAAGCGAGAGGTTGCGAGTTCGACCCTGGGTCAGGGCGTTAGCAATTTTCTCCCCCCTTTCCTAACCTAGGTGGTGGGTTCAAGTGCTAGTCTTTCGGATGAGACGAAAAACCGAGGTCCCTTCGTGTACACTACATTGGGGTGTGCACGTTAAAGATCCCACGATTGACAAAAGGGTCTTTCCTGGCAAAATTGTATAGGCATAGATAAAAATGTCCACCAAAATACCCGTGTGACTTGGAATAATAGGCCGTGAAAAGTAGGATATGCGCCGAAATGGCTGCGATCTGCTGGCCGATGTGAATGCGTGATGTATTGTGTAAAAAAATTCCATCTCACACGGCATACATAAATCCCTGCGCCTTGAATATGTGCGCGATATAAATTGCATAAAAAAAAATTTAAAAAAATCCCTGCGCTTAGAACTGTACCCACGGAATACGCGCGATATAAGCCTCATATTGATTGATTGATTGATTGATTGACACATCATTCAAATCATTTTTATTCAAAATGTGCTGAACATTCGCATCAATCTTTTCAACTTTTTTATAATTTACAATACAAAGCTAATTATTCAAAACACGATTAAAATTACTACGAATTATATTCTCACCTTTGTACATTTCCAAGACATTCATTCACTTGTGCAGAGAATTACATTTTTGAAAAATAAATAGTAAAACAAATCTTCACCAAATTAATGAAAATCAACGTGTTCAACTGTAAATATATCATTCCTTCTGTTTGAAACACTAATTCTACTTCATCATCAAAGCTCTTTTTAAGAGGAAAATTTGTGTTCCCAATGTTTTGACATGAAACTGACGAATGAAATTTTCATCTCTCTCCCACCTATTTTTCACGTTGTCATTTGTATATGATTCATGCAAGCATCTCAATTCTATCATCAAATAAAGATATGATTTTATTTCATCTCTCCAACCCATCTTTCACGTTGTCATTTACATATGATTCATGCAAGCATCTCAATTCTATCTTCAAATAAAGATTTTTTTTAATTTTTGGTTGCGCAATCCTCTCGCATCATACTGAAACACTATAGATAAAAGTGATTCATAAACTCGCAAAAGCCGTATCATAGTCCCATTTAATTCCTTCCTCAAAACCATCATTCTATAGCACTGTAAATTAGTCAACCGTCAGACGTGCCAAAATTGTTACCATGGTGTGAATTGTAAACTTGGTAGAAAAAGTATAGCAACAACTTTCAAACCCAAATTAAAGCATTAACCTTTGCCGTGCTTCCTGGGTTCACCTGTACCCAGAGACACACTAAAATCATTGTAACTCTAGAACCATTAAAGGTATCGTTTTGAAATTTTAAGTATCTCTCACACACCTAATTTGCTCTCTGTCTGCAAATTTTTAGTGTGTACATGACAAAACATCAGAATTAATTGATTATGATAATTTACATAAACACTACCGATGGCGCGGGTTCACACATACCCATACTTTTAAAGAGTAGTAGTGATTGTAACTATCCCTCTGCCGACGGCGCGGGTTCTGCTACACCCATAATTACCAAAGCGGCGGAACAGTGTCTGTCTGCCTGTTTGTCTCCAAGAGACTGTCTGTCTCTCTGTTTGTCTGTCCGTATCTCTCTGTCTGTATGTCTGTTGTCAGTTGCTCTGTCTGTCTGTCTGTCTGTCTATCCGTCTATCCGTCTATCCGTCTATCTGACTGTCTGTCTATCTGACTGTCTGTCTCTGTCTCTCTCTGTCTGTCTCTCTCTCTGTCTCTCTCTCTGTCTCTCTCTCTCAGTCTCTCTCTCTGTCTCTCTCTCTTAGTCTCTCTCTCTTTCTTAGTCTCTCTCTCTCTCTCTCTTTCTTAGTCTCTCTCTCTCTCTTTCTTAGTCTCTCTCTCTCTTAGTCTCTCTCTCTCTCTTTCTTAGTCTCTCGCTCTCTCTCTTTCTTAGTCTCTCTCTCTCTCTTTCTTAGTCTCTCTCTCTCTTAGTCTCTCTCTCTCTCTTAGTCTCTCTCTCTTTCTTAGTCTCTCTTTCTCTCTCTTAGTCTCTCTCTCTCTCTTTCTTTCTTAGTCTCTCTCTCTCTTTTTTAGTCTCTCTCTCTCTTTCTTAGTCTCTCTCTCTCTTTCTTAGTCTCTCTCTCTCTCTTTCTTAGTCTCTCTCTCTCTCTCTCTAGCCCTTTCTTAGTCTCTCTCTCTCTCTCTTTTTTAGTCTCTCTCTCTCTTTCTTAGTCTCTCTCTCTCTCTCTTTCTTAGTCTCTCTCTCTCTTTCTTAGTCTCTCTCTCTCTCTTTCTTAGTCTCTCTCTTTCTTTCTTAGTCTCTCTCTTTCTTAGTCTCTCTCTCTTTCTTAGTCTCTCTCTTTCTCTCTTTCTTAGTCTCTCTCTCTCTCTCTCTTAGTCTCTCTCTCTCTCTCTTTCTTAGTCTCTCTCTCTCTCTCTCTCTTAGTCTCTCTCTCTCTTTCTCAGTCTCTCTCTCTCTCTTTTAGTCTCTCTCTCTTTCTTAGTCTCTCTTTCTCTCTCTTAGTCTCTCTCTCTCTCTCTCTTTCTTAGTCTCTCTCTCTCTTTTTTAGTCTCTCTCTCTCTTTTTTAGTCTCTCTCTCTCTCTCTTTCTTAGTCTCTCTCTCTCTTAGTCTCTCTCTCTCTCTTTCTTAGTCTCTCTCTCTCTCTCTCTTAGTCTCTCTCTCTTTCTTAGTCTCTCTTTCTCTCTCTTAGTCTCTCTCTCTCTTAGTCTCTCTCTCTCTTTTTTAGTCTCTCTCTCTCTTTTTTAGTCTCTCTCTCTCTCTTTCTTAGTCTCTCTCTCTCTCTCTCTCTTTCTTAGTCTCTCTTTCTCTCTCTCTTTCTTAGTCTCTCTCTCTCTCTCTCTTTCTTAGTCTCTCTCTCTCTCTCTTTTAGTCTCTCTCTCTCTCTTTCTTTGTCTCTGTCTCTCACTTTCTTAGTCTCTCTCTCTTTCTTAGTCTCCCTCTCTCTCTTTCTTAGTCTCTCTCTCTCTCTCTTTCTTAGTCTCTCTCTCTCTCTTAGTCTCTCTCTCTCTCTCTTTCTTAGTCTCTCTCTCTCTTTCTTAGTCTCTCTCTCTCTTTCTTAGTCTCTCTCTCTCTCTTTATTTGTCTCTCTCTCTCTCTCTTTATTTGTCTCTCTCTCTCTATCTTTCTTAGTCTCTCTCTCTCTCTTTCTTAGTATCTCTCTCTCTCTCTTTGTCTCTCTCTCTCTTTCTAAGTCTCTCTCTCTTTCTTAGTCTCTCTCTCTCTTTCTTAGTCTCTCTCTCTTTCTTAGTCTCTCTCTCTCTCTTTCTTAGTCTCTCTCTCTTTCTTAGTCTCTCTCTCTCTCTTTCTTAGTCTCCCTCTCTCTCTTTCTTAGTCTCTCTCTCTCTCTTTCTTAGTCTCTCACTCTCTTTCTTAGACTCTCTCTCTCTTTCTTAGTCTCTCTCTCTCTCTCTTTCTTAGTCTCTCTCTCTCTTTCTTAGTCTCTCTCTCTCTTTCTTAGTCTCTCTCTCTCTCTTTCTTAGTCTCTCTCTCTCTCTCTCTCTCTCTCTTTCTTAGTCTCTCAGTCTCTCTCAGTCTCTCCCTCCCCCTCTCCCTCCCCCTCTTCCTCCCCTGCAAGAGGTCGGTGAAGGGAGAAACTCGATGCAACCACTGAAGTAGCGCTGTGGGTTTCCCTGAACCCACCCCGTCGTTAGAGAAATAAACGGTAAAAACCCTCTTTCAAATGTATGGGTTCAGACAAACCCGCATCGTCGTTAGAGGAATAAACGGTAAAAACCCTCTTTCAAATGTATGGGTTCAGACAAACCCGCATGGTCGGGCGTGTGTAGTCAAAAGCGGCATCCGGCAAAGGATAATCCCCGTGTCATTTCATTAAAACTTTATATGCCAAATACGGCTGTTCACTGAACCTTCAGGATCATCTTTTGGATTAAATATTTCTTGTACAGGGATCACGTGACCGCCGCTCAAGTTAGTAAGGGTACCCTCAAAATCCGGAAGATCTTGACTAGCTCTGCCCCTAAAACGTGTGATCTTGACCCGATCCCAACCCCCTTGCTCTTTGAGTGTCTAGATGTGGTGCTCCCCACCATTACAAAGATTGTGAATGACTCCCTCGCTTCTGGATCTTTCCCGGATATCCACAAAACCGCTCTTGTTACCCCACTGTTGAAGAAATCTACACTGGACCACAATGAGTTGAAAAACTTTCGGCCTGTCAGTAACCTGTCTTTCGTTTCTAAAATAATAGAAAAGGTAGTTCTGTCTCAGCTTTGTGCTCACCTCACATCCAACAATCTGTTCAACCCTCTGCAGTCTGCATATCGGTCTGGGCACAGTACGGAAACAGCTTTAGTGAAAATTGTAAATGACCTCTTACTCGCTTTAGACAAAGGAAAAGTTGCCATCCTGACGCTGCTCGACTTGTCGGCAGCGTTCGATACCATTGATCATGGTCTCCTCATCAGCCGTTTAGAACACGTTTTTGGCGTTAGTGATTCTGTCCTTTTCTGGTTCTCCTCCTACTTGTCCAACCGTACCCAGACCGTCTCCATAAACAATAGCACCTCTGATCCTGCTCTGCTACGCTACGGCGTGCCTCAGGGTTCGGTCCTAGGGCCGGTATTGTTTGTGTTATACACCACACCCCTCGCTGACATCATGGCCTCACACTCAGTTCTCCATCATTCTTATGCAGATGATACGCAACTTCAGAAGTCTGCTGATCTCAAGAGTTTCGACACTCTGATGCACTCAATGCAAGAATGCATCCTGGGCGTTAAATCCTGGATGACATTTAACAAGCTAAAATTAAATGATGAGAAAACGGAAGTCATGGCTGCCTCCTCTCCACGCATGTCTACCTCCATCCAGCTCCCAGAGTCCATCACAATAGGCAATGCAGTTGTCCCCTTCTCGGTTTCAGTGAAGAACTTGGGTGTCACACTAGACTCCCACCTAACTATGAACGCACAGGTACAAAACATCACTCGTGCCGTCAACTTTGAACTCCGCCGTATTGGCTCGATACGCCATTACCTTTCTGAAGAAGCAGCTCTGACTCTAGTCTCTGCATTCATTCTTTCCAGACTGGACTATTGTAATGCACTGCTGTATGGCTGCCCCCAGTACCTCCTAAACAGGTTACAGAAATTGCAGAACAATGCTGCACGCCTGGTCCTCAGAGTCCGCAAGTCCGAACACATTTCCCCTCATCTCCAAGCACTGCACTGGCTTCCAATAGAGTCACGCATCAAGTATAAAATCGCATGCCTATCCTATGGTGCACTCACACAGACAGGACCCGCATACCTCACAGACATGACTCAGACATACACACCGGGCAGGACACTCCGCTCCTCAGCAGACACCTCTATCCTTTCCACTCCGAGAGTCAACACTAAATCTTTTGGTGAGCGCTCTTTTTCTGTTTCTGCTCCTCTCGTCTGGAACTCTCTCCCTGTCACTCTTCGTCATTCTGCCTCCTCTGGCTCTTTCCGCACAGGCCTGAAAACGCATCTTTTTTCACTTGCATACACATGATACCCCCCCCCCCCCCCCCTGCGTGCATGGAGTGTTTTGAATTTGTATGTATATATATGGCTTTTTCTCATTCCGTTGCTTTGTCATGTTTTTTCTTTTGAGTTTTGAGTATTGTTTGCATGGAGTTCGGTATTAATTTTGCTTGTATGGTTTTGCTTGTATGACTTTGTTTTGTCTTTACCCTGTTTGCTTGGTCTTGCGTGCTTGGAGTGTGTTAAGCTTTTGTGTTTGCTTGCATGGAGTATGCTGAGTATGCTATGTTATGTAGATTGTGGGTCTTGTTCATTGTGTATGGTTTTATTATTAGTTATGTTAATTCTAGTTATTGTAAAGCGCATTGAGCATATACATGATTATGCGCTATAGCAAATGTCCATTATTATTATTATTATTTAAGTTATTGAGACATCCCAGTGCACTAAGGGATTTATAGAGCAAATCGAGAAAATTCATTATTGAACGAAGCGCATAGCGCTGAGTTCAATAATTATTTTCGAGATTTGCTCTATAAATCCCTTAGTGCACTGGGATTGTTTCAATAACGATATTGTCAGTACCGCCAGAGAAAAAAGAAGATTCAAAACGCACATTTTGCAACGCGTATTTGGATAGGCGTAACTGTGTGGTCAGGTTTGTGTCACTGGATCTACTTTTGTGTGGGCTGTCTCAAGTGTGTCGTGCTTTCGTCACACGCAAACTCTTGTTTTAATTTCTGTTGGTAAATTCCAGTGTAGCGTTAAGCTAAAAAGTGATGATCTTTCATAGAGACCTCATTTAAACTCGGAGAAAGGACTGTGCTCTTGGTTTCGAAACCTGCATCGAGCTTCGACAGATTGACTGTGCAGAGTTTTGCCCCTTGCCACGGTCGACGGAAAGCACACTGGTTTCCAAAATAAATGTGGCATGTTTCTCGTGGGTATCTTCACTCATCGGGGAGTCTGGTACTACATATGAACGGTAAGAATGCTCTGAACCCTACACGTATTATATTCCCATCGTTTTTTCGTTCACATTTGCCCAACATGTTAATTTGCTGAGCGGGGTTTATGTCGTCTGCTAGGACAATCAAACCACTGCATGCAGTCTGCACTGCCACTGAGTCTGCACGCACGAGGCACGCTGGTAATAAGTCTTATATATGGTAAGAACGTTCTGAACCCTACACGTTTTCGATTACGATTGTTCTTGCCTTGAAATAATAATTCGGAAACCATTCATTTATTGAACTGATGCAGTCGTATTTCAGTGTAGTCAGTGCGGCTACGTATGACAGAGTCGATCGAGTCAGTCTTCCAAACTGGTCTAGCTGGTACGTTATCGGAATAACACTTGTGTTTTCTGCTAGCGGGTGGGAATTTTATATTAACTCATCATTTGGTAATGTGGATGATAAGCTACATGCCACTAACACGGCATATGAGAAGAATCTATGCAAGTCGGCGAGAATTAGATGAAACACAGCGGCTTCTATTTTTTAGATCAGTGGCAGCCGCACTGTGGCACAGGCACATGCAATCTGTCAGAAAAAAAACCCCACTTCTGCTTTAATTGAGAAGCAGGGAATTTATGGTCATTTGGTATTGTGGAGAATATAAGCTACATGTCAGTAATTAATTCTGATAATGAGAGCACAGTCTTGCTTAGGCAAAGGGCGTAAGAATACGCTCTGTGGAAAAGTTAGCGCACTCCAAGAGTGCGCTAACAGTTTTAGCGCATCGCCATTAGCCAATCAACTGGTTCACATCAGTCATGTGACACCAGTACTTACTGACAATTATTATTATTATTATTATTAAAATCGACCAGACTAAAACGGATGGGCCGAATGAAAAATCGGAAAAAAATCACAATAGGCAACACTTTTCAACTTTGACATACGAAAAGAAAGTCAAACCAATTATCTACCCTGAACAGATTGTTTTGTTTTGCTACCTTGCGTATTTCGCGTGCTATGCTATTCCTACTGATGCAGGTGCCGATCGCAAGAGCGGTCAAAAATGGGCCTTTTTGCGTCTTTTTTTGGGGGGTATCATCACACAAAAGGCTGCACTTGGTGGATTGCTTTGAAACTTTTAGAATATTTTACCAACGTACTAGAGATACTTCGTGAAAAATTATGGATTGTTACAGGTATTTGTTAAAATGTTATGCAATTTTTCGAAAGAAGTTTTTAATCTCGTCATAGGATTGTTTAATTGGGTCCAAAACCTTCATGACTTTGCATGTTATTAGAACAATGATTGATACACACAAGTGCTGCGAAAGTTGTATGTGCGTATAGGCACTGACGCAAATTTGCTAGGCCTGTAAACACGTCTGGTGCCTCAGCGATGCCCAGCCAAGCGTGACCGTAGCATGTTTTAAGAGGCACGCAGCGATGACAGCTGTCATCAGGGCCGGACTAGGCTAAGAGAAGGGGGGTTGCCAGTGGTGGTCCAGGGGGATGTTCCCCCTGGCGGGGTCAAGGGGCAGAGCCCCTTGTGGGGGTCAGGGGGCGAAGTCCCCTGAAGCTGATGGGTAGGTCATATTCTGAGATAGGAAAATGGTCGCTCCTTGCATGAAACGGCATAAAATAAACAATAATAAAAAATGTTTTAAATAAGTGAGGTACATGTTTAGGCTAGGGGGGGGGGTTGCGCAACCCCCATAAACCCCCCCCCCCCCCCCCCCCGGTAGTCCGGCCCTGGTCATCGCGAAACAGCGTGAACGTTCAATTTTTTCTCATGTGTTTGCATGACTAGAAAATTAACGCCAGCGGCTACACGCAAATGAACCTTGGACAAAATCTGTATCAATTATTCATCTGTAAATATGCAAAGTCATGAATTTGTTTGACACAAGTGAACAATCCTATGACGAGTTTAACAACATTTTCAGAAACATTGCGTAAAATCTGGATAAACAACCGTAACGATCCAAACTTTCGCATGAAGTATCTCTAGTATGTTGGTAACATATTCTAAAAGTTTCAAAGAAATCCACAAAGTCATTGCTAAAATATAGCGCTTTTGTGTGATGATACCCCTAAAAAAAGACGTAAAACATCCCGTTTTTGACCGCTCTTGCGATCGGCACCTGCATCAGTAGGAATAGCATTGCACGCGAAATACGCAAGGTAGCAAACCAAAACAATCTGTTCATGGTAGATAATTGGTTTGACTTTCTTCTCGTATGTCAAAGTTGCAAAGTTTTGCCTATTGTGATTTTTTGTCGATTTTTCATTCGGCTCTTTCGTTTTAGTCTGGTCGATTTTGAGGGTACCCTTACTTGAGCGGCGGTCACGTGATCCCTGTAAAAGAAATATTTAATGCAAAAGGTGTTCCTGAAGGTTAAGTGAACGGCTATAACTGACATGACATGACACGGGAATGCTTTAATTTGTGTTTGAAATTTGTTGCAATCATTTTTTGGCCAAGTTTATTTGGAGTAATTGAGACGCCTTATCACTGTACAGCGCTGGAGGCGTATCAGTGGGACGGAGGCCCTGAAGACAAGGCGAAGATCACGGCATGTCTAGGAGGCAGAGCGTCCTTCCCTTGGTCTATCTTGACGGGAAGTGAGACTATTCTCAACACTGCGTGGAGCTTTCAGGTTCGCCGAATTAGCTTCAATATTTTAGCAAAACTTTGATACAACACAAACCATTTGTGAGTGATGGAAACAGGTAACTAACTACAGGCTCAATTGTACAGAAGTTATTTCACGATTAAGATTTGATATATTTCCTGAAACAAGCTGATTCAGTTTTTCAAAAGAAAAGGAGAAAACAAGACTTACATATGTTTACATTAATGTCATATAGAGTTCGGGGAAAGGGTATAACGTGTTTCGCTTTAACCTGCTTCGTCAGCTTCATGAACTTACGGATCGAAATACTTATATATATATATTTTTCCAAGACTCTCTCTCTCTCTCTCTCTCTCTCTCTCTCTCTCTCTCTCTCTCTCTCTCTCTCTCTCTCTCTCTCTCTCTCTCTCTCTCTCTCTCTCTCTCTCTCTCTCTCTCTCTCTCTCTCTCTCTCTCTCTCTCTCTCTCTCTCTCTCTCTCTCACACCCTCTCTCAATGTCAATGTATTACAATAAATTGATCAGGCAATATTTTCTCCAGGCACCGGACAAGAATAAGACAACCATAGCAACCTACCAAAGCACACATTTCTACGCGACGGACAGCATTCGTTTAGGTTTTGTCGCCAACGCGGGACTGTCTATACGCTTCGCCAGACCTCAGGATTCCGGCAACTATTCTGTGCAAGTGCAGCTTCAGCAAGCAAAGTCGTCCGAGCTTGTTTCAGCTGAGAGGACGGTGACGCTGTCTGTTACCGGTAATTTGCTTATTGGTGTAATGACTTTCCATGATGATCATCAACTACCTGCAAGCGTTGATGAAGATACAATAGTGTAAAGCAGTATGATTGCTACAATTATCAATTTGCATTATTATTTTATGTATGTACAGATTTTATGATTGGAAAAACAATTAGGACTATTTCATTTCAAGGAGCCACTGTATCACCCAGGGATCAACTGTGGCCGGAAAAGTACAAACAATTTTTCGTAGGTAATAATGTACTGTGAAAGCGGCCATATCATTTAGCACATTCACTGTTCGTTGCAGACTTACCCCAAGCTACGCAAGATGGCGCCTTCTACGTCACACTGAGTGACGCAGTTCGAGATGACGTCACACAGGACTGGACACTGCAGCTACATTGTGGTCAATTCGTGGACCTTGGTCAACCCCCTGCTGTTGATGTCGCCTGGAAGGTGTGTGTGTGTGTGTGTGTGTGTGTGTGTGTGTGTGTGTGTGTGTGTCTGTGTGTGTGTGTGTGTGTCTGTGTCTGTGTGTATGTGCGTTTGTGTGTATGTATGTATGTGTTTGTGTGTGTGTGTGTGTGTGTGTGTGTGTGTGTGTGTGTGTGTGTGTGTGTGTGTGTGTGTGTGACCTGTCTGTCTGTATGTTTGTATTACTATATCATGTTTTTGTCTGTCACAATCACAAACTCAGTTGTATTACAACTGAAGCATTTAGTTTTGACAGTGGACACACGTACCTCACGACCTCAATGGACAGAACGTCAACTTTATCTCTGTGAGGACACTGCATGCTTTCAATTTTCTATTTCCCCACTTGCTTCTGCATTGACGTTCCTTACTTGTTGTCTATTTCATATTATCATTGATTTTCTCACAATTCTCTAGATGTCGAATATTGTTTGTCTGACAGACGCCATCAGGGGAGGTGAGGAACAGCAGCTACGAGGTCAATGGCACGTTCGTCCTGTCTGTGTCCAGCCCTGTCCAGGGAGGTAACTATTCCTGCCAACTGCCCCCCTCCGCCCCCGCTGTCCGCTGTCTGACTGCTACCTCCCCGCTGAACGCTGCAGCCCAGCTCTACGTGGACGACAAGGACGCCATTTTGTTGTTCTGTGAGGCCCGCCAGAGGGAGCTCGAGCAGGAGAACAAGGACCAGGCGAACCTTCTTGAACACCAGGTGATGCAGATCTCGCAACAGAATGGAACCATAGAAGACATGATTCAAGTGAACAAGGACCAGGCGATGCAGATCTCGCAACAGAATAGAACCATGGCAGATATGGTGCAAGTTAACAAGAACCAGGCGATGCAGATCTCACAACAGAATGGAACCATGGCAGATATGTTGCAGGTGAACAAGAACCAGGCGATGCAGATCTCGCAACAGAATGGAACCATGGCAGAAATGAAAGCTGAACTTGTTGAGGTGATGCAAGCAAACAAGGACCAGGCGATGCAGATCTCGCAACAGAATGGAACCCTGGCAGATATGGTGCAAGTGAACAAGGACCAGGCAAATCTTCTTCAACACCAGGCGATGCAGATCTCGCAACAGAATGGAACCATGGCAGAAATGAAAGCTGAACTTGTTGAGGTGATGCAAGCAAACAAGGAACAGGCGAATCTTCTTCAACACCAGAATGGAATCATAGGAGAGATGAAAGCTGACCTTCTCAATCTGACCACACAGTTATCTACACTGACTAAGACTGTGAAGGTCCCATTGACAAAAAGTGAGTGCACAATACGAAAGAGATTTAACACGTATTGATTGAAAAGATTTGATGTTCTAGTAGAATTGTTGTCTTTTTGGCTTTCTTTTGCCTCCTGAATTTTGTTTAAAAGATTAAATGAGAGGGACTTGTC
>NC_090257.1:29126573-29146573 GCF_037325665.1 Littorina saxatilis
ACGAATACCCCGCTCTTCTTGTCAATTCCACGGGCACTGCCTTTGCCACGGGCGGTGGAGTGACGATGCTACGAGTATACGGTCTTGCTGCGTTGCGTTGCGTTCAGTTTCATTCTGTGAGTTCGACAGCTACTTGACTAAATATTGTATTTTCGCCTTACGCGACTTGTTTTCTTTTGCATGGGATGAGAGAATGATAGACAAGTCGCGTAAGGCGAAAATACAATATTTAGTCAAGTAGCTGTCGAACTCACAGAATGAAACTGAACGCAATGCCATTTTACTCGTAGCATCGTCAGGCCACCGCTCATGGCAAAGGCAGTGAAATTGACAAGAAGAGCGGGGTAGTAGTTGCGCTAAGAAGGATAGCACGCTTTTCTGTACCTCTCTTTGTTTTAACTTTCTGAGCGTGTTTTTAATCCAAACATATCATATCTATATGTTTTTGGAATCAGGAACCGACAAGGAATAAGATGAAAGTGTTTTTAAATTGATTTCGACAATTTAATTTTGATAATAATTTTTATATATTTAATTTTCAGAGCTTGTTTTTAATCCAAATATAACATATTTATATGTTTTTGGAATCAGCAAATGATGGAGAATAAGATAAACGTAAATTTGGATCGTTTTATACATTTTTATTTTTTTTTACAATTTTCAGATTTTTAATGACCAAAGTCATTAATTAATTTTTAAGCCACCAAGCTGAAATGCAATACCGAACCCCGGGCTTCGTCGAAGATTACCTGACCAAAATTTGAACCAATTTGGTTGAAAAATGAGGGCGTGACAGTGCCGCCTCAACTTTCACGAAAAGCCGGATATGACGTCATCAAAGACATTTATCAAAAAAATGAAAAACACGTTCGGGGATTTCATACCCAGGAACTCTCATGTCAAATTTCATAAAGATCGGTCCAGTAGTTTAGTCTGAATCGCTCTACACACACACACACACACACACGCACGCACACACGCACGCACACACATACACCACGACCCTCGTTTTGATTCCCCCTCGATGTTAAAATATTTAGTCAAAACTTGACTAAATGTAAAAAGACGAGAAAAGTACAAATTAGGGTAACGTTACAAAAAGGGCAATAACTCTGGAATTAAACATTATTTTGACCTAAAACCATACAAGTAATAACGGCAGATGATTGAACTTGCTATTTCCCGGCAAAAGTTTGTATTTGAAAGTTTGGCCATTTTAAGTCATTTTTGGGGTATCTCCGAAAAAGGGTCATAACTCCGTGAAAAATAAATTTCAAGGTCTGACATTTTCACATCACGTTCTAAATATAACAGTCTGTCAAATAAAATCAAAAACTCAAAATCGATAAATTTGTCAAGAGTGTCCCTTTTCGCAGAAATGGCCACATATAGTCCTGTATGTTGCGCTCATTGCAATTCAGACTGCCTTAGGCCTTCTCACTGGGGAAAGCGAGCTGCCACAGTACGGCGCTACCCGTTTCTTTGTTTTCTTCTTTTTCCTTCATGCGTGTATTCACGTTTCTAAGTCCTAAGATTTTCGTTGTGAACTTGGTTTTTTATCGCGTGTGTGCGTGCACACGGGAGTTTTTCGACACCGAAGAGAGTCTGCACAAATTTGACTGCACAAATAAAGCCCTCGACGAACGTGGGGATCGAACCCAAACCAATAGCGACAATTGGTTTTGAAGCCAGCACCTCTACCGACTCAGCTCTTCCCTGTCCCATCTCAACAAGTACCTGTATTTTTCCACAAATGATTTGAAGTACGTCTGGTATGAAGGCAAACGATTCTTGAAGGTTTCAAAGAAATCAACCAAGTCATAAGTAATATATATACAGCGCTTTTGGTCATGGTACCCCCCATCATTAACACAACAAGTCTGGGTTTTGACCGCTCATACGTTTGACACCTGCAGCAGTAGGAATTTCATAACACGGAAAATACGCAAGCTAGTTAAACGAAACATAATGATCTCGGTGGATCATTGATTTGACTTCCCCCTTCGTATACATGTAACAGTTGCCATGTAGTGTCTACTACGATTTTTCATCGATTTTTATTTGGTCGCTTCCGTTATTTTCATGTCGATTTTGGGGGGGTACCTTTACTAGCGCGGCGGTCACGTGATCCATGCAAAAGGACTGTTTAATCCGAAGGGTTTTTCAGATAGTCAAGTCAAATCCTTTAAATGGCAGTGTGAATGAAATGACGCAGGAATTAATGCTTCAATTGGGGTGAGAAATTTGTCGTAATACCAATTTTACTTGCACACAGGAGTTGAACGAGGGTCAAAGAGAAACAGTTCATGGGATACACCTAACGAACTCGCAAATACGTGCACGCACTCCCATGCACGCACACCCATGCACGCACATCCATGCAACACACCTATACACACACACCCATGCAACACACCCATACACACACACCCATGCACGCACACCCATGCAACACACCCATACACACACACCCATGCAACACACCCATACACACACCCCCATGCACGCAAGCGTCAATCTACTAATACCGCTCTTTGCTTGCAGGTCTTCCAGAGAAGACAGGACGCCTCTGTGGACTTCTACCGGGATTGGGCGGAATATCGCAATGGGTTTGGTGACCTGGAGGGCAACTTCTGGCTAGGTTCGTTATTTTATGATCTATAAAAGTGGTTTTATGTGTTTGTGTGTGTGTGTTTGTGTGTGTGTGTTTGTGTGTGTTTGTGTGTGTGTGTGTGTGTGTGTGTATGGTGTGTATGTGTGTGTGTGTGTGTGGGGGGGGGGGTATGATGACAAAAGGCTCCGAAACGCCTGCATCGATTTATGCGGGAATTGCACTCGGTGTCACTCAAGTCTTGTCACAGGGTATTTTTGCTTTCACTTTGCGTTTTCGGACGCCGAATGACCAAAACAATAGATTTCGCTAATAATATTATTTTCCCTGTGATATTTTCAGAGTGTGTTGAAACAAGTGGGACAAATTTGATCAATCAATCCGACAGACTTTATGATTCAAAATGTTGAATATGATGACATGCCAAGAATCAGATAAACGAGGGTTGGGTGATGCTACTCTTACACTGTGCCGAATTGCCCTTGCGAATAGAATTTTCCAATAATTCACAATGATCGGGACATGGTCGCAAGACATTCGTAAATGTTCTTAACCATTCGCCACCATTCGTCTCTTGTTTTGAACATAGCAACATGTTCCTAATATTCGCAAAGAAGTCATATTCTTAACTTTTTGGCAACGTACTGGTAAGATTTCACAAGACATTCGTAATCATCGCAATGTATTCGTAACGCTCGCAAGACATTCGCAACCATTTGTTATGCCTGTCTCACACTGTGCCGAATATCCTTGCAAACATTCGTAATCATCGCAATGTATTCGTCAGGCTCGCAAGGCATTCGCAAACATTCGTTATGCCTGTCTTACACTGTGCCGAATATCCTTGCGAATATAGATTCGTATGCATTTGCAATGATCAGTAGACATTCGCAAGCAGTCGCAACCATTCGTAAGACATTCGCAAGGATTCGTAAGGCTTCGAATGGTCAATATTTTTCCTGTCCATTAGTCTCTTTTTTTGGCCAAATACAAAATGTTCATATACACATTTCTTGCAAATGTCTTACGAATAGTTGCGAGTGCTTGCGAATGTGTACCGATCATTGCGAACGCCTTGCGAGCGCTACGAATACCTTTACGATGATTACGAATGGCTTGCGAATACATATAGGTTACACACTCCGAGTTCTGATTACAATACAATAATCTTTATTCATCTCTAAAAGAGAAATTACAAGCTTGACTGTGTGTCTGTAAAATCAATCAATTAATCAATCAATCAACCATGCATGTAGTAACATTCACATCGCATATTCACATCATATCGTTACACGCAAACATTGTCCCCACACACTTACTAAAATAAGCCTACAAATAGAAGCAATGCATTGCCTGTTTAAAAATTATATCACATTATCACCTTATCACACTTTAACCACATTATCTTCTCACATTTGTATCCTATAAGTCAATATAACTAACAACAAAGAAAAACAACTGATAAAAGGATGTAAAGATTATGCCGTTGTCAGAGCGATTATTCCCAAATACTTATACTGCTCTACTTTCTCTACAACCTCCCCCTTAATCACTATATCCCCATGTACATGTTCCTTCCTCCTATTGTCCATAATCATTTCCTTGGTCTTGCCTACATTAAGTTCTAAATAATTATCATCACACCAACCAACAAACTTATCTACCTCCCGCCTGTAGTCAGAGTCGTCATCGTCAGTCATTAGTCCAACCAGTCCAGTGTCATCGGCAAACTTTGCCATGGGGCATGAGTCGCCAGAAGTACTAAAATCAGCTGTATACAAAGAAAAAAGAAAAGGAGAGAGAACTGTGCCCTGTGGGGCGCCTGTGTTCGTGCACACAGTGTCAGACACTAGGTTATCTCCCATTTTCACAAACTGAGGCCTCTTCGTCAAATAGTCCATGATCCAGAGAATGGTGGAAGCTGGAACATTCATCTTACAAAGCTTGTCTGCCATTAAATGTGGCTGAATGGTATTAAAAGCACTGGAGAAGTCAAAAAACATCAAACGAATGTAAGAACCCGGCTTGTCTAAATGAGAATATATCTTATTAAGAACATACAACACTGCATCATCAACATTCCTGTTTCTTCTATAAGCAAACTGACATGGGTCAATAAAATCTTTCACAAAGTCACTAAGCCTAAACAGGACAATTCTTTCAAAAACTTTCATGCACACAGAAGTCAGTGCTACAGGCCTCAGGTCGTTCATGATCTGTACAGATTTTTTCCTTTGGAACAGGCACAATGCATGAAGTTTTCCACAGTGCTGGTACTTTACTAACACTGAGAGATAAATTAAAAATAACAGAAAGAATGTAACTAAGTTGCTCTGCACAGTGTTTGAGTACTCTAGGCTTCATCCCGTCTGATCCCCCCGCTTTGGTAGCATTCACCTTCCTCAACCCCCTCATCACCTGCTCCTCTGTCACTACGATAGGGGGTTCCCCTTCCATAGGCCCACTGTCACTAGTCAATTTCTCTCTAATTGTCTCCCTTTCATCGCTAAAGTCATGCTTATCAAAGCGTGCATAAAACTGGTTGAGAGCGTTTACATCTGTCTGCACAGCGCTGTTTTTTCCTCCACTACCCCCCTTCTTCCCCTTATCGCCACTCATGATGGTCAACCCCTCCCACGCTTTCTTCATATTGTTTTCTGTGAAGTAACCCTCCACCTTTCCCCTGTACTCTTTCTTCCCCTTCCTAATCACACTCTGAACCTCCCTCTGAACCTCCTTCACATCTCCACTGCTCTTGTATTTAAACACCCTCTTCTTCTTATTCAGAACCTGCTTAATGTCTTTTGTAACCCAAGGTTTATTATTACTATAAACCTTCACTGTCTTTTTTGACACTACATTGTCAACACAGTAAGAAACATAGTCAGTTACACAGTCTGTCAGTTCATCAACATCACGTGCCGAGTCCACAAATACCGCCCAATCAGTGCAGTCAAAGCAACCTCTAAGGGTTTCCATTGACTCGCTCGACCAATCATATACAGTCCTAGTGAGGGGCGGTTCTCGCTGCACACGCGGTCGGTATCGTGGTACAAGATTCACAATGTTGTGGTCTGAGCGGCCAAGGGGTGGTAAAACAAAGGAACTGCAGGCACCACAAACATTTCAATAACACAGGTCTAAGGTTTTGTCTCTACGTGTAGGGCATGTCACATGTTGATCAAATTTGGGTAAAACTTTCTTTAAATTACAATGGTTGACGGTCTCCTGTGACTAAAATAAAAGCGTCCGGTGACCTAGTCTGAAGTTCATGCACGTGTTGTGCTATCGTCTCTGCTGCTTCTGTTGCGTTGGCTGAGGGTGGCACATACACAGCGACTGTCAGCACGTGGGAAAACTCCCGTGGCAGGTAATACGGCCTCATGCCTAGAGTCAGCATTTCAACGCAAGGTGAACATGATGTGTGCTTGACTGTCACGTTGTTTGTGTGACACCATTTCTGATTAACATACACACCCACCCCTCCTCCTTTCTTTTTTCCCCGAGTCCTTCGTTCTGTCCCCTCTGAACATGGAAAAACCTGTCAGCTCTACACTAGAATCAGGTATTGAGTCACTATTAAAGCCAAGTTTCATTGCATATTTTTCCGAGGGTCGATTATCATGTATTTACCGAGCCTTTGGCGAGGTAATACATGAAAATTGACCCGAGGGAAAATATTCAAGATATTCAGGACGAGGTGTGTAAGCTATTTATCCCATTAGTATTACTCCGACGTTTTCATTAAAAACACTTACTTTTTCCACTAAAACCTGCCCGTGCCTGTTTTCAGCTTGCCAAAAGCCTCCGCAGTCGAAATTCATGTCAATGAATTCATGCGCAAAGCTAGTTCCCATTTGTCAGCATAATGGACGGCGTCATTCGACTTGTATGTGGACATTCAGTCATTCATATTGCTTATAAAAAGGTCTGCTATCTGCTTTTACATTTTGAAAGTCATTTAAAAATATCCCTGTGTATATTTGACATCAGCTTTCGTTATACTCAATTCGGCATACCGGGTTTATATGTTTACCAGAATTGCGCACGATAATGGCAGCGCAACAAATTCAGTTCGGGCCGTGCTGGTTTGATCGTTGACCCAAGTCAGTTTGCATGCAGTGTTACTGTTTGTCAGTCGGGGATAGAAATGTTGGCTGTCATCGCGCTGTTCTGCTTTGGTTTTCACACGTGGATCACTTACATATTCAGTCGTCGGGTTTAGGTGAGCCAAAGCTTCAATACTTCGCCTGTTGTAGACGTTAAGCAATAAAGCTTGGAAGTTGTATGTCGGCACTGAGAGTCGGTCGCGGTACATCGCTTTCTACTTTGTCCCGGTCTTGAGTTTGAACACCTAAGGTTGGATACATCTAACACCTCACATCCTCTTCTCTTCCCCACATATCTTAACTGTATCTCCAACTTCTTTTGGTCTTCTTCTTTTCCTTTTGATGCCACTCCCTCATTTGTCGCTGAACCCCGCAGTGTTGACTCGACTCGGATTCACACAAGCCCGTCTAGCAGACGACAGTTCGAACAGTCTTGAACAGCACGGTTGCAAGCAGATTCAGCTATCAATCGAAGCAATACACTTAAAGGCACAGTAAGCCTCCCGTAAACCATCACAGAGCTCCCCGAGCGTCTAAATACAGTACAAGCATACTTCCATTTGAACGCTCACCGAACGGGAACATCCTGGCTGCTTTCTGTCGAGCGTGAGACATTTTCCAAGAATTTATTTTCGTAGACTTGTTCCGTTAACAACAACGGCGCCTCGTTTTTGCGCTAGACCTAACTTTTAAAATCTAAATAATAAATTGACAGCTTGTTACACAAACATTCTTTAATCATAAAAGAATTCGTTTTTCATCAAGACAAGATCAGAACAATTCGAAGTTGTGAAAGTTAAAAAAAAAAAAAAGAAAAGCCCGGAAGCAGGGTCACGCAAGGGTCGTAGCAGACGACGGCCGGTTTATCAGTGCAAATCGCCGTTCCTCTCAACAGTCAAAAGCCATCGCTAGAGTTCTTGTGAACCACAGCCGTTGTTTCGTGCATAAAAAAACGTGCTATTGTAGATAAGCTAACGTCGAGTCGCATTCAAATGACTAACTATGACGACTGCATTGTGAAAAGGGAAAACTGGATCACACGGGTTCACGATGGCTCAGGGGTAAGATAAACCACGCAAAAATAAATTCTTTGAAAATTGTTCGCTCTTTACGGAGGGCACCTAGGATGTTCTCAATTGGTGAGTGTTTAAATGAAAGGGTGTTTGTACTGTGTGTAAAAGCCTGACCGTATCTGTGATGGTTTACGGGAGGCTTACTCTGCCTTTAAAGCCAAAGCAAATAACCAACTTAGAAAACCTAACGTTTGATTTGACTTCATGGTGAGTCTTCTGATAATATTTTTGGCGTTGGAATGGATTTCAACGGGTTCCCAGCTACGACAACTTTTCCAGAGTTATATCAGTTTCAGATGAGTTTTCGAACTACCAGGTGACTGGGTTGTGTTTTGATTGCTCTCTCTCTGTCTCTCTCTCTCTCTGTCTCTCTCTGTCTCTCTCTGTCTCTCTCTGTCTCTCTCTCTTTCACGGTTCCTTTCTCTTTCTCTCTCTTTCTCTCTCACGGTTCTGTGTAGATGGCTGTCTGTGTAAAAATTAGGGAGTATCGTCCATTGATCCCACTCGCGATACTCGTTGAACATGCCTTTGACCATGCAGTCGCTTCAGCCAGCGAAATATCTCGACTCCGCTCTTTAAATCCATGCAGAATGTGCGTATCGTATGAAGTATTCATTATTTTTTCAATATTGACACATGTAGGCCTGTACCTATACGTGATATTGACTTTGACACCACAAAATATTTCAGTCGTATGTTGAAAAAAGTAGTCCATCTGTAAACTCTGAATATGCAGATGACCTCTATAAATTATTCAATTGTAGGCCTACTCTGAAATCAAAGACAATGACCAATGACAGTTGAGATCGAAACTCGGTTGTGATGGGATATCCATATGGTTGTGATGGAATATTCAGAATAATCACCTCCTCAGCTAACAGAGACAAAGAGGCAGGTCATGGGATAATGAAGAATAGGCATTCCTTGCGAATATTAGGAGCATGTTGCTAATATTCGCAACAAGAGACGAATGGTGGCGAATGGTTAAGAACATTTACGAATGTCTTGCGACCATGTCCCGATCATAACGAATTATTGGTGAATTCTATTCGCAAGGGAAATTCGGCACAGTGTAAGAGCAGTATTACGAACAATGCGAATTGCATGAGCGCTTTATTCGTAAAATGTTTGCAAGCACTCGCAACACTCGCAAGGCCACTCGCAACGTTCGTAATACATCCGCAAGACATTCGTATATGGATTTGTATGCATTCGCAATGATCGGTAAGGCTTCGAATTTTCAATAATTTTTCCTGTCCATTCGTCTCTTTTTTTGCCGAATACAACATGTTCATATTCGCAAGGATATTCGGCACAGTGTAAGACAGGCCTTACTGAATGGGGTATCCGTCCAATCAACTACAATCACAGGACCTAGTTTGAAAGAGGTATTAATCCCTGGTTAACGTTCGTTGTGATGATGTGTCTTTATAGGAACTATTGTACAATGCGTGTGTGTGTGTGTGTGTGTGTGTTCCCGGTGCAGGACTGGACAAGCTGCACAAGCTGACCACCTCACAGAGGTACGAGTTGCGTGTCGACTTGCGCATGTGGGACGGAACCAAAGGGAAAGCGACATACAGCGGCTTTTACGTGGACGACGAATCTCACAACTTTACTTTGCACTTTGACAGCTTCACTGGAGGAAACGCTGGTACGTGCCTGGCAATGAGACGACTCAATACACAAAACACGGTGCATTTGAGAAGCTAACAGTATGTGTGACCCTCAATCTCTTTCTATCCGTCTCTTTAATGTCTTTGTTTGTCTTGTCTGTCTGTTTGTGTGTCTCCCTGGGTCATTCTGTGTGTGTATGTGTGTATGTGTGTATGTGTGTGTGTGTGTGTGTGTGTGTGTGTGTGTCTGTGTCTGTGTCTGTGTCTGTTTGTCTTGCTATGTCAGATATCTCTCTCTCTCTCTCTCTCTCTCTCTCTCTCTCTCTCTCTCTCTCTCTCTCTCTCTCTCTCTCTCTCTCTAATCTTTTTAACTTTTTAATTTTTAATTTTTCAATTTTATCATTGTGTGTCTGTGCGTCCCAAGGACAGATTGTAAGAAAAGGCGTAGCCTTAAATCTTAATCCTTGTTAAATAAAGTTCAATTCAATTCAATTCAATTCTCTCTCTCTCTCTCTCTCTCTCTCTCTCTCTCTCTCTCTCTCTCTCTCTCTCTCTCTCTCTCTCTCTCTCTCTCTCTCTCTCTCTCTCTCTCTCTCTCTCTCTCTTCATGTAACGTGTAAATATGTCTGATACCTTGTTCCAGTTTACCTTACACAAGTTTTCATTGATACAGAGAAGTGCCAAATGTGATTCATACTCGAGCTATAAACTGAAATTTGGAGCGTCGCGCGAAACTTCGCTTCATTTCAACCAAACAACGGAGCGTTACATAATGTCACATGTTGACAGTTCACGAGATTAGATTTTAGTCCCAGAAATGTAGCTGTCCTCCGTCAGGGTTTTGGCTGCATGCGTATGGCTTTATGAACATGAAAAGCAAAAAGCTTACAGGTAGATGGAAACAACTTACCGCACAGGTGAGAAATCTCAATCACGAAACAGTGTTTTGGAGAAACCAAAGGAATGTTTCTTAAAGGCATACTAACGCACTCCCGTGTTTACAAAGTGTAGTTTGCCCACAATCGATGTCAAACGCACCATAAGACCATATAATGACGATATGTCACCATGCGCGGACCATAATACATGCATTACAGCTTGTTCTAGCCTCTGAAAAAGTGAGGATGTCAACAAAGCCGCGGTGTTAGCTCCCTTGCATCAACGTTACATGTGTTGCCAAATCTATAAATAGGACCATCTAGATCAAAATAAAAATTCAAATATCTCAACATTTAAGGGCTCCTAGACCACAATATTTTGCAGGGAACTTAATTTAGTCTGTCTCCAGCTCTGGGTAAAGCAATTAGCGTGTATATTCATCAGCTTTCTATGCCTTTAACTGTTCAAACGGCTTCTGTTGCGAAACCTGAAGAGCGGATAACAACCCCAGATGTAGAACATCTCAGAAAGAGCGACCATTTTCGTTCATCGAGGTAGACTGTCGATTATGATTGTGGTGTTAGATGGTTGCGAGTGGTTGTGTGACTGTGAGTGACATGTGGTGTCAGATGGTTGCGAGTGGTTGTGAGTGACATGCGGTGTCAGATGGTTGCGAGTGGTTGTGTGACTGTGAGTGACATGTGGTGTTAGATTGTTGCGAGTGGTTGTGTGACTGTGAGTGACATGTGGTGTTAGGTGGTTGCGAGTGGTTGTGTGACTGTGAGTGACATGTGGTGTCAGATGGTTGCGAGTGTTTGTGAGACTGTGAGTGACATGTGGTGTTAGATGGTTGCGAGTGTTTGTGTGACTGTGAGTGACATGTGGTGTTAGATGGTTGCGAGTGGTTGTGTGACTGTGAGTGACGTGTGGTGTTAGATAGTTGCGAGTGGTTGTGTGACTGTGAGTGACATGTGGTGTTAGATGGTTGCGAGTGGTTGTATGACTGTGAGTGACATGTGGTGTTAGATGGTTGCGAGTGGTTGTGTGACTGTGAGTGACATGTGGTGTTAGATGGTTGCGAGTGGTTGTGTGACTGTGAGTGACATGTGGTGTTAGATGGTTGCGAGTGGTTGTGTGACTGTGAGTGACATGTGGTGTCAGATGGTTGCGAGTGTTTGTGTGACTGTGAGTGACATGTGGTGTCAGATGGTTGCGAGTGGTTGTGTGACTGTGAGTGACATGTGGTGTTAGATGGTTGCGAGTGGTTGTGTGACTGTGAGTGACATGTGGTGTTAGATGGTTGCGAGTGGTTGTATGACTGTGAGTGACATGTGGTGTTAGATGGTTGCGAGTGGTTGTGTGACTGTGAGTGACATGTGGTGTTAGATTGTTGCGAGTGGTTGTATGACTGTGAGTGACATGTGGTGTTAGATGGTTGCGAGTGGTTGTGTGACTGTGAGTGACATGTGGTGTTAGATGGTTGCGAGTGGTTGTATGACTGTGAGTGACATGTGGTGTTAGATGGTTGCGAGTGGTTGTATGACTGTGAGTGACATGTGGTGTTAGACTTGGTTGCGAGTGGTTGTATGACTGAGTGACATGTGGTGTTAGATGGTTGCGAGTGGTTGTATGACTGTGAGTGACATGTGGTGTTAGATGGTTGCGAGTGGTTGTATGACTGTGAGTGACATGTGGTGTTAGATGGTTGCGAGTGGTTGTGTGACTGTGAGTGACATGTGGTGTTAGATGGTTGCGAGTGGTTGTGTGACATGTGGTGTTAGATGGTTGCGAGTGGTTGTGTGACTGTGAGTGACATGTGGTG
Organism: Littorina saxatilis; assembly: GCF_037325665.1. Classification (NCBI taxonomy): domain Eukaryota; kingdom Metazoa; phylum Mollusca; class Gastropoda; order Littorinimorpha; family Littorinidae; genus Littorina; species Littorina saxatilis. Next base: position 29,138,684 of record NC_090257.1, read on the forward strand.
TTAGATGGTTGCGAGTGGTTGTGTGACTGTGAGTGACATGTGGTGTTAGATGGTTGCGAGTGGTTGTATGACTGTGAGTGACATGTGGTGTCAGATGGTTGCGAGTGGTTGTGTGACTGTGAGTGACATGTGGTGTTAGATGGTTGCGAGTGGTTGTGTGACTGTGAGTGACATGTGGTGTTAGATGGTTGCGAGTGGTTGTATGACTGTGAGTGACATGTGGTGTTAGATGGTTGCGAGTGCATGGTTGTGTGACTGTGAGTGACATGTGGTGTTAGATGGTTGCGAGTGGTTAATGTGTGACTGTGAGTGACATGTGGTGTTAGATGGTTGTGAGTGGTTAATGTGTGACTGTGAGTGACATGTGGTGTCAGATGGTTGTGAGTGGTTGTGTGACTGTGAGTGACATGTGGTGTTAGATGGTTGTGAGTGGTTAATGTGTGACTGTGAGTGACATTTGGTGTTAGATGGTTGCGAGTGGTTAATGTGTGACTGTGAGTGACAGGGAAACATTCATTCAGACACACAAGAGTCAGCAAGGTGGAGTACATGGTGTATTCAAAGTGGTACCCAAGTACAGGAAGTCCGAATACCAGAAAGTTCTATATAAGGTGTCTTATTACTAGAATATACAGACTAACACTACATCCCCCTTTCTGGGTTTCCAAAGATTTTAACATGTGACTAGAAGTAGAATAATACTGCATTACTGAAATATTGCTTACTTCACAAACAAAATGTTAAACCGAACATCATTATAATCAAAACCATTTGACTAGAAGTATTGTAATACTGCCTTATTTAGCAGCAGCGTTTGGAATGTCACATGTCTGCTGTCTGGTATCGCTGAAGCTGGACTCCTCAGACTGCTGTACAGCCATATGTGGTGCAGACCAAGGAAGTGTTGACGTGGACCTGGGGATTCCACCTTCAGGTTGTGGCTGGTTTGAGCGGCGGCGGAGTTGACGTCGGTTTCTCCTGGTGTTGGTACCGGCGTTCGTTTGGACTGGGTACGAACGAGGTGATGATGGAGATGGTGTAGCCGTCACTACAGCCTGGTTGGTTCCCGGAGTTCTCATCCACACCCGCCGTCCTGGTGGTAGGGGAGACAGTAGCTCTGGCGCGGTGACGCTTGTCATAGTTGTCTTTCTGCTGCGCCTTGAGGCGGGCGTCCCTCTCACGAAACTGGCTTCGGTCTGGCCGGCGAGGAACGTAGCTGGACGGATGTGTGGGGATTTTAGTCCTCAGCTTTCTTCCCATCAGGAGCTCTGCTGGGCTTTCTCCCTGTTGCAGTGGTGTTGCTCGATAATTAAGAAGAGCAATGTAGGGGTCTTTGGCTTTCTTCAGCAGATTCTTCACTGTTTGCACTGCACGTTCTGCCTCACCGTTGCTTTGAGGGTGATGCGGACTGCTTGTGATGTGAGTGAAGCCATAGGATTCTGCAAACTTGATGAAATCTCTCGAGTCATATTGCGGGCCGTTGTCTGAGACTACCACTTCAGGTATACCTTGGCGAGCAAAGATGGACTTGAGATTTTCTATGACTGCAGGTGATGTCGTCTGTTTCAGGTGAGCTATCTCTACCCAGCGTGAGTAGTAATCAACTACTGTAAGGTACTGCTGACCATTCAGTACGAACATGTCTGTACCGACACGTTGCCATGGGTAGTCTGGTGTCTTGGTGACTCGCAAAGGTTCTGGATGCAGCACTCTCTCTTTCTCACAAACTGAACAGTTTTTGACCTTGTTTTCAACTGCTTCGACAAACCTGGCCACCATACGCTGTTTCTTGCCAGAGCTCTACACTTGATAATTCCCAGATGTCCTTGGTGGAGTTTCTCGAGGATGTCGTCTTGCAGTTCTTGTGGAATGACGATCCTGCTCTGAAACAGTAGCAATCCCTGCTGGACTGTCAGATCATTGCGAGCTGCCCAGTAAGCTTTCAGTTCTCCGTCTGTTCTAGCTGTTTCTGGCCAGTGGTCCATCTTGCAGTAATTTTATCACCTTGCTGCAGATATTGTCCGTAGTTTGCTTGTTTCTTATCTCTGTCATCCGTTTGTCCGAAGCAGGGATAGTCTCGATGACAGACTGAACGAACATAATTGTCTCGTTCTCCATCAGGCGATCCTGTTCAGCAGGAACACCACCATGAGCCCGAGACAGTGCGTCCGCTGTCACCAAGTTCTTTCCCGGTGTATAGATGATGTCGTAGGAGAACTTGAGCGCATAGTTCGCATGCGGAATCTTTGGAGTCGAGATGTGAGCTCATCCAAACGGTTTGTCTTCATTATGACATGGAGGGGTTTGTGATCAGTTTCTATCACGAAATTTGGTAGTCCTACCAAGAAATCAGCAAACTTTTCACAGCACCAGGTTATGGCGAGAGCTTCCTTCTCTATCTCTGTTCTGTGCTGGTCATTGATCTTGAAGCATAAAACACTGGCTTCCAGTCCTTCCCTTTTTTCTGCAGAAGTACTCCTCCCATACCGTAGGAAGATGCATCCGTAGATATCTTAAACGTGTGTGTGTGTGTGTGTGTGTGTGTGTGTGTGTGTGTGTGTGTTAGTCGTGCGGATTGAGGATGGGTAGGTGTGGGTGGCGTTGGTGATTCTGTGTCTATCTATTCTATCTATCTATCTATCTATCCATCTATCGATCTCTTTATCTATCTATCGATCTATTTATCGATCTATATATCGATCTATTTTTCTATTGAACTTTCTTTCTTCATCTCTCTGATCCCCATTCTCTCTATCTAACCTCTCTGTCTGTCTGTCTGTCTGTCTGTCTCTCTGTCTGTCTCTCTCTCTCTCTCTCTCTCACTCACTCTTGCAGGGCCGGACTAGGCTAAGAGGAGGGGGGGTTTGCCAGTGGTGGTCCAGGGGGATGTCCCCCCTGGCGGGGTCATGGGGCAGAGCCCCTTGTGGGGGTCAGGGGGCGAAGCCCCCTGAAGCTGATGGGTAGGTCATATGCTGAGATAGGAAAATGGTCGCTCCTTGCATGAAACGGCATAAAATAAACAATAATAGAAATAGAGAATACTACATGGCTTGCTGTGTCGTACCAGATTTACACGAGTTGTTTTTTTAAATAGTGAACTGCGAGCGAAAGCGAGCTGTTCACTATTTGAAAAAGCAACGAGTGTAAATCTGGTACGACACAGCAAGCCATGTAGTATTCTGTTTATCCTACATTATATACTTCTGTGCCAGATCTAACTAAAAGTCACCGACAGCGCTATTGCCTTTGGATCAACCCGCTTTAGAACTTCAAACCACTTTACTCAATTTGACATTCATTCCTCCGCCATGACACACACTCTCAAACTAGGACAAAGTAGTTCGCCTTTGTTAACACTGTTAAGTTTAATATTGAACATTGATTAAATAAATTCGAACAACGAAATGATGGTCACTTCAAAATATACCAGATAAAAAGAAAAGCAGTGGCCACAGGATAAAAGAAACCAAAAGGAACAACAACAGCAAAGCATATCCTTCCGCGATAGGATGACAGTCAAGTCGGAGCCAGGCGAGTCGACAGCTTTCAGATGGTCACTTCTCGGTTTGGTGACTGCACAAATATTGGTTGATGTTGATGGTACCAACGTGCACAGGCCTTGCAAACAGTGTTGTTAGCGTTTGCTGGGATGTGATTGTGGCAGTGGCAGTGGAGACGGCTGGAGTTGAAGTGGCCGTGCGAATCCAATGTGTCGTCTGCCGACACTGGCGACAGCTCCGAGACCGGTGCAGTGCCGTTTAGCATCAGACTGAAGCCACGGTGTTCCTCTTGGGAAATGCTGCTTAACGTTGTTGTGCCCAGATAGCTGCATTATTTTGGTCGGAGGAACGTTATTCTCGGAAAGTTTCTGCACAAGGAACTGGCGTGCAGAGTGGTTGGTGTAGATCTACCTCGGGTTGATGATCCCAGCTTTTCTTCACATGTCGCCCTGGCTTTGGTTGTGGATTGTCTTTCGCAAAATTGGAGATATTCTCTGCCATTACTGTCTTCATGCAAGGACACGTCTCCCCACTGCATGTGCCTGTGAGGTGTCACGCTGCGCAGACCAAAGTTGACCGTGTTTTGCCACCACAGAGTATTCAGGATTACTTCTAGATCTGCGACTCCGAGCTGTTTTGTCTGCCACAGCTTGTCAACATCTTCATCTTTCAGCGGTTGAGCCCTGTTAGGTAAGTTGCCACAACCTTCCTGTTTAACAATCTTCTGCTTTGTCTTCACGACTTCTCTCTGTTACAAGTGCAAATTCGGGGCCGTCTATAACGGGTGCACAGTACTTTTTAGACTTCAACTGTCGATGGATGCTGCTGAGAAGGCCCCTCAGCGTGGGGATGGTTCATACTCTTTGCCATCCGGTTTTTTCAAACTCATGAAAAGAGAGCAGAGAATTTTGCATAATTTTTGTGGTTGGATGGTGCTAATGTTTCTTTTGTCCCCGTGTTTCGCCATAAACGTCGATAGGCGACGTATATCGTAAACCGTTTTTCGGAGAGTGTTCTTGTTCTTGTTTGTCTGAACAAATGAGTCTATTGGAGAAAAATCATAAATCATGGATGACTCGCTTTTTTCTTCATCGACTTCGTCATTCGCGTCATCGCCAAACATGTCTTCGAACAGCTCATCACTCAAAAATTATTTCAGTGTTGACAAATCGGTTTCGTGGCAGTTGCCATTTTGTTGCAAAAGTAGTTCTTCATGAATATACATATGTAATTACTAATTTACATAGCATGACCTTCCGGTTGACCTCATTTACATGATATACACACGTGTGATTTGAACGATTTTTATCTCACGGGTATCTCTCTCACGTATGTAGGATAAAAAGTGTTAAATAAGTTTATCCTACATACGTGAGAGAGATACCCGTGAGATAAAAATCGTTCAAATCACACGTGTGTATATCATGTAAATGAGGTCAACCGGAAGGTCATGCTATGTAAATTAGTAATTACATATTCATGAAGAACTACTTTTGCAACAAAATGGCAACTGCCACGAAACCGATTTGTCAACACTGAAAGAATTTTTGAGTGATGAGCTGTTCGAAGACATGTTTGGTGATGACGCGAATGACGAAGTCGATGAAGAAAAAAGTGAGTCATCCATGATTTATGATTTTTCTCCAATAGACTCATTCGTTCAGACATACAAGAACAAGAACACTCTCCGAAAAACGGTTTACGATATACGTCGCCTATCGACGTTTATGGCGAAACACGGGGACAAAAGAAACATTAGCACCATCCAACCACAAAAATTATGCAAAATTCTCTGCTCTTTTTTCATGAGTTTGAAAAAACCGGATGGCAAAGAGTATGAACCATCCCCACGCTGAGGGGCCTTCTCAGCAGCATCCATCGACAGTTGAAGTCTAAAAAGTACTGTGCACCCGTTATAGACGGCCCCGAATTTGAAGTTTGTAACTGAGAGAAGTCGTGAAGACAAAGCAGAAGATTGTTAAACAGGAAGGTTGTGGCAACTTACCTAACAGGGCTCAACCGCTGAAAGATGAAGATGTTGACAAGCTGTGGCAGACAAAACAGCTCGGAGTCGCAGATCCAGAAGTAATCCTGAATACTCTGTGGTGGCAAAACACAGTCAACTTTGGTCTGCGCAGCGTGACACCTCACAGGCACATGCAGTGAGGAGACGTGTCCTTGCATGAAGACAGTAATGGCAGAGAATATCTCCAATTTTGCAAAAGACAATCCAAAACATGCCAGGGCGACATGTGAAGAAAAGCTGGGATCATCAACCCGAGGTAGATCTACACCAACCACTCTGCACGCCAGTTCCTAGTGCAGAAACTTTCCGAGAATAACGTTCCTCCGACCAAAATAATGCAGCTATCTGGGCACAACAACGTTAAGCAGCATTTCCCAAGAGGAACACCGTGGCTTCAGTCTGATGCTAAACGGCACTGCACCGGTCTCGGAGCTGTCGCCAGTGTCGGCAGACGACACATTGGATTCGCACGGCCACTTCAACTCCAGCCGTCTCCAATGCCACTGCCACAATCACATCCCAGCAAACGCTAACAACACTGTTTGCAAGGCCTGTGCACGTTGGTACCATCAACATCAACCAATATTTGTGCAGTCACCAAACCGAGAAGTGACCATCTGAAAGCTGTCGACTCGCCTGGCTCCGACTTGACTGTCATCCTGTCGCGGAAGGATATGCTTTGCTGTTGTTGTTCCTTTTGGTTTCTTTTATCCTGTGGCCACTGCTTTTCTTTTTATCTGGTATATTTTGAAGTGACCATCATTTCGTTGTTCGAATTTATTTAATCAATGTTCAATATTAAACTTAACAGTGTTAACAAAGGCGAACTACTTTGTCCTAGTTTGAGAGTGTGTGTCATGGCGGAGGAATGAATGTCAAATTGAGTAAAGTGGTTTGAAGTTCTAAAGCGGGTTGATCCAAAGGCAATAGCGCTGTCGGTGACTTTTAGTTAGATCTGGCACAGAAGTATATAATGTAGGATAAACAGAATACTACATGGCTTGCTGTGTCGTACCAGATTTACACTCGTTGCTTTTTCAAATAGTGAACAGCTCGCTTTCGCTCGCAGTTCACTATTTAAAAAAACAACTCGTGTAAATCTGGTACGACACAGCAAGCCATGTAGTATTCTCTATGAGGTACATGTTTAGGCTAGGGGGGGGGGGGGGGGTTGCGCAACCCCCATAACCCCCCCGGTAGTCCGGCCCTGTCTTGGGAGTTTTGATACTGCTTTATTTTTCGAACCTTTTGACGCCCAAATTAATCCAATGTTATTAATTGTACGTCTCAGAGATATGGGGACTGATAATGCCTGAAAATATTGAATCAGCTCACCTTTTTGTATGCAAAAGACTGTTGGGTGTAATAGTACCCCAAACCACATGACCTGTGGTGAAACAGGAAGATAACCCCTGTACTTTGACAGTACGCTTTCTTGTTTTTGGCTCACGTAAGTGTAGCCTATGCGATGCTAACTTTTGTCTGTCTGTGCGTGCGTGCGTGCGTGCGTGCGTATGCATGTATGTATGTATGTATACGTATATATATATATATATATGTATGTCTGTGGTAGAACCTTTAACATTTGAAGACGTCGCATTATGGCGTAAGAGGGTTAGACGTCACGCAAAGGAATTACTGAAAGTCTCGGTCATTGTTATTTTGAGCGGGCCGAGACTAGTTTTTTCTTCGAAATCGGCCATTTCCACGTGCGAATGAGCAAACGGAAGTGGTAATGTTGCTAAATTTAGCCTTCGACTTGGCCATTCGGATTACTGTACAGTCGGTCGACTGCGGTTGTCCGCGGGTGAAGCCTGTCCTTAATTGGACGAAGTCGACTACGCGTAGCTCACTTCGCGAAGCTACCGGAACTAGACTTCGTCGCAGTCCAAGGGAAGGCACTATGGCGGAAAAGAGAGTTATCTTTTCATGTCTTGGCGTCTCAAATCTTATGTAGTCTCGACCAGCGCGTGGTGTGCTTCTTTCTGAGTACTTTACGACACAAATTGTACTTTACGTACTTGATGATGACGTAAGTTAATTGTATGTGTTCTATTTCGTTGACTGAGCACGGCCGGGACCAGGGGCCAGTTTCATAAGCCAGAAACACAGTCGACCAACTGCAGTTGTCCGAGAGAACCACAGTAATCCGACGTTATCGGGTTTCACGAACAAAATTTCAGTCGGTCGACTGCGGGTCGTCTCACCGGAAGTCGGCCAAACACGGTGATGCTCTCCCCCCAACACTGTGTTCGGCTTGCTGCGGTAAACCGAAAATAAATGTAATTATCCGCACAGTCAATGGCAGAATGCTCACACTTTTTTGGATTGTGAGCCAAACCTTGTGATTGTTCTTCGAAATGT
>NC_090257.1:29151573-29159073 GCF_037325665.1 Littorina saxatilis
TGCTAGCACCCCGTTTTGTCTTCTTGCCATCAGAGAACGTTGAAAATGTCGTGCCAAACGTGTGCTATCTTTGTATCAGATCTTGTTGAACTCAACTTTGTCGCCAGTTCTGGTTGCAACAGACGTTGATACATTTGAGTCCTACTGCAACCGTTATTTTGATTTCCTTGTACCGACAAATAATCATATAGCAAGACGACTCGCCGGCATTCAGGCTCTCCGTGGAGAAACGGAGAAGAAGAAGGAGAAGGTATCTTTCCTGTATTCCGAGGATCCTTTGACCATGGCGTTGACTCGTTTCCGGATGATCGGCGTTGTGCTGTTTGTGGTGGCGTTAAGCGGTGAGTATCACAGCGGGCATGTGCACCATATATACCTTTATCACAAACCTTTACAACGAAAGGATGCACGTGTAAACATGCATTGCAGTGGAATTCAGCATTTGTTCCTAAATAATATGTGAGCACCATGAAAACCATATTCTAGTGTCACTAATTTTACTTCTTCCTCTTAATTGTTTGGGGACCTCGTGTGCATGCAGGCTGCTTCTAAACCTGGTTATTTGTTGGCCGTATCTTTCTTTCTTTTTACATTTAGTCAAGTTTTGACTAAATGTTTTAACTTAGAGGGGGGAATCGAGACGAGGGTCGTGGTGTATGTGTGTGTGTGTGTGTATGTGTGTCTGTGTCTGTGTCTGTGTGTGTGTGTGTGTGTGTGTGTGAGTGTGTGTGTGTGTGTGTGTAGAGCGATTCAGAGAATACTACTGGACCGATCTTCATGAAACTTGACATGAGAGATCCTGAGTATGGTATCTCCAGAAGTGATTTTCATTTTTTTGATAAATGTCTTTGATGACGTCATATCCGGCTTTTCGTGAAAGTTGAGGCGGCACTGTCACGCTCTCATTTTTCAACCAAATTGGTTGAAATTTTGGTCAAGTAATCTTCGACGAAGTCCGGACTTTGGTATTGCATTTCAGCTAGGAGGCTTAAAAATTAATTAATGAGTTTGCTCATTAAAGTTGTCATTAAAATCGATTTTTCGCAAACAGATTTCAAATTGATTGCATCGTATTTTTCATCACATTCTTAATCTAAAAATATATACATATGTCATGTTTACTCTTAAAATGGGATCACAATTAACGAAAATAGATTAATTAGTCTTACGATTAAAATTTAAGAAATCGATCCAAAAATGATTTCATCTTATTCTTTATCATTTCCTGAATCCAAAAACATATAGATATGATAGGTTGTATTCAAAACAAGCTCCGAAAGTAAACAAGAATACAGAAAAGCGCGCTTTCCTGCTTAGCACAATACGCTACCGCGCTATTCCGGCGTGTCAATATCAATACGTTTTGCACGTGGGAGGTGAGCGATTTCCTTCTCGCGAGGATTGACGAAGCTGTCCTGTATTGGTGAAAAAATACAGTGCGTTCAGTTTCATTCCGTGAGTTCGACAGCTTGACTAAATGTGGTCATTTCGCCTTACGCGACTTGTTTTCTTTGTCTTGCTCTCTCATAAATTCCCTTCTAATATTTTACTCAGAGTCCACTAATATACCCGAATATAACTTGTTTCCATATTGGAATTTTCCATTGGTAATTTTCGTAATAAAAATACAATAATTTACGAAATTAAGTAGATGTGCAACGCCAAGGCACTGCATACCCCAGCGAAAGACAAACACCTCTCTCTCTCTCTCTCTCTCTCTCTCTCTCTCTCTCTCTCTCAAACACACACGAACACACACACACACACACACACACACACACACACGCACACACACACACACATACCCCAAGTTACACACGTACACACATACACACTCACTCACACGCACTCACTCACTCTCTCACACACACTTCATACACACAAAAAACACCCCCATACGCACATATAAACAAACACACATACACACACATACACTTACGCACACGTACAAACACACACCCACCCACCCACTCTCTCTCTCTCTCTCTCTCTCTCTCTCTCTTTTTTTTCTCTCTTATACAAACAGACACACACCCATACAAACTGACACACCCCCCCCACACACACACATGTACATAGGCACGCATGTACGCACGCACACACCCGCAGACACACACACATGCACACACACACACACACACACACACACACACACACACACACACACACTCACACACACACTCACACATTGACTCACACAAATCTCATACACACAAAACACACACTCATACGCACATACACGGTTGGGCTAGTGGTAAGGCGTCCGCCCCGTGATCGGGAGGTCGTGGGTTAGAACCCAGGCCGGATCATACCTAAGACTTTAAAATTGGCAATCTAGTGGCTGCTCCGCCTGGCGTCTGGCATTATGGGGTTAGTGCATGCTAGGACTGGTTGGTCAGGTGTCAGAATAATGTGACTGGGTGAGACATGAAGCCTGTGCTGCGACTTCTGCCTTGTGTGTGGTGCACTTTATATCTCAAAGCAGCACCGCCCTGATACTAGACTGATTAAGTGTACAGTGCCAGTGGTAGTGCTAGTGGTTATCGGTACTTTTTTATGTGTTGACGTCAGCGATGTGTGCGCAGTTCAAAGGTTAGAGGTCAAAGTTTACGGATGCTTCCTTCGATCCGCTAACGAGCTGTGGTTGAATCGACGAAAATAACGAGCCCCAAAAGGTATGTAAAAACTGAGCGAACGCTTGTTTATTTACAGGATTATTTATAACTAGTATGTTCCTAAACCACTTAATGGTACAAATGTCAGTTTAATGTGTGATATAATCCTGGTTTGATGCTGTAATTTAAGCGTTGAACAGAGCAAGCTTTTTCACATTTCAAACACACAAAAAATGGCCGCTTTTGAGTTGTGTTCAGTTTTTCGATTCACCCTTTTCGATTTCGATTTCGCTTACTGTCTGGAAGATGAATTATGCAGTGAAAAGTTGCAAATGTTCCAATCCTCTCGCTGTTTATGTTTTGTTTTAAGATCGATCTTCATGGATGCCAGGGACCAACTTGAGCTTGCGGCGTGGGACGAGGATGACGCAGAAGATGATTGTGTTGTCTTCGCACTTCTTGATCAGGTTAGCAAACAAGTCAAAGCTTAGGTCTAGCTTCTAAAGGCATTAAAGGTTCCACTAAAATATAATTGTCAGGAACAGGCGTATATTTTGGTTATGGCCGGTGAGGTTACTTTGGATTGGTTATGGTTAGGTTTTAAATGTTGTTCATGTAAAAAATTAAATGTTAGATTTCATTTTTATAGTCATTATAGTGATCTTGTCTGAATCAACAGTGATACTGATTGTGATATTGGGTAGATCTAACACTTACACCTAGATTTGGTTTCCGTGTGACTTTGTTACTTACATTTAATGGTTTATAAACATAGAGTTTTAACTATTTACTGTTCAAGAATCAAAATCAAATGGAAACTGATGACCAAATCTGCAGTCAGAGTTTTAGTTTCATCAAAGCATGACTATTATTATTAAGTCCACTCTCTGTCACAGAGTCTGTGTCACTGTCAGTTTGTGTTCTTGTGTCATTTTAATTTGATAGCAATACATGTACTTTCAAGAAGGATGTTACACTTACTGGTTCTATCAGACTTTTAAGCACAAGCCACCTTGGTTCTAGTTTTATTATTTCTAGGATCAAATTACTTCAGTACAAGGAAACTTCTGTGTTCTAAAACATACACAGTATTTATATCAGAATACTGTCAACTGGTGCTTTTTGAGATGCACAGTTGAAACTATTTATCCAACATGCTTCAAGTTCAACCTGTAAGGGTCATTTGTTATCCAGGGGCGAGTAAACAATCCGCTTGGCTAGTAAAAACAGGCTCGCAACTCACCTGGCTGGCCAATTAAAATTCTGGTCAAATGCAACCAAAAGGGTTTTAACGCTACTGCAGATCAATTGTGGGAACTGGTATGTATCGGGGCGGCGAAATTTCTGCCAGGTTAGTGACTTTCTTGAAGTTACTCGCCCAGCTGGCGAGTTAAAATGTTGGAGTTTAACTTTCCCTCTGTTACCCAGTACTGATTTGAGTAGCTTCAGCAGAATTTTCAGGCTAATTAATTGAATAAAGTGTACAAGTGATCCATGATTTCACTAAGTTTAACCTACATTTCAACAGCCAGAAAGAAGGGCCTATGAGGGTCAGTTCGCCCTTGATCACTTCACAGCCAGCGCGGAAGAGATTCGGAGACTATGCGCCCTTCTGGGAATGCAGAGGACTATGCAGGCGCCTAATGGAATGAACAATCAAGGAACCAAGGCCAGTGGTGAGGATTTATTTTTTACCCTGGTTGCTGTGAAGTTGAGTTGTATTTCAGTCAGAATGATAGTTTAATGATCCTCCTCCATGATTTGATTCGCAAAGTCGTGAAGTTTGCATTTACTGTGAATATTCAGTGAGTTGTTTTTACTATTTCAGGTTTCGTAAAAGATTAAAGCGGAGCGTTGAGTTGGGGCATAATTTATTTTGGGATTGCTTAAAATCTAAAATTTGAACTATGTATTTTGAACTTGAATCACAAAATGTACCTGACTAACTTTAGCCCCTTTGGTCGACACAGTACTCTATTTAGACAATAGAGAAATAATAGTGAATTGGTTGTGCCACTTACTGACTTAGTCTGTGGAGTTGATTGAAATTATTTTTGAAATATGGTAACAGAATAAATAAAGATGCGTCGATACTGATAATTTATTCATATTAGTTTAACAAAATAAATGAATATTTTTTTTACAAGTTGACGAAGTGGCCGCCATTGTTACATGAATCCAAGTTCAAGGGAAGTTACTTTTGATGTGCAAAGGACTTATTTGTTTTAACTTTTTTTATGATAATTGTTTTTATTGTTCGAAGACATGTTTGGTGATGACGCGAATGACGAAGTCGATGAAGAAAAAAGTGAGTCATCCATGATTTATGATTTTTCTCCAATAGACTCATTCGTTCAGACATACAAGAACAAGAACACTCTCCGAAAAACGGTTTACGATATACGTCGCCTATCGACGTTTATGGCGAAACACGGGGACAAAAGAAACATTAGCACCATCCAACCACAAAAATTATGCAAAATTCTCTGCTCTTTTTTCATGAGTTTGAAAAAACCGGATGGCAAAGAGTATGAACCATCCCCACGCTGAGGGGCCTTCTCAGCAGCATCCATCGACAGTTGAAGTCTAAAAAGTACTGTGCACCCGTTATAGACGGCCCCGAATTTGAAGTTTGTAACTGAGAGAAGTCGTGAAGACAAAGCAGAAGATTGTTAAACAGGAAGGTTGTGGCAACTTACCTAACAGGGCTCAACCGCTGAAAGATGAAGATGTTGACAAGCTGTGGCAGACAAAACAGCTCGGAGTCGCAGATCCAGAAGTAATCCTGAATACTCTGTGGTGGCAAAACACAGTCAACTTTGGTCTGCGCAGCGTGACACCTCACAGGCACATGCAGTGAGGAGACGTGTCCTTGCATGAAGACAGTAATGGCAGAGAATATCTCCAATTTTGCAAAAGACAATCCAAAACATGCCAGGGCGACATGTGAAGAAAAGCTGGGATCATCAACCCGAGGTAGATCTACACCAACCACTCTGCACGCCAGTTCCTAGTGCAGAAACTTTCCGAGAATAACGTTCCTCCGACCAAAATAATGCAGCTATCTGGGCACAACAACGTTAAGCAGCATTTCCCAAGAGGAACACCGTGGCTTCAGTCTGATGCTAAACGGCACTGCACCGGTCTCGGAGCTGTCGCCAGTGTCGGCAGACGACACATTGGATTCGCACGGCCACTTCAACTCCAGCCGTCTCCAATGCCACTGCCACAATCACATCCCAGCAAACGCTAACAACACTGTTTGCAAGGCCTGTGCACGTTGGTACCATCAACATCAACCAATATTTGTGCAGTCACCAAACCGAGAAGTGACCATCTGAAAGCTGTCGACTCGCCTGGCTCCGACTTGACTGTCATCCTGTCGCGGAAGGATATGCTTTGCTGTTGTTGTTCCTTTTGGTTTCTTTTATCCTGTGGCCACTGCTTTTCTTTTTATCTGGTATATTTTGAAGTGACCATCATTTCGTTGTTCGAATTTATTTAATCAATGTTCAATATTAAACTTAACAGTGTTAACAAAGGCGAACTACTTTGTCCTAGTTTGAGAGTGTGTGTCATGGCGGAGGAATGAATGTCAAATTGAGTAAAGTGGTTTGAAGTTCTAAAGCGGGTTGATCCAAAGGCAATAGCGCTGTCGGTGACTTTTAGTTAGATCTGGCACAGAAGTATATAATGTAGGATAAACAGAATACTACATGGCTTGCTGTGTCGTACCAGATTTACACTCGTTGCTTTTTCAAATAGTGAACAGCTCGCTTTCGCTCGCAGTTCACTATTTAAAAAAACAACTCGTGTAAATCTGGTACGACACAGCAAGCCATGTAGTATTCTCTATGAGGTACATGTTTAGGCTAGGGGGGGGGGGGGGTTGCGCAACCCCCATAACCCCCCGGTAGTCCGGCCCTGTCTTGGGAGTTTTGATACTGCTTTATTTTTCGAACCTTTTGACGCCCAAATTAATCCAATGTTATTAATTGTACGTCTCAGAGATATGGGGACTGATAATGCCTGAAAATATTGAATCAGCTCACCTTTTTGTATGCAAAAGACTGTTGGGTGTAATAGTACCCCAAACCACATGACCTGTGGTGAAACAGGAAGATAACCCCTGTACTTTGACAGTACGCTTTCTTGTTTTTGGCTCACGTAAGTGTAGCCTATGCGATGCTAACTTTTGTCTGTCTGTGCGTGCGTGCGTGCGTGCGTGCGTATGCATGTATGTATGTATGTATACGTATATATATATATATATATGTATGTCTGTGGTAGAACCTTTAACATTTGAAGACGTCGCATTATGGCGTAAGAGGGTTAGACGTCACGCAAAGGAATTACTGAAAGTCTCGGTCATTGTTATTTTGAGCGGGCCGAGACTAGTTTTTTCTTCGAAATCGGCCATTTCCACGTGCGAATGAGCAAACGGAAGTGGTAATGTTGCTAAATTTAGCCTTCGACTTGGCCATTCGGATTACTGTACAGTCGGTCGACTGCGGTTGTCCGCGGGTGAAGCCTGTCCTTAATTGGACGAAGTCGACTACGCGTAGCTCACTTCGCGAAGCTACCGGAACTAGACTTCGTCGCAGTCCAAGGGAAGGCACTATGGCGGAAAAGAGAGTTATCTTTTCATGTCTTGGCGTCTCAAATCTTATGTAGTCTCGACCAGCGCGTGGTGTGCTTCTTTCTGAGTACTTTACGACACAAATTGTACTTTACGTACTTGATGATGACGTAAGTTAATTGTATGTGTTCTATTTCGTTGACTGAGCACGGCCGGGACCAGGGGCCAGTTTCATAAGCCAGAAACACAGTCGACCAACTGCAGTTGTCCGAGAGAACCACAGTAATCCGACGTTATCGGGTTTCA